>NC_138769.1:359825240-360299860 GCF_965119305.1 Pelophylax lessonae | reverse complement strand
CAGGTCTGTGGCTACTTGGTAAATTTCTTGTTCATTTTTTAAATATAGGTGGTACCACATTGGCCTTGCACCAATCTAGTGGCACAGAGCCAGTCATTAAAGGGTCTCTAAAAATTAGAAGCAATGGCTTTAAAATAACAGAGCTTAATTCTTTTGGAAACATGAATGTAAGCCATCTAAAACATTATGTTTTACTTTTTTGCAGCCCTCCCAGATAGCAAGCAATTGAGCTGCATGTTTGAAAATGACTTGCTATGCTACTTTAAACTTGTCAGGCTTCACAAGTTGTGTGCACAATTGCAGCAAGTCCACATTGCATGACTCCAGATCATCTTTCTTTGCAAACATTCTGTAAGTTCTGGTTCAGTTATGTTGTGCAATAGTTATTGCAATACAGGGGTCCCTGTGACTTGAAGAACTCTTGATGTAGACTCACCACAGCAAGTTTGCTTTTGCTAGAGACTTGCCAGGCAAATTTTCTACAAATTGGAAAAGTGTCAACTAGAACTTGTGCTTCAAGTGTTCTGCGAGTGTACAACGTGCCAGTGAAAAAGTGCAGCAAGTTAAAAAGACCTTCAATTCAACACTGCCACAAGTTTGTGGCAAATAATCCCTGCTATCTGGGCTGATTTCCTTTTTACATGTTCTGTTATATTCTTTGTAACTTTTAAAATATCTTTTTAGCTTTTTTAACTTTGGACATGAGCCAAATAGGTTTTATTTTTAGCCTTTTAAACTTGTTGCCCTAGGGAATATATTTTGCAGTGTGTTTGCATACTCTCAATTTGTCCTTCAATGACAAAGTTCTCTCTCAAATTAAATCCTGGAGAGCGTCCCTCAGGCCTGGAAAATTTGCTATCTTAAAGTTTAGTGTTTTTATCTATCCAATATGTGCTTGTTGTTTACAGCTAACTAGGGTGGGCGAATGGTTCAGCCCGAGCATGAGTTAGGACAGAACATTTGTCTGTTTCCATGGTGTTCGCCATGTGTTTACCCAGATTGAGCGCCGTACAGTGCATTCTGCTCCCTGATTGGGCAAAGCTTTGCCCAATCAGGGCGCAGCGTAAGCTACTTAGTAAGGAGCAGGGCCAAGAAGCCAGCCGCGGCATCCTTAACAACAAATGAGTAATCAGCTGTCAATGGGTTTCCCCGCTGACAGCTGAATAGAAAAAAAAGGCTTGATAAAAAAAAATAAAGAAAAAAAAACGCCATGGGCCCTCAGTCCATACCAGACCCTTCAGCCCATCCCCACAGCTAACAATACATTAAATCATGTTATGGTCACTACAACCCAGATGTTCTTTTATAAAAACATGAGTAAAAAGCTCTGCATAGTTTGTGATTACCTGGTCCAGCAGAGCATAATTTATGGTTGGGGCCTCTATAAACTGTATCAATAAATTGTCTTGTAAGTTGTAGGTTTTTAAATTGTCACCATTTACTCTTTCAATGCCATTACTCCGCTCGCTTTCAGGATAGTTAAAATCTCCCATCATTACTATTGTCACAGTATTTGCAGCCCTTTCTATCTATGCAGGGAGCTGAGTCCCATTAACACTGGAAGCCTGTGAAAAACTCCAATAATTAACTTAATGCTTCAGCACCATCTCACTCTCCAGCCATGAGGTCCTCTTTAACATTCATTTTGAGATCACTTTTCACATAGGGGTTGATTTAATAAAACTGGAAAGTCCACAATCTGGTGCAGCTATTGCAAAGAAACCAATCAGCTTCCAGGTTCAAAGCTTAATTAAACAAGCTGAAGTTAGGAGCTGACTACCATGCACAGCTCCACTAAATTTTGCACTCTTGAGTTTTAGTAAATCAACCCCATAGAGACAGACAATGCCACCTTTTCATTTTAAACTGTCTCTAAAAGAGAGCGTAGCCAGGAATGCTCTTATGAGGTGTATTTTTACAGCTGAACAGGCCACATTGTGCCTACTTTGAATTTGTCAGATTGCCAATATACAGCGTTACATGTAATATAATTATACTTTTATCGTATAAATTGTCCAAAGAGGCTAGAAACGATCTGTGTTTAGCTTTTCTTTAGCTGTGAATGAGTTAAATTATCCTTTCAAGTAACAAGTTTCTGAAAGTGAATGCTAATGGGTTCAGGCTGTAAAAATTCCACTTTTACAGCCTCGCCTTCTCAGTGAATTATTGGTCTTGCGTATATCATGAGAGAGGAAAAGTGCAGCCCTTGCAGACTTGCAAAGACCTCGTATTTCAAGTATGCCATGAAGGCGCATGACAATACTTTCAAAAATATCTGACACAGGCATCATTTCCCATCTCCCTATAAGCAGCCAGTTTCACTGGGCACCTAATGGAGCCCTTTGATTCTCTTTTAAGGTTAATTGTCATGTCCCTGACAATCAAGTCCTACTTAACTGCGTCTCTCTGGGATTTTGGTGTTAAGTAGGTTAAAATCTACTTCCTCTCTTCACAAAAAAATCTGCTCATACAGCAGGATTTCATTGTTCAGTAACTGAAGTATTACAGATATAGCTATAGACAAGAATAAAGTGAAATATACTGTATACTAAACCAAGGTCATCTGTGTGGCAGATGAAGCATGTCTTTTCCCTGTTTAAAATGTGATCCAGAGCCTTTAAACTGTGCCCTGGCTCAATCTGAGACAAGATTGTGCTTTAATTTTATTTTACTGCACAAATTGATGCAAAGAAAATACATGTTAGATGTATGCATGGTAAATGTGCATGGCAAATGTATGTAAACACATGGTAAGTAAATGGCAAACACATCTGAAAACTCAACTACACCGCTTTTTATTTATTTATTTTTTTTTTTATTTTTATTTTTTTTGGGGGGGGGGGTTCTTGGGCTACTATTTTTGTTTTTTCTATTTGTTTTTCAATTACAAAGAGAGACTTAAAAGAAAGAGCAACTCTTGCCTCAATGTCATTTCTATGCTGACCACACCCAAATCTATGTTTCTACCCTCAAAAAGGAGAAAAAAGTTATGTAGGACTTTACTAGTACCATAATAGAAAGAATATCCATATGTCAATAGTATAAAACATCAAAAATGTGTTACAAAATTATTAAAAAATATACTAAAAAAATTTGCTCTCAAAATACATATGGGTAATATAGCTTATTGAATCGTCTCTGCTCATCATCCAAGAGGTCAACGCATTTCACATTAAGTCCCTTCCTCAGGACCTTGTACCTTGGCAGCAAAGAGATATATCACATCCACTCGAGAGGCTCAGTAACGATGGCCAAATGACTTGTAAAGAAAAAATTGACAGGGTGCAGAGTATAGTATATACTTGACAATAAACCAGATGGGCCTTTTAGCCCAAAAGGTAGTTTTAGAGTTTTTGTGCACAGTCACATTTATTTACTCATTTGTGAGACTCTTTGATTAGAGCTTCTTCTATGCACAGTTTGTATCACCGTTGTTTATTTTGGTGATTTACGTTTATCACAATACCTGCGTTGTCACAGCGTTGTACATTTTTTTATATGCATTTTAATGTATGAAATTTTTGTTGAGCGCGCTACTTTCTATATCTATGTAATTTTCCTATTTCTAGTGCTGCTACAATACACACAGGTTAGCGCACCCTTTTCTTTATATACTGTTGATGCTTGCTCCCTGAGATTTTATGATGACATAGTTTTCAAATGTTGGTTATAAATGTTGATTAACAAGCAAAGAATTGGGGGAGCAAACCCTGAACATGTATATCTAAAGCCGGTGCAGCTATGGACCAAGCAACATGTATATTAAAAAAGAATAGCGCAACCATGCAAAATAAATGACTATTAAATATGGAGACAATCCATAAATAAAAATGGGGGTTTGCTCTATGTAATATACAGAATGATGATCTCTCCCTGTACCATGCGAGACGATCATTATCTTTACTACTTCCCCCTCCCCACCTCTCTATTCCACCTTCCCTCCCCCCATCCCCCCTACACCCCCCCCCCCCCAAACATTTTAGTTACTATGCAGTGAACACATTGTTTTTGTTTTTCATTATTGTATGATCAAAAACTCAATAAAATGTTATTTAAAAAAAAAAAATCCTTATAGCAGAATTTCAGGAAAATATATAAAACACAAATGAATGAGGTTCTGTATTTAACAATACATAATTTAATCTATATTTTTTAATGCAGTATCTGTTAGTCCTTAAATTTGCACTGTTATCAGCAGCTTGAAGTTCCTGTGCAACGGAGGTCAGAAATAGGAATATGCTAGGAGGGGAACATAGAGGGACAGAAAGATAAGCCAATGACAGCGCTGCTTCTCTTTATCTCTCCAGTTAAAGGGTGAGCTCAGAGGAAGGGGGCTGTTATTCACCCTAAAAGACTGGGGCCATCTAGTGGTGCAAAAGAAGTATTGCGGTAAAGAGATTAAAGGTGAGTATGCATCAAAAGCTGCATTTTATTTTTTCCTTTAAAGGGAATTTCTTTTATTTTTACTCTAACGTATTTTCAAATGCAACTTATATAAGTGCCTGAATTTCACTTGAATTCGGCCTTTTGCAATCCTTAAGCTCTAACTAAAAAATGCAGAAGCAGCATAAGGGGCCAATCAATTGTGATGCAGGGATGTGTTAACAAAGAATGCTCTGACTGGAGGAGAGAGCACAGTGAGCTGAGAGCCTCAGTCTGCTGCTTCATCTTTGATGCCCAATCACAGGCTGGGGGCAAGACAGTTTTGTTTTTTAACTGCATCAGAGAAAATTCAGGTCACCTGGATGTTTGTGTTGTCTGACAAAGCTTGCAGACCTCTGTAAAGAATTTCATAAGTTTATTAACCTATTTGCCCTAAAATCAGCTTTAAAATACATATGTCAGTTAGGAAAACCTTGTAAACCGCCAGAATGATTAAAATTCAGGCCTTTTGCTGCCACATGCTGTGCCTTTAAACATCCCCTTGAGTGCCCTGAAATCCCATAATCGTTGGCATGCAATAAATTTGGATGCTTCCAAACAATGTAGAAAGATTCTGCTCCCTTCTTCCTCAAATATATTCTTATTGGGTTGGGATGGGGGATGGGAAAGGGGGCAAACAAGCTTTTAACATTAAAGAGTCTTGGATTCAAAGTTCTTGTGCAGCTCAAGAGGATTTTTTTTTTTTATTTAGTTGACAGTCCTCATCATATTTTTCCAACTGAGAAGTGTACTTTAGCGAATTCACTATTAATTTGTTCAACCATACCAGCTACATATTTGTGTGGGCATGTGAGTCTTTTATTATTTATTATAATAGTCTTTAATTTTGTGATTCCTCATCATTTCAAGTCAGCACATCATTAGGTAAAAAAATACATGTCTTAAAGGCTGGCTGTTTAGCACCATTTACACACTGCAGGGAAAATTAGCCAAAGCCAAAAGATTCAGTAACTCATAACGTCCATACTGTGCATTACACAGATACAAGTAATGCAATAGATTGGTCACATAGAGAGAATTACAACTGTAGCACTCTCCTTGGTAGGTGCTAGAAGAGCGAGTATAGTTTTTAGGTCTTTCTGTTACCAGAGAGATTGGCAGATAAATTTATATTGCTCTCTGTCTACCAGAGATCAGGATCCATTGGTAGGGTCTGCTCATGGTGCTCAGGTGCAGCTCAGCTTGTCTGTAATGTTTCACACTGGTCCAATAGGGAGGGCACAGACATTGTTACAGCCTTGGTGATTGGCAGAGGAACGTGCCTTGGTGCATGCTGGATGACTGTATAAATGCCAAGGGCATGATGTCATTTAGTCACTCTTTAAATGACCTCTTTAACATACTTCTCACTTTTCTTAGGCATACCCAGGCGCCTTCTCCATAGGGCTCCTTATGAGTCTTCCTTTTGGCCATAAGCACAGTTGCTCGGGCTTTTAGAGTGATTTACAGGTCGGCTTGCCCCGACTTATCACACTAAGCTCGTCCTAAACAGTGCTATTTTGGGATTGGATGGGCGGGGACCTACACGTGTTCTATTTGCTGTCTATACGATCTTGACACCCATAGGGGTCCACAGAGTCAATTAGTTCCCCTGATGAGCCCCCACACTTGTTTTACTGATTGATTATCTATTTTATTCTTGTATGTACATCTTCACTAATAAAGTTACTCTGTTTGCACCGTAATCCCAGTGAGCCTCTCATTGCAACCATTCCTGGGGGGATTTCTCTGTCCCTCCACTCCCTACCCTTTTTGTCTATGCTTTCTAGGTTGCGCTAGGTTCCCGGTCCCACCCGACCGTGTGGTACGTGTCCATTTTGATTCTCGCCGACCAATTTAGTCTGGCTTGAGAACACCTTCTTGGCTACTCAGTTTTTTACATGTCTTTTCTGCCACGCCCATTTGATTCCTGATGAATCTACTTCGACTGAGATTAGCCAGCGGTTATTAGCACATACCTGTGAAGATGCTCTGACTCTGTGGACCCTGTTTCCGGGTCTTGACGTGTTCTCATTGTCTTTTTATCACCTGGCGGTTTTTGTTTTATTGCATATTTGTAGTTTATGATGGCATTTGTACTGGGGGACAATTTTGATGCAGAGATCAGGGCCACTTTTGGGAAAAATCTGACACCTGAAGAAACTATTGGGGAGAACCTCAAAGTACAATTCAAGGAACATAAGAAATTATTAGTTAAGTCACTTAACAGAAAATGGGATATACTTTCCCTTGAATCATATGTTGAACAGGGCATTATCCCGAGAGGCCTGGGGGAAAGAGTGATACCAGCAACACACCTACATACGGACAGATTCTTACAGAAATGGAAAACGGTCTGTATACAGCATGGACTTGATGTAATGAAACTCATTATAGAGGAGGAGAAAATCCAGCTGGCTGATCTAGAACAGGAGATTAAACTCACGACAGAAAAACTGGAACCACTAAAAGATCTGGAGGAATTCGAACAACAGAATCAATACCTAAAAAAAGAAATTGAGAAGGTACAAAAAAACCTACGCAGTACGAAGCAGTCCAAATTCCAGAGAGATCTAGGAGACTGGGAAACTGGGGAAATTTTTGATCTTAGAGTAAAAATATAGTAGCTCTAAAACACTATAAAAATGTAAAACATTCACATAAAGTCCCAAAAGTCCATAAAGAGTGGAGGAGATAGTGTAGACCAGTTCACAAACTCCAACTGTGCAGAAATGGAAAGCCGACACCCAGACGTGGAATAACACCAGCTGCTTACCAGATAATAGGTAATCATGAGCGATGGATAGGACACAAATACGGCATCAATCAAAGGATCAATCTCGCCTTATGGTCACATCAGCCCCATTCAAATAAACAGCCACAATGTTGGGGTAACGATATGGGTAAGGGTCAAACCACCAGATGGAGTATATGGTCACATCAACTCCGATTTACCTCGATAAAAAAGGCAGGACGATAGTGCAGACCGTATGGATAGTTTATTCATTCATAAAATAAAATAATACTCACATTGAAGTGGATACGTAAAAGCATTTAAATGAACCGCGGTATAGGATGGCGTGCTGCTCGTGTGTCGGGTCGCCTGACGCGTGTCGTCAAAACCATGACATCATCAGAGGCGGACCCGGCTCCAGACGGCAGCACGCTTAAAAGTACCTCAGCCGGAAATGGCATAGGCGGAAACTAGCCGCCGTTTGCGTTCCACTCGATCACAAAGCGGAACCGGAAATGACGCGGGCGGAACAATCCGTCCCTGCGTTTGGAAACTCGTTGGATTTTTAATATGAAAACCTATGCCCCATGGGGGTTGAACGTCGAGTGGGATGTGAACTGTTACATCAACAATAGCTAAAGCAGGCTTTTATGTTATGTGTTATCACAATTTTTTTGTATTATATATTTTATATTCCTTTAAGACCACAACAAAAGAACACCCCGATCCCTGTTGACCTGCCCTTGAATCCCATTTCAAGTGTAAATTCTAACCCAGTCCCTTCTCTGGCACCCTCTACCAATTCCAAAGACCAAAAAGTGATTAACCTGTCTGACTTCCCCCTAGACCAGAGACATATTGATCTACTGGAGAAGGGACTCTCTTTCTCACCAGCGAACAATATGGACCACTTCGAAGTATACAAAGACCTTTGTCTTTTCCTAAGGAAAATCTACTATAGACTACTTCACTCAACAGATGTAACCACCAACAGTGACCAACAGGAGCGAGAACCAAATGACCAAGAGGCCATTGAAATTTTGACATCATTACTTGATGAAAATGAGTCCAGCGATGATGAACCCCTAGATGTAGTTCCAGATATTAGGAAGGCCAACATTTACATACGATCCACCACAATGCCCAAGTTTAGAAATAACAAGTGGCTAAATGTTTTTGCTACACTTGTTGAAGAAGACCTGAAAAAGATCTGCTGGGAATGGTCTTTTCCTGACAACCTCACTTGTGATGAGAGATCTGCTCTAAAAGAGATTAAGGAAGCCAAGGGACTAGTAATCAAAAAGAGTGACAAGGGCGGTAATGTGGTCCTGATCTCCGAGGCTTCCTATGAAAAGGAAGCAAACAGACTTTTATCAGACCAATCAACCTATAAAAAACTCAGGGAGACCCCCTTCCCCAAAGTTCAGATTGAACAGAATGAAAAACTTAGGTATGCTAGAGAGGCATGCCTTATCACAAGTAAGGAGCTAAAATTTCTTAAGGTCTCTGACTATAACACCCCCACTTTCTATATAATTCCAAAAATTCATAAGAACTTACAGGACCCCCCTGGGAGACCTATAGTCTCAGCAGTGGGGGGCCCCTTGGAGAAAGTGGGGAAATATCTTGACTGCCTCATTAAGGAGTTAGTCTGTGACCTACCTTCTTATGTTAGGGATACCGGTGACGTGTTGAACAAAACCAGGGACCTACATTTTGAAGAGGAAGTCATCTTGGTAGGAATAGACGTGGAGTCCCTATACACTTCCATCCCGAATGCCTGGGGCATGTTAGCCACCCATCATTTTCTTGAGAAAAAATTCCCCTACTGTGCAGCACAAAACGAATTCCTTGTGGACATCCTGGATTTCGCACTGTCCCACAATTTCTTTCAGTTTGCTGGTAAATATTACCAACAAATCAGAGGCACAGCCATGGGGGCACCCTGGGCCCCCTCATATGCATGTCTGCACTTGGGGTTTTGGGAGGAAGAAACGGTTTATGCCTCGTCTATGTACCAGAGCCATGCACTCACATGGCTTAGGTACATAGACGATGTGCTACTGGTCTGGAAGGGCACAGTTAATCAGCTCCAGGAGTTCATGATTGAACTTAATAATAATCCCCGAAATATCCACTTAACCTACACTTGGAATAAGAAATGTATCTCATTTCTTGACCTAAAAATAAATCTGGAAAACGGAAGATTAGTCACCTCCACCTTCAGGAAACAAACGGCTGCAAATACTCTTCTCAGAGCCGATAGTTTACATCCTACCGCCCTGAAGAAAGGTATCCCTGTTGGTCAATTCATTAGACTAAAACGTAACTGCACTAAATACAGTAAATACGTTCAAGAGGCAAAAGAACTCTACCAACACTTCAGAGAACGTGGATACTCCCACCGTACTCTCCGGAGAGCCAAAAAACAAGCTGGCCAAAGAACACGTGACCAACTCCTTACATCTAACCCCAGAACTAATGAGCAAACGTTGGCACCACCAAGACTAATAACCACATATGGTACCCAATGGGGTGAGGTACGCAACGTTCTAGAACGACACTGGCACGTGCTACAAAATACGGAGAGACTGAAAAAGATTGTGGGTCCAAGACCACTCCTGGTAGCCAAGAGAGCTAAAAACCTGAGTGACCACCTGGTACACTCAGAGTTCACTAAAACTCAATCTCATGATAACTGGTTATCAGATCTACCCAAATTTAAGGGTATGTACCCATGCGGACATTGCCACATATGCAAATACGTGGAAAAAAGCTCAGTCTTCTTTGACTCAACAGGAAGGAAAAAATTCAAGATAACCTCCTTCATCAACTGCAGTACCTCGAAACTCCTATACCAAATCACATGCCCGTGTGGCAAACACTATATAGGCAAAACTAAGAGAACTTTAAGAATTAGGATAGGGGAACACCTAAAAAGCATAAGGCTAAAGGAGGACACTCCCCTCGCACAACATTTCCAGGAATTTCACGGAGGGAATACTAGGGGCATGAAAGTCAAGGGATTCTGGGCCCTCAATATTTCACCCCGGAGGGGGGACTTTGACAAGGTACTCCTTAGAGAGGAAAAAGCCTGGATCTTTCGGCTTTCCACACTCACGCCATATGGACTTAATAATGAGCTAAGCCTTAAGATCTTTCTGGACCCCTAAACATGACCTCCACCCACCATATCTTCACAATTGAGCCAATGGCCCTTCAATAATTCCGATTAAAAATCTCCCCCCATTTTAGTTCTCTTCTGTTCCTCTTTCTTTTCCTCCCCCCCCCCCCCAGCTAAGGGATATGCCCTAATCTCCACCTACTTTCCATGATTTCTGTGCCCCTTGGAAATATACCTATGATATAACTATATATTCATCTTCCCAATGAACCATAGAGCAGAGTGCATAATCTTACACCCTAAAAAGATGGCCATGCTCTGCACCTGAGTTGTAACCCAGTACATGCCGGTCTATTTATGGGATTATGTTCTCATTCATTTTTTCCGTTTTATTTGTACAATGTATGGTCCATCTTTACTTCAGCTATTACCAAGCAGGAGCTAAAGTTACATAGACCTTGGCCCAGTGACATGAGAACTTTGCTTGCCCTCCCCCCCCCTTCTCGCAAGGTAATGGGGGAGGTACCCCCTTCCCCTCTTTTACTACTTGTTATCGCCAGGTTTTTACATGGTCGCATCTGGCCGACATCGGGAACGGAACTTGCAATACATTACAATGATAATGCAGTGGCAGTACTACACCTTTACCACCAGATGGCCCCAGTCTGAAAGTCTCCGGGAGCACCTAATTGTTGATTGGGATTCCTACGGACACAGCCTATAAAAATGTACCCCGGAGAACGTGATGACGTCCTGAGGAAGCGTGCGTAAGCACGCGAAACGCGTCGACATCACACGTTGACGCCCCGCCCACCCTTCGTCCCTGCAGAGATCTATACTGACTGGCGGCTAACTCTTCACCGCGACCCGGAAGCAGCTCCAGGATTCCGCCCAGATACAGAATCGAGCTGGCCCCTACAGCCCTTCTGACGGTGAAGACTTTAACGTCTATGGCAACAACAAGTCCAACGGACCACTGGACAACTCATCACTGACGTATGTTCTTCTTGACACTGACCTGAGTGCGGGGTTCGGCACGGACATCCCTGAATCCACGGATGAGTACGGGTGATCCCTGGTAAGACCTATATTTACCCTTACACACATCCATACTTGGATCCCTTATTGAGCAAGGTCGCTACACCATATCCCCGGAACCTCTAGCAACCCCAGCCAATGGTCGGATCGGGACTCCCCCCGATAAAGATTGACTTCGATACTTTCCCCCATTGTTCCAGTTTTGCCATACCCTGGATAACCAGTCAGTAGGAATAGATCTTTGGCGATCAGCCATTACTTGGAACTAGTTTATAGTTCCCTTTTTTGCCCTACACGGGGGATCCCACTTTGGAGACATATCCCCCTCCCACTGCTGTTTAAGCTGTATGGCTGTTTAAGCCAGGATCCCTCCAACACACTCCACCATATACCACCATTTGCTGTTTAAGCATTTTGGCTGTTCAGCCACGATCCCTCCGGCACCGGTAGCCATGAACTGCCCCATGGGGGCCCGGTTTTCCTTGGAGGTTTCGGGCTATACAATGAAACTCATATTATAGGAATTTTGCCCTTGTTGTATGACATTTTATGAGATTAAGTTGCCGCACTTTGCCCTCTGTCTGTGATGTATTGATTACACTTGATGTCATTTAGTCACTCTTTAAATGACCTCTTTAACATACTTCTCACTTTTCTTAGGCATACCCAGGCGCCTTCTCCATAGGGCTCCTTATGAGTCTTCCTTTTGGCCATAAGCACAGTTGCTCGGGCTTTTAGAGTGATTTACAGGTCGGCTTGCCCCGACTTATCACACTAAGCTCGTCCTAAACAGCGCTATTTTGGGATTGGATGGGCGGGGACCTACACGTGTTCTATTTGCTGTCTATACGATCTTGACACCCATAGGGGTCCACAGAGTCAATTAGTTCCCCTGATGAGCCCCCACACTTGTTTTACTGATTGATTATCTATTTTATTCTTGTATGTACATCTTCACTAATAAAGTTACTCTGTTTGCACCGTAATCCCAGTGAGCCTCTCATTGCAACCATTCCTGGGGGGATTTCTCTGTCCCTCCACTCCCTACCCTTTTTGTCAATGTTTCACACTGGTCCAATAGGGAGGGCACAGACATTGTTACAGCCTTGGTGATTGGCAGAGGAACGTGCCTTGGTGCATGCTGGATGACTGTATAAATGCCAAGGGCACATGTTCTCTGGGTCTTCAGCTAGAGAACGGGGTCCCCAAGGGGGGCTGCCTCTCCTCTGTAGAAGCTGCCATGCAGCTTCGGGTAATCGACCAGAGGGCTTGAATGATAAAGAGGAGCTCAACCCAGAGGTCCTGCAGAACTGACTGGTAGGGAGACACTGGAAAGGATCTGATTCTGCCTACAGTGAGTACAGATCTGTATCATGGGGCCTGTCATGTGAGGGCCATCCCTTCTGGGGAATAGTCAGTGGGTGGGTGTCAGTCAAGGGGGTTCTAGAGAGTGTCCTGAAGATAAAAGTAGTTTGCATCAAGTCTGCTGCTAGAGCAAGCAAAAGAACTTACATTCTTCCATACAAGTGGCAGTATGGCTAAAGCAGTGTGTCTGCTGCTTCCACATATAATCTGGTGAGGCCAAGTGAGAGTTGTCCTTATGTATTGTGAATAGTTCAGTTGGAGTATCTCACTATTCCCTTCTCCCATCCAGGTTCCACAATAAATTCAAAAATAAATCCCCTGCACTGTTTATTGAGTAACGAGCTTGTTCAATTAACCTTTACAAAAAGAAAGCTGATTTGTTTGAATGCAAAGCTGCACCAGATTTTGCACTCTCCAGTTTAAGTAAATCAACCCCATTGTGAGCCTGCTATTGTGTGTGCCTGCATTAGCCCTTTGCGTGAAGTGACTGATTTAGCTAAGTGGTTAACTACTAGAGAAAACAGCATGTGTGCAAAAGCTTATGTAGTAGCCAGATATCTTATCGAGAGCAGAATTTTCTGACTTTAGTGTCAGGTGTGTGCGTCTCCCACAAGCTTGTAATTTGTCAGTAGTTATAACTCATGTGTTTGTGTGTGTGTGAGGATTTCTGTGTCCAGGCTGGTATTCTTGCATTAATGACCAGTATGCTAGTACATTTTTTGAGAATCACATTTTTCCTGTCATCTTCTACCTTTCCAAAATATATTCAATATATATAAATTTCTGCTAACTTAAAGCAGAGTTCCGGCCTCGGGGGTGAAATTTAGATAAAAATACCCCGGGGACAGTCAGGGCTAGTACATTCCACAATGGATAGCATCTGAACTGTCCCGGGTCGCACTTACCTTTTAGAAGAAATACTTACCTTGAAAATTTCTTCTCCAGCGCTGCCATCTCAGGTGTGGGCAGCTGAAGCCAGCGTGTCCTCTTCTGTGTCCTCTTCGGTGACATCAGAGTCCCAGAATGCCCTACACCGGCCCCGCTCGTCACTTCCGGTGCAGGCGCAGCAGGCCCAGAAGCTGTTTAGCAGGGAATGCTGCACCTGCACTGGAAGTGACAAGCGGGGCCGGTGCAGGCGCATTGACTCCTGGGAGCGATGATGTTCAGCTCCCAGGAATCATCGCAAGCCGGAAGTGACGGCGCGGGCCGCGGCCGCAGAGGGAGGAAGTGGAAGGAAGGTGAGTATATTTTCTATAACAAGGTAAGTGAACAAAATAAAAAATCGGGAGCATCCATTTCTTTTTCAGGTGACACTCAGCAAGCGATTGGCCCAAAATCTATTTTTTTGATTTTGAGGCCGGAACTCCACTTTAAAGAATATGTTACAACATTTCATATTCCTGATATATGTCTGTTGTATCATATCATATACTTGTATGAAAAAGTACCCTGTTCTCTTTGCATTGCTTCCTTTATGTGAAGCGCCTGACATTCCTGCCAGTATCCCTGCTTGAATTTTGCAGAAGACCCCGGGCTGCAGGTGGGACTAACACCAGGCATGGATACTCAGTGCCGCTGTGGACATTGATGACATGCGCTTACTATTCTCTGCAATTTTAGTTATCACATATGTGCTTTTCTCACCATCCATACTGCACTTAGTTTGGTGCCCTGTGATTTTTGGTTGATCTTTCAGGCCACACAGCTGCCAGTCCTGTGTCTGTTTCCCCAGACTTGATCACTGTGCCTTTCTTTACTGAGAAATCCACCATTTCAGGCCGTAAGTCTGACACCTGATTTTAACTGTTTGTATGTGAGTTGTCAATTTTCTCTTTTTCACAATGTGTGTTCAAGTTACTACACTCGGATCGCACCCTCTGTGTTACATAGTTACAAAGTTAGTCAGGTTGAAAAAAGACACAAAGTCCATCTAGTTCAAATAATAGAAAAAAAAATAAAAAACATACAATACACAATCCTATACCTACAGTTAATCCAGAGGAAGGCGAAAAACTCCAGCAAAGCATGATCCAATTTGCTACAGCAAGGGAAATATTTCCTTCCTGATCCCCCGAGAGGCAATTGGATATTCCCTGAATCAACTTTACCTATAAATTTTAGTACCCAATTACATTATGTACATTTAGAAAAAAATTCAGGCCTTTTTTAAAAGCAATCTACTATAGTTATATAGTTGGAAATCGCTCCAGGATCTAAAATGAGAGGCAGAGTTGCTAAGCGTGATAGTAGGGAAGCAACCAGGTCCAGAAGGACAAAGTGGTAGAAGGGGCACGCAAAGGAGAGGCAAGGCATGTCGGTTTTTTGCTCAAACTGATTGACCATTTTAGCACCAAAGTGCACAGGAGATAGTTAACTGGTGCCTAAATCTGCCTCATCTACCTCCTCCCAGGCTTAGAGAATCCAGTTTTCTACCAGTGATACTGATATGCCCTTTTCTTCCTCTTCTGCTAATCACTACTTTGCCTCGCATAATTGTCCATATAATATCTAACTTGTTGCATGAGAAAGATTGAAGAGATGAACATGAACAGTTCCCTCCCTTGTACAGATTTTTTTTTCGTTTTGTCATATAGAACTGGTACATGTCCCCAGTGGCAGCATCAGGCTTCTAATGCCTTTAGTTGGACAGTAGCTTGCTAGTTAGCCCTACAAATGGCCAGCATTAAATAACATGAATTGTCCTCCCTCATATACTTCAATGCAATTCACAGCAAAGAATGGATTTTCTAATATTTGAACAAGATCTGCCTGCAAATAAAACCCTGGATTGATTTGCTCTTTACGGTTTGGCACTTATTTCTTTATGATTAATGCAGTGTCAGGCACTAATATATTGTGTAATACGCAATGCTCAATTTACAAATATTGGTACACAGCATGGATAATTCTATAGATAAGAGTAGGTAATATATTACATCCCATTTTTGATACCTGTGAGCCTATTTTCTGTTCAGCCAAGAACAGGATTAGTTATGTTACCTTATGTTTTGTTTTTAAACCTTCACTATTAAGGCTTACTTGGTATTTAGCCTTTTGTCTTGCACTAAGCAGTTTTGCGGGGCAATAACATCTTGTACTACATGGATTAGCATCAATGCATTAAAGAAAAAGACCATCTTGAACTCTGAATTGCATTGGTATTTTGCATTGTGTATGATTGTGTATAGCAAGTGCATTTTAAATTACTTCACATTCATAAACCAGTTGAACTCTCTCTGCATACTATAGATACAGCAATCACAAATGTCTCTTTTCGCCATATATAGCTTTCTTAGATGTAAAATAAAAATGAGGTCATACGTTTTTCTCCCCGTTGGCAAAAGGAAATCATGTGATTTGCTGTTCCCCTGTTCAACGTTTCCTGATCCCAAAGGACCACTGGAACCAAGCAGTATATTAGTAAAGAAACTAAATATTCCAATATACAAGGTGTTCCTGGTAAGGATGTAGTTAAATGCAATTGTCATCTTTTGGTTGCCAGAGGCTTTTCTAACACACATGTACAAGTCGCGTTTTTTTATTACCCGTTTTAGCTGTGTCCCTTGTGTTTCACTTTGTTATCTAGAAATAGGTATGAGAAGCAATGAGTGAAATCGTTTATATTGTTTTTCTGCCTGCTAATAAAATTGGAATTCAGCTGGTATGCCAGATATATCTCATGGGTTTTTGAAAAGCACTTCTGCCTATAAGAGGCCTCTGACACTAGTCTAGGACTACAGTAGGATTGTCATCTCCCCATAAATGTAATAAGGAACCAATGATATATAGAAATGTCAGTGGTGTTTATGAGTGTGAAAATGGAATCTCTATTATTGTAAAGGAAAGGGGAAAGGGCAACAAAGGGCCAAAACTTCTGAAGCAGAGATATGTACTAAGCAAGGATCACTGTGACTAAATATTGTTTTCTATATTAGCTTTTACAATATTGTTTCAGAACTTGTTTACAGTTATTAAGGAGTTTTGCTCAATTTAAACTCTTCCAGAACAAAATGATATTTTCATCTTCAGTGCAGATTGCAGAGACTGATAAAAAAACATTAATTCAAAGGACACATCTGTGAGATTTAATAAAATCTTACAGAACCAAGTTAAAAAGTCATTAATGAGATCTAAGCCAAAGCAGACCTTTTCTTCCATATCTGATTAATCTCTATCCTGTTTCACTGTTTCACTATAATTCCATTCAGTAAAGCTGTGCACTGGTAATTACAAACCCGATTCCAAAAAAGTTGGGACACTGTACAAATTGTGAGTAAAAAAGGAATGGACTAATTTACAAATCTCATAAACTTATATTTTAGTCACAATATAATATAGATGACATATCAAATGTTGAAAGTGAGACATTTTGAAATGTAATGCCAAATATTGGCTCATTTTGGATTTCATGAGAGCTACACATTCCAAAAAAGTTGGGACAGGTAGCAATAAGAGACCGGAAAAGTGAAATGTACATATAAGGAACAGCTGGAGGACCAGTTTGCAAATGATTAGGTCAATTGACAACATGATTGGGTATAAAAAGAGCCTCTCAGAGTGGCAGTGTCTCTCAGAAGTCAAGATGGGCAGAGGATCACCAATTCCCCCAATGCTGTGGGAAAAAAATAGGGGAGCAATATCAGAAAGGAGTTTCTCAGAGAAAAATTGCAAAGAGTTTGAAGTTATCATCATCTAGAGTGCATAATATCATCCAAAGATTCAGAGAATCTGGAACAATCTGTGCGTAAGAGTCAAGGCCAGAAAACCATACTGGATGCCCGTGATCTTCGGGCCCTTAGACGGCACTGCATCACTTACAGGAATGCTGCTGTAATGGGCTCAGGAATACTTCCAGAAAACATTATCGGTGAACACAATCCACCGTGCCATTCGCCATTGCCGGCTAAAACTCTATAAGCCAAAGAAGAAGCCATATGTAAACATGATCCAGAAGCGTAGGCATTTTCTCTGGGCCAAGGCTCATTTCAAATGGACTGTGGCAAAATGAAAAACTATTCTGTGGTCAGACGAATCAAAATTTGAAGTTCTTTTTGGAAAACTGGGACGCCATGTCATTCGGACTAAAGAGGACAAGGACATCCCAACTTGTTATCAGCGCTCAGTTCAGAAGCCTGCATCTCTGATGGTATGGGGTTGCATGAGTGCGTGTGGCATGGGCAGCTTACACATCTGAAGAGGCACCATCAATGCTGAAAGGTAAGTTCTAGAACAACATATGCTCCCATCCAGATGTCATCTCTTTCAGGGAAGACCTTTCATTTTCCAACATGACAATGCCAGACCACATACTGCATCAATCACAACATCATGGCTACGTAGAAGAAGGATCCGGGTACTGAAATGGCCAGCGTGCAGTCTAGATCTTTCACCCATAGAAAACATTTGGCGCATCATAAAGAGGAAGATCCGACAAAGAAGACAATAAATATATTGTGTGTGTGTGTGTATATATATATATATATATATATACGTATGTGTATATATATATATATATATATATATATATATATATATATATATACAGTGCGGATCAAAAGTTCGGGCACCTCAGGTACAAATTTGCATTAGTGTGCATAAAGAAGCCAAGGAAAGATGGAAAAAGCTCCAAAAGGCATCAAATTACAGATTAGACATTCTTATAATTTGTCAACAAAAGTTAGATTTTATTTCCAACACTGACACTTTCAAAATTACAGAAAACCAAAAAATGGCGTCTGCAAAAGTTTGGGCACCCTGCAGAATTTATAGCATGCACTGCCCCCTTTGCAAGGCTGAGTACTGCCAGTGTCATGGATTGTTCTCAACCATCATCTGGGAAGACCAGGTGATGTCAATCTCAAAGGTTTTAAATGCCCAGACTCATGTGACCTTGCCCCAACAATCAGCACTGTGGGATCTTCTAAGCAGTTGTCTAGAAAACTGAAAATAGTTGACGCTCACAAAGCTGGAGAAGGCTATAAGAAGAAAGCAAAGCATTTTCGGATGTCAATATCCTCTGTTTGGAATGTAATTAAGAAATGGCAGTCATCAGGAACAGTGGAAGTTAAAGCAAGATCTGGAAGACCAAGAAAAATATCAGACAGAACAGCTTGCAGGATTGTGAGAAAAACAATTCAAAACCCACGTTTGACTGCACGATCCCTCCAGAAAGATCTGGAAGACACTGGAGTTGTGGTACACTATTCCACTATAAAGAGATATTTGTACAAATATGGTCTTCATGGAAGAGCAATCAGAAGAAAATCTCTTCTACCGTCCTCACCACAAAAATCAGCATTTGAACTTTGCAAATGAACATATAGACAAGCCTGATGCATTTTGGAAACAAGTTCTGTGGACCGATGAGGTTGAAATTGAACTTTTTGTCCGGAATGAGCAAAGGTAGGTTTGGAGAAGAAGGGGCACAGAATTTATTGAAAAGAACCTCTGTCCAACTGTTAAGCATGGGGTGGATCAATCATGCTTTGGGGTTGTATTGCAGCCAGTGGCACAGGGAACATCTCACGAGTAGAAGAAAAAATGGATTCAATAAAATTTCAGCAAATTTTGGATGGTAACTTGATGCCATCTGTGAAAAAGCTGAAGTTAAAGAGAGGATGGCTTCTACAAATGGATAAATCCACGGGGATTACATCAAGAGGCGTAAACTGAAGGTTTTGCCATGGCCTTCACAATCTCCTGACCTCAACATAATTGAAAATCTATGGATAGACCTTAAAAGAGCAGTATGTGACAGAAAGCCCAGAAATCTCAAAGAACTGGTAGACTTTTGTAAGGAAGAATGGGCAAAGATACCTCAAACAAGAATTAAAAGACTCTTTGCTGGCTACAAAAAGCGTTTACAAGCTGTGATACTTGCCAAAGGGGACAGTACAAGATATTAACTCTGCAGGGTGCCCAAACATTTGCAGACGCCATTTTTTATGTTTTCTGCTATTTTGAAAGTGTAAATGATGGAAATAAAATCTAACTTTTGTTGACATATTATAAGAATGTCGAATCTGTAATTTTTTGCCTTTTGGAGATTTTTCCATCTTTCCTTGGCTTCTTTATGCACATTAATACAATCTTTTACCTGGGGTGCCCAAACTTTGGATCCCCACTGTGTATATATATATATATATATATATATATATATATATATATATATATCATACAAAAATGTGATGCGCCAGAGATACACAATTAATAAAGGTGATATGACATAAATAATTGTGAAAAAAGTGGTGCTCGTGCTCAGAACCAATATATAGTGTCCCAGTGTTCAATGAAGAAATCATGTGGTGACAAATAACAGCAAATTGTGAACACCACTACGTGAATCCCTCCACCAGATGGAATGGCCTCTCACCTTCCTGCAAGACCCAAACGGGCCAGCAAATGCATATAGCAAAGATATAAGACTCCAGGAAAGGACCTCCCTGCTTGTCACCTCCGGGGATCACGCGACATAGATGGGGAAAAAGATATGGCAAAATCTAGTGCTCTCTGTTTGGTAGTTTAAATGGGCTTTATTAAAGAAAAATCATTCAACTCACATTTATGAGGCACGCAGCTGTGCCTGCTGTATTGGCAAGATCGTAGTACACCGGAGAGAAGGTCTGCGTCGGTCACGCACGCTCCGCCCCCCCCCCCCTCGGTAGGAAGTCAGAGGAGCATCACGCTCGATGTAACGTGTATAGGGGGGGCGGAGCGTGCGTGACCGACGCAGACCTTCTCTCCGGTGTACTACGATCTTGCCAATACAGCAGGCACAGCTGCGTGCCTCATAAATGTGAGTTGAATGATTTTTCTTTAATAAAGCCCATTTAAACTACCAAACAGAGAGCACTAGATTTTGCCATATCTTTTTCCCCATCTATGTCCCGTGATCCCCGGAGGTGACAAGCAGGGAGGTCCTTTCCTGGAGTCTTATATCTTTGCTATATGCATTTGCTGGCCCGTTTGGGTCTTGCAGGAAGGTGAGAGGCCATTCCATCTGGTGGAGGGATTCACGTAGTGGTGTTCACAATTTGCTGTTATTTGTCACCACATGATTTCTTCATTGAACACTGGGACACTATATATTGGTTCTGAGCACGAGCACCACTGTGTGCCTTATGGACTTGATTTTTTCACAATTATTTATGTCATATCACCTTTATTAATTGTGTATCTCTGGGCGCATCACATTTTTGTATGATTACCAGTTTATTGTGATTTGTGAACACGATTGGTGTATGCAGCCGGATATTATTTTTACACGTTGATGTTTTATATTTATGCACTTTATTCACGCACAGTGATTTTGTGTTGAGTTTACATCACTTATTTGATTTGCGCTGATAGTTTTTGTTTTAATATATATATATATATATATATATATATATATATATATACATACAGTCTTAGTCCATAGGGTTCAATATTGAGTTGTCCCACCCTTTGCAGCTGTAACAATACCCCAGGAGTTTAACTGATTTGATGCTATACTCTGATTAAAAAGTGTTTTCATTTTTTTGAGCAGTGTATATATTCAGCTCCCTGCCCTAAGTTTAGGCACAGGTTACATAGTCAGCGCTCCACAAAATATACAATAATGTGGACCGCACTCCAATTTATAGGAAATCCCACAAGTTTATTAGTGTAAATACATTTATAAAGAAAATCATTACAGCTCAAGAAGGCAGCAAACACAAAGTTAACACGCAATATACACTTAATCATAACAAGGGCTCACCTGACAGTCACTCCTTTAAATGCTTCATTAGTGGCTCCCATCCCTTCAAAAACATTGATAAAAACTATTGACATAAATATTATTATTATTATTATGTATATAATAGTGTAGCGCAGTCTAATAGCAATAAATAACAATCTTTTTTAAAAGCCAATAATAATAAAAAACATATAATGAATAAAAAGAAGTTCATAAGGTGGTAAAAAGACGGTAAAAACAAAGTCCACTAGTGATCCGGTGAATAGACAATAAGTGTGACTTCAGTGCTCATAAGATCCCGTCACCCGGCATTATCTGCCTCTCACCTCCAGAACTTGACCCCACAGGGTCAAAAAGCATGAAGCAATCTCCACGATGTAAAGCCAATGAACTCAGTAAACCGGACTACAGCCTCCAGCAAACGCCTGCACTGACGACTTATGGGGTAAAGGGTACACCTTCCCAATCCACTCCGAATCATAAAAATAGAAGGAAACAATCTAGTGCTCTCTGTTGCGGCAATAACACTTTATTTTGCTCAAAAATATTGCACTTACATGAATCCCGAATATTGCAGGCATAGATAAGGAGAGCGAGCAGCGTGCTGGATGGTGCCTGGTTCCTGGTTCCCGAGTAGTTTGTTGGCCGTAGGACCGTGTGACCAATCCCCCGTACGCGTTACGTCAAGTGGGCGTAGACTTCTTCAGCGGGGATGCTGATAGGTCAATGGTCCGGCTCTTTATACACTAACTGGGCGCCGTCTCCTACGTCATGTCCGGCGTTTCACCATCGCCATGGAGACTGTATACTTCTCCAGACAGGAAGCGGAAAGGCATACCCGATCGGAATGTTTACTTGGCAGAAGCCTAAGCTACATGTATTGCCACGGAGATAACAACTCATCTCCAATCACAGAACGATCTTTTAACATAATAGGCTATAATCCCTACATTTATAAGCATGTATTATAGATGTTGCCTCACGTTTGTTTATTACTAAAAAAACCTCTTCTTTACAACTTTTCAAACTTTAATCAATCACTGATTTCTATTATGGTCAATCGGACCTAACGGCCATACTAGCAACCAAGCACCAGGTGGCAGCACTTTGCTTACTCTTAAAGGAGACAATGCCACATGCAATAATATACATAAAAACCACATTACAATATATACAATTAAATACATATACCCTAAAATTTTATAATAAAACATTATAAATCTAAAATCAAGTAAAATCAAATGAAAATGACCATAAAAACTCATCTGTCAGAAATAAAACAATTAAGATCAAAATCAACATTCAAACCCAAAGGAGTTAAAACCTTAGCCTCGTAAATCCAAAAGGATTCACGACGACTAAGTTGTCTTATAAAATTGCCACCCCTCCAATGGTAGCTGACTTTTTCAATCCCCCAGAATTTTAAAGTGCTTGGATTTTTATGGTGGTAATTTTTAAAGTGCCTAGAAACACTATGGGTAGTAAGTCCCTTACGTATGTTGTTAACATGTTCTCCAACTCTTACATGTAGAGCTCTTGAAGTGCGACCAATGTATTGTAACCCACAGTCACACTCTAACATGTAAACCACGCCTTGCGTGGCACATGTTATTAAGTTCTTAATATTGTAACTTTTTTGTGTGACTGTGGATACAAAATTCTTGCGCTTTTTAATGTTTTTCCTACAGCTTTTGCAAGTTGCGCACTTCCCACATGCATAGAACCCTGCCAAGAAAGGGAAAATACCACTGTTTTTTACCCGGGGTGGGTCAACTACTCCTGGGGCTACTTTGTCTCTTAAGGAGGGGGCTTTCCTGTAAACAAATTTGGGCTGTTCTGACAAGACAGGGCCCAAAATCCTGTCCTCTTTAAGAATAGCCCAATGTTTACGGACAATTTTCTCAACTTTTTTGTGTTGAATGTTGAAGTCCAAAACTAGTCGAAACTGTGTATCAGTTTCCTTAGAACGGGAGTTCTCCAAGAGGCGATTTCGGTCTGTATTCTTAACCCATTCAAGTTCTTTCTTTACATCTTTTTTGTCATACCCCTTTTCCAAAAATCTTCCTGTTAGGGTGTTGGATTGTGCAATAAAATCATCCTCGGAGGTACAATTGCGCCTTAAGCGCGTAAATTGTCCGCGAGGGATATTGCACAACCACTGTCTATGATGGCAATTATTATTATTATATAGGATTTATATAGCGCCGACAGTTTACGCAGTGCTTTACAACTTGAGGGTAGACAGTACAAATACAATACATTTTAAAACAGTAGGAGTCAGAGGGCCCTGCTCTAGGGGGGTGAGTCCAGAGAAGGCCGCCATGGGAGAGGGAAGCAGGAGAATTCGTTTCGGATTTATGAAGCCAGGTTTCAGTGATGGCGAGTAGGTTAAAGGAATTTGTGATGAAGAGGTCGTGGAGGGAGATGAGTTTGTTACAGACGTAGTGGGCATTCCAGAGGGTGCAGGAGAAGGGGAGGCTGGTATTGGGAAGAAGAGGAATGGAGGCTAGGTTCTGTGGGTTGCGGCTGCTGGCAGAGGGTGTAGGGTGGTGGGAGCATAATGAAAAGCCAAATGGAGGCCCTGGGTTGGGGGATATGTCACCAGAGGCAAGGAGAAGCGTGAGGGGGATAATGTGGGAGTGCGATTTATATGAAGGGACATGCGCCAGAGTCATGGACATTTTCTCAGTATGTGGATGTAAAATTAGCAAGAGTTGGTAGGAGTAGTAATAGGGAGAGGACAGAAGATGGGGTGATATATATAAGCTGTGGGGTGGAGAAGAGGGGTGAAGGTGAGTGAGTTTGAGAAGATAGGACACAACTGTCAGCAGGAGTGGTAAGGAGTGCATGTTACAGAGTGTGCAACAAGCTGAATAGAGAGACAGGGTCACCTGCAGCTAGTTTGGTGTTTGTTGGTGTAGTTTGCTGTGTATGTTCGCCTTCTGCAATCGCTGAAGTGCACAGCTTGAAGTGCATATCACTTGTAGAAAAAAATCACTTAGAGAAACAAGCCTTAAGGAAAGATGCCCAGCAACGTACTCCCCCAGAAATGTGCTGACCCCTTAAGGGTGCACTAAATTAATACTGGTGTAAGGGTGGGGGTGGAAATTGGTTAAATAATAATGAGTGGATAATAGGATGTCTAACAGAGTGGATCTTTCACTTCTAAAGTCAGGCTGGTAAGGGACAAGAATGACTATAAAGATAAGGCCTACGCGTAAAGCATTATTAGACACTTCAGAACAACAAAAACATCATGGTAATGCACACAGGGCAACAGATGAAAAAGGCCACATACCAAAAGCACAAATACACAGAGAGAGTAAACAGGTTCCAGTTGCAGTTAAGGGTGGAGTTGCAGTTAAGGGTGATTGTCTTTTAGCAGTCTTTTAGCAGCTTAAACATACCAAAAGCACAAATACACAGAGA
The DNA here is from genome assembly GCF_965119305.1 of Pelophylax lessonae. NCBI lineage: Eukaryota > Metazoa > Chordata > Amphibia > Anura > Ranidae > Pelophylax > Pelophylax lessonae. Next base: position 360,275,029 of record NC_138769.1, on the reverse strand, counting down.
GAGTTAACAGGTTCCAGTTAAGGGTGGAGTTGCAGTTAGGGGTGGATGTCTTTTAGCAGCTTACACATACCAAAAGCACAAATACACAGAGAGAGTAAACAGGTTCCAGTTAAGGGTGGAGTTGCAGCTAAGGGTGGATGTCTTTTAGCAGCTTACACATACCAAAAGCACAAATACACAGAGAGAGTAAACAGGTTCCAGTTAACCACTTAAGCCCCGGAGGATTTGGCTGCTAAAGGACCAGGGGTTTTTTTGCGATTTTTTACTGCGTGACTTTAACGGACAATTGCGCGGTCGTGCGACGCTGTACCTAAACGAATTTGACGTCCTTTTTTTCCCACAAACAGAGCTTTCTTTTGGTGGTATTTGATCACCTGTGCGATTTTTTGATCACGCGCTATAAACAAAAAAAGAGCGTAAATTTTGCAAAAATAACAATATTTTTCACATTTTTTTATATGAAATTCCCCAAAAAAAAAAGTAAAAATCAAAATTTTTTAACATTTTTCGGCCAATTTGTTTTATGCTACCTATGTTTGGTAAAAAAAATCGCAAAAAGCGTATTTTGATTGGTTTGCGCAAAAGTTATCGCGTTTACTAACAAAGAGAAAGATTTTTGTCATTTTTGGTGTTTTTTTTTTTAACGCGTAATGGCGGCGATCTGCGATTTTTTTTTCGGTACTGCGACATTGCGGCGGACAGATCGGACCCTTGACTGACATTTTTGACACTTTTGGGGTTACCAGTGACATTACTGCAGTAATCAGTGCTATACATATGCACTGTTACTGCAAAAATGACACTGGCAGGGAAGGGGTTAACTTTATTGGGAAGGGAGGGGTTAAGTGTGTCCTAGGGGCGTGCTTTCTACTGTGTAGGGACATTGCTATTGGTGTAAAAGCAAAGATCAACCGTTCTACATAGTAGAACGGTCAGATCTTTACTTTTACACAGGGAGAACTGACAGGCAGCTTGTTTACACAAGCTGCTCTGTCTTTCTCCCTTCACAGGAGCGATCGTAGTGTGGCCGGCGGACATCGAGTCCGCCGGTCACACGCACTGACTTGCCTGTGAACGAGCCGCGGCGGGCGCGCGCCTCGGCGGGCGCGCGCCCGCTCGCTATAGGCTCGCAAGTCAGTGACAGGCGAGTGACGTACCGATACGTCACTCTGCCTGGCCGGGGCTGACCGCCGCAGTATATAGTCGTGCGGCGGTCGGCAACCGGTTAAGGGTGGAGTTGCAGCTAAGGGTGGATGTCTTTTAGCAGCTTACACATACCTGTGGAGGGACAGAAAAGAGATGTTCAGATGCAGCAGAGCTTGAAGTGCATATCACTTGTAGAAGAAAACCATAAGGAAAGATGCCCAGCAACGTGCTCCCCCGCAATGTAATTATAAATATATGCGGTTTAGATAATAATGGCTGTGTGTTGAGTTATTTTGAGGGGACAGCAAATGTACACTGTTATACAAGCTGTACATTCACTACTTTAAATTTTAGCAAAGTGTCAGCATCTCACAAAAGTGAGTACACCTCTCAAATTTTTGTAAATATTTTATTATACCTTTTCATGTGACAACACTGAAGAAATGATACTGCTACAATGTAAAGTGGTGAGTGTACAGCTTGTATAACAGTGTAAATTTGCTGTCCCCTCAAAATAACTCAACACACAGCCATTAATGTCTAAACCGCTGGCAACAAAAGTGAGTACACCCCTAAGTAAACATGTCCAAGTTGGGCCCAATTAGCCATTTTCTCTCCCCAGTGTCATGTCATGTGACTCATTAGTGTTACAAGGTCTCAGGTGTGAATGGGGAGCAACTGTGGGTAAATTTGATGTTATCACTCTCACTCTCTTATACTGGTCACTGGAAATTCAACATGGCACCTCATGGCGAAGAACTCCCTAAAGATCTGAAATAAAGAATTGTTGCTCTTCATAAATATGGCCTAGGATATAAGAAGATTGCCAAGACCCTGAAACTGAGCTGCAGCACGGTGGCCTAGACCATACAGTGGTTAAACAGGACAGGTTCCACTCAGAACAGGCCTCGCCATTGTCGACCAAAGAAGTTGAGTGCATGTGCTCAGCATCATATCCAGAGGTTGTCTTTGGGAAATAGACGAATGAGGGCTGGCAGCATTGCTGCAGAGGTTGAAGGGGTGGGGGGTCAACCTGTCAGTGCTCAGACCATACGCCGCATACTGCATCAAATTGGTCTGCGTGGCTGTCGTCCCAGAAAGCCTCTTCTAAAGATGATGCACAAGAAAGCCTGCAAACAGTTTGCTGAAGACAAGCAGACTAAGGACATGGATTACTGGAACCATGTCCTGTGGTCTGATGAGACCAAGATAAACTTATTTGGTTCAGATGGTGTCAAGTGTGTGTGGCGGCAACCAGGTGAGAAGTACAAACACAAGTGTTTCTTGCTACAGTCAATCATGGTGGTGGGAGTGTCATTGTCCGGCACTGTTTATTGAGGGAACCATGAATGCCAACATGAACTGTGACATACTGAAGCAGAGCATGATCCCCTCCCTTTGGAGACTGGGCCACAGGGCAGCATTCCAACATGATAACGATCCAAAACACACCTCCAAGATGACCACTGCCTTGCTAAAGAAGCTGAGGGTAAAGGTGATGGACTGGCCAAGCATGTCTCCACACCTTAACCCTAGTGAGCATATGTGGGGCATCCTTAACCACTTGCCGACCGCTCACAGTGAGGGTACTGAGGCAAAGTGGCTCGTTATCATCCAGCGACGTAGACCTACGTCGCTGGACAACACCCCCTCTTGGCGGCGCGCACGTGGCAGGAGGCTTTCTCCCGCTGTATTCAGACACAGCGGGAGTCGGGCCAGGAGAGGAGAGGCGGTGATCACTGCTGCTCTTCCTCGATTGTCTGGGATCGAGTGTGGAAATCTGCCCACTTGTGTAAACAAAGCGGGCGGATCTCCTATGTGACAGACAGTCACAGATTACAGGATTCAGCATAGCTGAACCTGCGATCTGTGTCTGTCTCACACAATCCCCTCCCCCCACACACGTCAGTAAGCATGAGGCATACATTTAACCCCTTGATCACCAATAAAGTTAGCCCCTTCCCTGCCAGTGTCATTACTACAGCAACAGTGCATATTTATAGCACTGATTACTGTAGTAATGTCACTGGTACCCCCAAAAGTGTCAAAAATGTCAGTTAGGGGTCCAATCTGTCCGCCGCAATGTCGCAGTCCCTCAAAAAAAATCGCAGATCACCGCCATTACTAGTAAAAAAATAAACAATAAAAATGACAAATCTTTCCCATAGTTAGTAAACGCAAAAACTTTTGGGCAAACCAATAAAAATGCGCTTATTGTGATGTTTTTACCAAAAATATGTAGCAGAAAACAAATTGGCCTAAAATGTTAAAAAATTTTGATTTTTTTAATTTTTTTTGGGAATGTTATATATCAGAATGTAAAAAATATTGTTTTTTTTTTTTTTCAAAAGTGTCACTCTTTTTTTCAAAAATTAAAAATCGCACAGGTGATCAAATACCAGTAAAAGAAAGCTCTATTTGTGGGGAAAAAAAGGACATAAATTGAATTTGGGTACAGGGTCGCATGACCGCACAATTGTCCGTTAAAGTAACTCAGTGCCGAATCGCAAAATATGACCTGGTCAGGAATGGGGTAAAATCTTCCGGTCTTAAAGCGGTTAAAAATACGCTCATTGAGGATTTTTTTGTCAAAGACATGTAGCTAAATACATTTTGGCCTAAATATATGACAAAAATTTAATATATTGGATATTTTTTAACTGTCAAAGTAGAAAGTGTAAATTTTTTGCAAAATTTTTGCTCTTTTCTTATTAATATCGCAAAAAATGAAAGGCGCAGAGGTGATCAAATACCACCAAAACGAAGCTCTGTTTGTGGGGAAAAAAAAGGACCTAAATTTCATTTGGGTACAGGGTTGCATGACTGCGCAATTGTCAGTTAAAGTCGCGCAGTGCCAAGTTGCAAAAAGTGGCCTGGACGTAAAGCAGGAAAATCCTTCGGTGGTAAATTGGTTAATTGGAAGGTGGAGGAGCACAAGGTCTCTAACATCCACCAGCTCCGTGATGTCATCATGGAGAAGTGGAAGAGGACTCCAGTGGCAACCTGTGAAGCTCTGGTGAACTCCATGCCCAAGAGGGTTAAGACAGTGCTGGAAAATAATGATGGCCAGAAAAAAAAAAATTTACACTTTGGGCCCAATTTGGACATTTCCACTTAGGGGCATACTCACTTTTGTTGCCTGCGGTTTAGATAATAATGGCTGTGTGTTGAGTTATTTTGAGAGGACAGCAAATTTACACCTTTATACAAGCTGTACACTCACTACTTTAACCACTTCAATACAGTGCACTTTCACCCCCTACTTCCCAGGCCAATTTTCACCTTTTAGAGCTGTTGCATTTTGAATGACAATTGTGCGGTCATGCAACACTGTACCTAAACCAAATTTATGTAATTTTCCCCCCACAAATAGAGCTTTCTTTTGGTGGTATTTGATCACCGCAAGGTTTTTTCTTTTTTGCTAAACAAATTCAAAAAAGACCAAAACGTTTGAAAAAAAAAAAAAGTTTTTTTGTTTATGTTATACAATTTTGTAAATAAATTTTTTTCCTGCACTGATGCGTACTGATGAGACTGCACTGACAGGCACTGATGAGGAGGCACGGATGGGGTGGCACTGATGGGGTGGCACTGATGGGTGGCACTGATAGGTGGCACTGATAGGCGGCACTGATAGCCACTGATATGTGGCACTGATAGGTAGCACTGATAAGCAGCATTGATGGGCACTGATAGGTGGCACTGATAGGTGGCACTGATGGGCACTGATAGGTGGCACTGACTGGCACTTATGGGCACTGATAGGCGGCACTGGTGGGCACTGACGGGCGGCACTGATGGGCACTGTTAGGCAGCACTGGTGGGCAAAAATGGGCACTGGTGGGCAGCACTGATAGATGGCAATGATGGGCACTGGTGGGCAGCGCTGATGGGGAGGGCACTGGTGGGCAGCAATGATGGGGAGGGCAATGGAGGGCTCCCTGAGCCCTGATTGCCATCCCTGGTGGCCATAGTGGGCATCCCTGGGGTCATGGGTGGGCATCCCTGGGGTCATGGATGGGCATCCCTGGTGGTTCTAGTGGCACCCCCCCCCCCCCCGAGGGTCTGCACTGGTAATCAAAGATCTGGTTAGCCGCCGATCGGTGCTCCTTTACTTACGTACTGAGGAAAGCTGATCAACGGCTCTTCCTGTTTACTATGTGACCAGCCGTGATTGGACACGACTGGTCACATGGTAAAGAGCCTACGTCAGTAGGCTCTTTACCGAGATCGGAGATGCGGGGAGTCAGACTGACACCTCGCATCACCGATCGCCGCTCTGCGCGCCCCCCGATATGGAGTAGGAGGTTGAGGTGGCGGTGGATATGGCGGTGTAGGTGGAAGCGGCGTCGGCAGTGGAGGAGGAGGACGAGGTAGCCAACACTGGTTTTGGTTTTCAATTTAATTTCTTTTTATATTAGGGTAGACCCCAAAAGAGTAAGAAAGATCAAATACAACAATGGCTGGGTAAGGCCGGTATACATGTCTATTCTGCAGAAGGTACAGACAAGTCCTGTGGGATCCATTCCTGGTTCATTTTAATGAACATGAGCTTGTCCACATTGGCTCTGGACAGGCGGCTGCGCTTGTCTGTGATAACGCCCTCAGCCGTGCTAAATACAGGTTCAGATAATACACTGGTTGCAGTGCAGGCCAGCACCTCCAAGGCGTAAAGGGCAAGCTTAGAGACCCATAAGTTGAAGGGGGCAGACCCGTCATTCAGTGCGTCTAGGCGTGTGCACACATACTGCTCCACCATGTTAGTGAAATGCTGCCTCCTGCTAACATGTTCCATATCAGCTGGTGGTGCTGCTGCTTGTTGTGGCGTGCTGAAAAAGCGTTTCCACATTTTAGCCATGCTAACCCTGCCTTCTGAGGTGCTGGCGGTGCCCTGGCTGCGTTGGCGACCTCTTCCTCCTCCTCTGCCTTGGCCTTGTGCTTCCACTGTACCCCCGCTGTCAGGTGGGAATGCCACCAGCAGCGCGTCTACCAGTATTCGCGCTAGTACTCGCGCATCTTCTGATCACGCTCCAGTGAGGGAATTAAGGACGGTACATTGTCCTTGTAACAGGGATCCAGCAACGTGGCCACCCAGTAATCAGCACAAGTTACAATGTGGGAAACTCGGCGGTCGTTTCGGAGACACTGCAGCATGTAATCGCTCATGTATGCCAGGCTGCCCAGAGGCAACAAAAAGCTGTCCTCTGTGGGAGGTGTATCCTCTGTGTCCTCTGTATCCCCCCAGCCATGCACCAGTGATGGCCATGAGCTGGCCTGGGTGCCACCCTGCTGTTAACATGGTTCCATCTCCTCCTCCATCTCCTCCACCTCATCCTTGTCATCCTCCAGAACTGTGCCCCTGCTGGACAATTGTGTACCTGGCATTTGTGGGTGCAGGAACCCAACCTCGGAGCCACTTGTGAATGACTGCCCTGAAAGCCTTGGAAATGATACCTCTTCCTCCTCCTCCTCCTCATCTTGTGCCACATCCTCTTCCATCATCGCCCGAAACGTTTTTTTCAAGAAAACATAGAAGTGAGATAGTTAAGCTGAGAATGGCATCATTGGCACTGGCCATGTTGGTAGAGTACTTCAAAACAGCGCAACAAGGCACACAGGTCTCGCACGGAGGCCCAGTTATTGGTGGTGAAGTGGTGCTGTTCCGCAGAGTGACTCACGTGTGCGTGCTGCAGCTGAAACTGAATGCCACCAGCAGCGCGTCTACTAGCGTGCGCTAGTACTCGCGCATCTTCTGATCACGCTCCAGTGAGGGAATTAAGGACGGTACGTTGTCCTTGTAACAGGGATCCAGCAGCATGGCCACCCAGTAGTGAAGTGGTGCTGTTCCGCAGAGCGACTCACGTGTGCGTGCTGCAGCTGAAACTCCACTATGGCCTGCTGCTGCTCGCACAGTCTGGCCAGCATGTGGAAGGTGGAGTTCCACCTTGTGGGCACGTCACATATAAGGCGGTGGAGGCCAAAGTTACGCTGCAGCGCTGTCAGGCGAGCAGCAGCAGGGTGAGAACGCCGAAAGTGCGCACAGACGGCCCGCACTTTCTGCAGCAGCTCTGACATATCAGGGTAATTTCTAAGGAACCTCTGCACCACCAAATTCAGCACATGCGCCAGCCAAGGGATGTGTGTCAAACCGGCTAGGCCCAGAGCTGCTACGAGATTTCGCCAGTTATCGCACACCACCAGGCCAGGCTTGAGGCTCACTGGCAGCAACCACTCATCGGTCTGCTTTTGAATGCCCCTCCACAACTCCTGCGTGGTGTGTGGTTTTTCCCCCAAACAGGCAGGTTTTAAAACTGCCTGTTGTCGTTTACCCCTGGCTGTGCTGAAGTTGGTGGTGAAGGTGTTACGCTGACCGGATGAGGAGGCGGTAGAGGATGAGGAAGCGGAGTAGGAGGAGATAGGAACAGGAGGCAAACTGAAGCACCTTGCAATCCTCAGTGGTGGAAGGACATGCACCAAACTGCTATCCGCCTCAGGCCCAGCCCCCACTGCATTTACCCAGTGTGCTGTTAGGGAGATATAACATCCCTGACCGTGCTCACTGGTCCACGTATCCATAGTTAGGTGGACCTTGCCACAGATGTCGTTATGCAGTGCACACCTGATTTTGTCACCCACTTGGTTGTGCAGGGAAGGGATGGCTTGCCTGGAAAAGTAGTGGCGGCTGGGCATGACGTACTGTGGGACAGCCACCGCCATAAGGCTTTTAAAACTCTGCATCTCCACCAGACGGAATGCCAGCATTTCAAAGGCCAGGAATTTTGAAATGCTGGCATTCAGGGCCAGGAATCGCGAGTGGGTAGGGGGGTATTTCCTCTTCCACTCCAGTGTTTAGGAGATAGAAAGCTGAACGCTTCCATGGGACATTATGGAGATGGTTGTTGGTGACCCAGGTGGTGGTGTTGCTGGCAGATCCTCTGTTTGCGGGGTGGCAGGTACCAATGTCACTACAGAGGTGGATGAAGAGGCAGAGACTGCAGCAGAAGAGGAAGCAGGAGGAGCCAGAGACTTTTCTTGGTTTTTGAGGTGTCTACTCCACTGCAGCTCGTACTTTGCACTTAGATGCCTGGTCATACAGGTTGTGTTCAGGTTGAGAAGGTTTATGCCTCGCTTCAGGCTTTGATTGCACAGCATGCAATCCACTCGTGTCCTGTCATCATCATATCGTCTGAAGAACTGCCACACTAGGGAACTCCTTTAAGCTGGCTTTGGTGTGCTCAGTCCCTTGCTGCGTTGGGCAGTATCAGGCGTAGTGTCTAGGGCACGGCCGCTCCGCTTTTGCACCCTGCTCCCTCTTCTGTTGTGCTGGTGGCTCTGTGCGACCACCACCTCTTCCTCCAAACCACTCAGGTTGCCTGCATGACGTTCATTCCATGTGGGGTTGAGACCTCATCGTCCTCCACATCATCTTCCACCCAGTCTTCACCCATCCCTCCTTGTCGGTCTCCACAATTCGGAAATTCCGCAGCAGTTGGCACCTGTGTTTCATCATCATCCATAAACAAGGAGTCTGCAAACCCGGAAGGCGCGCTACCTACGGCGTGGAGCCTGGGTCCCGGTCCCGATGGGTGATCACCTCCTGATCTGATATGCTGTAATTTTACCAAGGAAATGTGAGTGCAATATATTTACTGTGTGTGCAATAAAGCGGAGTTAAACGTTATTACACTAGTGGAGTATTTCTCTCCCCTTGCATGTCTGATACGTGATTGGTCCTGAGCTAGTGATTCCGGTCTTGGAAATTTGGAGGAAATTGTGATTACTTGTCTGTTTGCTCTGTCATGAGAGTGGCTGAGCCTATGAAGTCGGTGAGTGGGCATTGCATCTCCCCCTTCAGAGCACAGTGGTGATGGTTGGTGACCCCATACATCTGCACCCACAATTTACTTCTCCATAACGGATGTCTCATGGACTATTGCTGCATATCATTGATGAATTATACTGCATTGGTGTTAAAATTTATTTTAATTATATTTTATTTATTTTATGGTTGTCAGTGGTAGCTGACGTTTCTGGTAGGTGTTGTGATTTTGCTCTTCACCTTTGCGCTACAGGAATATTGACCATCTGTGTATTTTAATATTCTTCTTTTTATTTATATGTTTCTTATCAAGTAGCAGCATTTACCAATTTAGAGTGTGAGTTATCTCCTCAACAAGCGCTAGGTTGCTTGCAATCAGGTAGGATACGGTGTGCTTGTAAGCAGTTTTTCATATCATCCAAGACGTGTTGCGATGGTCCTCCCATGTACTCCTCTTGAGACATAAGTGGTTGGGCATCGGTGCACTCAATCTCTTCCACTTCTGGGGCAGGGCTAGGGGGATGGCCCTGGGAAACCATGCTAACAGAGTCATCAAAAAGAAGAAGAGACTGCTGCATGAATTGGGGCTCAGACTGCTTGTCTGATTTGCAAGGGGTGAGGTGAAAGATTGATGGACATCAGGGGCAGGTGCCAACTCTGACCTTTCAGCAGAAGACTGGGTGGGAGACAATGTAAAGGAACTGGAGGCACTGTCAGCAACCCAATCTACTTTCGCCTGTACTTGTTCTGGCCTCAACATTTGTAGAGGCGCATTAGGCCCTGCCAAATACTGTTGCAGGTTCTGTCGCCTACTCACACCTGAGGAAGGTGTTTCACTTGTGCATGTAGCTGGCACAGATCGACCACGTCCTCTCCTTGCAACAGGAGCTCCACCAGCAGCACCACCACCTAGGCCACACCCCTTTTTGACCTTCTCCTCATATTTCTCTAATTTAGGATCTTCCCCTAAATGGGTGTTTATTGATAAGCGGAATACATTAACAGTATCCAAAGGTTGTATCTCACTGTAACATATGCAGAATAGGCTGCAATTAAATTTATCTCCCCTAAATGGGTTTTTATTGCAAAGTGGAATACAACAGCAGTATCCAATGGGTGTATTATTATTATACAGGATTTATATAGCGCCAACAGTTTGCGCAGCCCTTAACAAAATGAGGGCAGACATTACAGTTACACTACAATTTGGAACAAAAGGAATCGGAGGGCCCTGCTCGTTAGAGCTTACAATCTAAAAGGGAGGGTCAATTGATACAAAAGGCAATAGCTGTGGGGGATGAGCTGATGGAGCAAGTGAAACAGCGTTATTAGTTAGTAGCCAGGTAGGCTTCTTTAAAGAGAAGGGTTTTCAGGGATCGTCTAAAGATGGATAGATTAGGGGACAGTCGGACAGATTGGGGTAGAGAGTTCCAAAGAATGGGAGAAGCTCTGGAGAAATCCTGGAGGCGAGCATGGGAAGAGGTGACAAGGGAACTAGAGAGTAGGAGATCTTGGGAGGACCGAAGAGATCGGCTTGGTTGATATTTTGAGATCAGGTTAGTGATGTAGCTGGGGGCAGAGTTGTGGATGGCTTTGTAAACTATTGTAAGCACTTTGAATTTTATTCATTGGGTGAGTGGAAGCCAATGTAGGGATTGGCAGAGAGGGTTGGAGGACACTGAACGGTTGGTAAGGTGGATAAGTCTTGCAGCAGCATTCATTATGGATTGAAGGGGGGATAATCTATGTAAGGGTAATCCAATGAGGAGGGAGTTGCAATAGTCGAGGCGAGAGATAACCAGGGCGTGAATTAAAAGCTTGGTGGTGTCATTGGTTAAAAAGGGCCGTATTCTAGCGATGTTGCGGAGGTTAAGGCGGCATGATTTGGACAGGGATTGGATGTGAGCCTGAAAGGACAGTGCATAGTCCAGGGTTACCCCTAGCACCCTGGAATGTGTGGAAGGACTAATAGTTATTCCATTGATCTTGACAGAGAATTCCGGGGAAGGGGCACGTAGAGGAGGAAATATTATGAGCTCGGTTTTAGATAGATTCAGTTTGAGGAAGTGGTGAGACATCCAGGCTGATATGTCTGTTAGTAGATCAGTGATGCGGGAGGAGACTGATGGGGTGAGCTGAGGGGTAGAGAGGTAGATTTGGGTGTCATCAGCATAGAGATGGTAGTGGAAGCCATGGGAGGCTATTAGCTGACCCAGGGAGGAGGTATAGATTGAGAATAGTAGCGGTCCAAGGACAGAACCTTGGGGGACCCCAACAGTAAGAGGAGTTGCAGAGGAGTAAGTGGAATTGTAAGTGACACTGAAGGTGCGGTGAGATAGGTAAGATTCGAACCAGTGGAGAGCACAGTCACGGAGACCGAGCAAACTGAGTTTTTTGAGAAGGAGGGGGTGGTCAACAGTATCAAAGGCAGCAGAGAGGTCCAAGAGTAAGAGTATCGAGTAGTGACCATTGGTTTTTGCTGTTAGTAAGTCATTTGTAAGTTTTAGGAGAGAAGTTTCTGTGGAGTGTTGCCGGCGAAATCCAGACTGAAGGGGATCAAGGAGGTTATTCTCAGTGAGGTGCTTGCTCAGGCGGTTGTAGACTAAGCGTTCAAGGAGTTTGGAAGCAAAAGGGAGTAAGGAGATGGGTCTTAAGTTATTAATATTGGAGGGGTCTAGTGAGGCATTCTTTGGTATGGGAGTTACTAGCGCATGTTTTAGAGAGCTGGGGAAGATGCCAGTGGAGAGGGAGAGGTTGAAGATATGAGTTAAAGAGTGTAGGATAGAGTCAGAGGGTGACTGTAGTATTTGAGAAGGAACAGGGTCCAGGGGGCAGGAAGTTAGGTGGGCATTAGAAAAAATTTTAGTAACTTCCTCTACAGTAGTTGGGTTAAACAAGGGAAGCATTGATTGTGCAGGAGGACAAGGTGCGTAAGGTGAGGGAGATATCTGTAGTGTAAAAATCTCTTCACGAATTGTGTCAATCTTATTTTTGAAGTGAGTGGCAATCTCTTGGGCAGTGAGTAAGTTAGTGGGTGGAGGCAATGGAGGACGAAGTAGAGCGTTGAAGGTCGAAAAGAGTTGACGGGGACTGTGTGAGAGGGTGTTAATGAGAGTGATAAAGTAGGTCTGTTTGGCAGTGTGAAGGCAGGAACTGTATTTTTGGAGGGCATATTTATATTGACTGAAATCTTGCTGTGACTTAGTCTTACGCCACAGACGCTCAAGAGCACGACTACGTTTTTTGAGGCTTCTGGTATTGTCTGTCTGCCAGGGTTGAAGCGGTCGGGGCCTGATTCTGTGTGTAGTGAGGGGGGCCAAAGCATCCAGGGTAGATGACAGTGAACTGTTGTAGACAGAAGTGGCCATGTTGGGGCAGGAGAGGGATGAGATTGTGGTGAAGAGACCATCTGTAGCAGAAAAAAGAAGTGAAGGGTTCAGATGGCGAAGGTTTCTACGGGTAATTGTTCGGTAGTTGGAAGGTAAGGAGGAGGACAAGGAGAGACTGAAACTAATGAGGTGGTGATCAGAGAGAGGAAATGGAATGTTGGAGAGGTTGTGAGGGGTGCATAGGTAGGAGAACATGAGGTCAAGGCTGTTGCCATTAGAGTGAGTAGAAGCATGTGTCCATTGTTTTAGGTCAAAAGAGGAGGTTAAGCTCAAAAGTTTAGAAGTAGTAGGAGTGTTAAGATTAACAGGGATGTTGAAGTCTCCAAGAATGATTGTGGGAATTTCAGAAGAGAGAAAGTAGGGTAGCCAGGCAGAGAAGTCATGAAGGAAGCCTGATACCGGTCCAGGAGGCCGATAGATCACAGCAATTCTCAACGAAACTGGAGAAAATAGACGAATACAGTGAGCTTCAAATGAGGAGAGAGACAGAGAAGGCGGTGGATGAAGAACCTGAAAAGTGCTTTGAGGGGAAAGCAGAATTCCAACCCCACCTCCTTTCCGTCCACTAGGCCTGGGAGAGTGAGTCCACAGGAGGCCACCATGGGAGAGGGCAGCAGGAGAAGGAGAGTCAGAGTCTTGAAGCCAGGTCTCAGTAATTGCAAGCAAGTTGAAGGAGTTTGTGATAAATAGGTCATGGACAGAGGTGAGTTTGTTGCAAACAGTATATCCCACTGTAACATATGCACACTAGGCCGCAATTTATTTTTTTTCCCCCTAAATGGGTTTTTATTGCAAAGCGGAATACAACAACAGTATCCAATGGGTGTATCTCACTGTAACATATGCAGATTAGGCCGCAATTTATTTTTTTCCCCCTAAATGGGTTTTTATTTCAAAGCGGAATACAACAGCAGTATCCAATGGGTGTATCTCACTGTAACATATGCAGACTAGGCTGCAATTTAATTTTTTTCCCCTAAATGGGTTTTTATTGTAAAGCGGAATACAACAACAGTATCCAATGGGTGTATCTCACTGTAACATATGCAGACTAGGCTGCAATAAAATTTTTTTCCCCTAAATGGGTTTTTTTTTTTGCAAAGCGGAATACAACAGCAGTATCCAATGAATGTATCTCACTGTAACATATGCAGACTAGGCTGCAATTTAATTTTTTCCCCCTAAATGGGTTTTTATTGCAAAGCAGAATACAACAGCAGTATCCAATGAATGTATCTCACTGTAACATATGCAGACTAGGCTGCAATTTAATTTTTTCCCCCTAAATGGGTTTTTATTGCAAAGAGGAATACAACAGCAGTATCCAATGGGTGTATCTCACTGTAACATAAGAAGACTAGGCTGCAATTTAATTTTTTCCCCCTAAATGGGTTTTTATTGCAAAGCAGAATACAACAGCATTATCCAATGGGTGTATCTCACTGTAACATATGCAGACTAGGCTGCAATTTAATTTTTTTCCCCTAAATGGGTTTTTATTGCAAAGCGGAATACAAGTATCCAATGGTTGTATCTCTATCACTATCTATCACTGTAACATATGAATGAAACATTTTTATTTTTCCCTTTAATTGGTGATTTTTGAAGAGCAGATTTGCATAAAAGTGTCTAAACGCTGTATGACAGTGTCACAGTAAAGTATCAATGAAAAACTGAAAAATAATTGTCCCCTTAATTGGTGCTTGTTGAATAGCAGATTAGAACTGCAGGGTCTAAACGCTGTAAGTCACAGTAAAATATGAAGGAAAAAAGTTTTTTTTTTTTTTTTAAATCCAGATTAAGCCGACACATATGCACTGAGCTTCCATTACATGGCTGCTACACGCCGCACGCCTAACAGGTTGGATACTGTTGTTGTTCTATTCCACTATTGAATAAAAAAACCCATTTGAATGAAAAACTAAAAAATATATTTTTAACCTAAAAACTGAAAAAAATATTATTTTCCCCTTAAATTGGTGCTTTTTGAAGAGTAGATTAGAAAAGCAATGTCTAAACACTGTATGTCAAAGTAAAATATGAAGGAAATAAGTTTTTTTCTTTTTTAAATCCAGATTAAGCAGACACATATGCACTGAGTTTGCATTACACGCCGCCCACCTAACAGACTGATAAAAGTTTTTTTTTCTCCCTCCTCCTCACTGGGCTCAGGCTCGGTCAAAAAGATTGTTCACTGCACCCCCATACAATAAAATCAATGTAGATCGCTGTTTGATTAAAGAAGATTCTTCCTATTCTTTCCCTGAAAGCAATCTCCAGCCTGCCCCTACAATAATCTCCTATCTCTCCCTCAGCAGCATCAGGAACCTGTCCCTAGTATAGTTAGAGCAGAGTGACGTGCGGCGCTATGTGACTCCAGCTTATATAGATGCTGGACTGGCCAATCACCGCCATGCCATTAGTAGGCATGGCTGTGATGGCTTCTAAGGGCACACTAGTTAAACGCCTGCTGATTGGCTGCCTTGCAGCTGTTAAAACCGCGCCAAAACATGAAATAACATTACCGAACAACGGACTGTATCCCGAACATACAGTGAAATGTTTGGGTCCATGTCCGGGTACCGAATACCTAAAAGTCCGGTACGATCCTGAACAATACAGTCCGGGTTCGCTCAACCCTACTCATAGGCCAACCAGTTTGGGCTGAATTTTAGAGATTTAAGAACTGTATGGCTCCTTTATTTTATTTTAGGGAGAATGGCGGGTATTTTTCAGCTTTTGCTTTCTCTTTCTCTTCCCCAACTTCTCCTTCTCTTTTCCCATCCCCCTTCCTCACTCTTTCTTCCTTGCTCTAGCAAACTTACATATGCTTTTTGGGCTTCAGTAGGCTCCAGACACAGGCTCTCTTACTGGCCATGGTAGACTGTAATCTTTGCTAGCCCTACTGTCCCATATGCTGAGGTTATATCCAAAGGTATTCCCCGGGGAAATCAGAGGTGAGGGACATTGTTGGGGTTATGTGTCTGTGGAAATTTTGCTGTATTATGTAACTGGATGCCTATTTTTGCCTCATGTCCTTATTGTCATGCTGTTATATCTGACAAATTGTCTAAATAAAGATTTATTAAAAAAATACAAAACTGGGATAATTAAAGCTAAACTTCAGCTCATAACCCTCTGTTTCAAGGTTTTTAATAGTCTTAATAAAGTTTTGTGCACTAGGTAGATTCACTTACAAACTCTAAAAGAGCCCATATTCAAACAGAACAGTGACAATTATTAGCAAATCCAGGTTCTTCTGTAACCCCCCAGGTACAGGTTGCCATACAATGGAGTCCATCGTGTCCCCATCGCAACCCCCTGCAGCCTGCGCTGCGTCCTGGTCCGTGTAGTCCCACCACGATCTTGGTCCTTTGCAAATGTGCATTGTCACTCCTAGCATCCCGCTGGTGATGTCAGAGACCATTGACGTCAGATGCTGGGTAGGTGCGAGATACATAAAACTAGTGTCTCCAGTGGACATTTTCTTGGAGCCACGAGGGCAGCCTTCAGGAAATACTTGTAATCAAAAAGTAATTCAGGTGAGCGCTTAATGATCCTCCTTAATATGACTTTACTTATTAGCTATATTATGCAGTGTCAAAACTTTCTTTGCTCTCATATGAGCACGGACCCACGCTGCATCCTGGTCCATGTAGTCCCACCATGATCTCGGACCTTGGCGCATGCGCATTGGCACTCCTAGCTTCTGCATCTGGCCAGTGATGTCAGGCACCGACCAAATGGGGGATACATTTTGCTGGAGCCACGAGGGCAGCCTTCATATGCTCTTATACGAGACTGTTATCTAAGCAAATCTTACTGTTGTGGGCGATCATCATAGGTGTGCGCAGCCTATTGCATTAGGGTGTGCACCCCAAAGTTTAAATACACATGCATGTGTTTGCCTACATGTATATGGCCCCGGTACATTACTCTCAATGCTGGCAAAGTGAAATAGAAGTGTGTGGCACTTCTCTTATGGCAGAGCAGGTCCGAGGGAGATCTTTCCCATCTCCTCACTGGCAAACAGAGCGATAATGCTAATGTGCCCTAGGTGATTAGGGTGTGCCCAGGCACACCCGGCACACCCTGTGCGCACGCCTATGGCGATCATCATAGAGTAAAGCCCATTTAGAGCTAGATTAATACTAAATGATGTGACATAGTAAAGAGCTGCATATGTGATAGTGCACATTTCGCACATTGTTTCCTCTTGTGGTTTGGATATTTGTTAGACAGAGCCATCTTTGATATATTGAACAGGTTTTAGTATATGAAATCTTTGTGATGTAGGAGTGCTGAACCTTATGCGCATGTATTTTGATGGGAGAGGTGGTTTTTGGTCTTGCTGGACCCCCAGAGGGGTTTGTTGAAAGGATGGGAGTGCCACATCAGCTTGTACAAACTTTAAAATGATTTTGAAATGATTTTTATTTTGGATTTTTATTTTGGAACTGCCATCACTCTCCCTTCATCAGGGCTAAACGCTAGAAAATAAAGAATATACAAAGGAATCTTAAAATGTGTTAAAAGCTATGTAAATATACAAGTTTAAAGGTACAAATGCCTTAATGCAGTAAATGCAGTAACTATCAGAGCCAAAAAGGACACACATTACTTGACTGAGAAGTATAAAAACCAAGAATGACAAAGAAAACATGTTCTTATTAGGACTACAGGGCAATACGAAAATATACTGCTCAAAAAAATTAAAGGAACACTTTAAATTAGAGTATAGCATCAAGTCAGTTAAACTCCTGGGATATTGATCTGGTCAGTTAAGTGGCAGAGGGGTTGGTAATCAGTTTCAGCTGATTTGGTGTTAATGAAATTAACAGCAGGTGCACTAGATGGGCATCAATGAGAAGACCTCCAAAACAGAATGGTTTTACAGGTGAAGGTCACTAACGTTTGTTTCCCTGCTTATCTTTTCTGACTGTTTTTCACTAGTTTTGCATTTGACTAGGGTTAGTTTCACTACTGGTAGCACAAGGCCATACCTGGACCCTATTGAGGTTGGACAGACATTCCAACTCCTTTAGGATGGCACATCAATACGTGCCATTGCCAGAAGGTTTGCTGTGTCTCCCGCCACAGTCTCAAGAGCATGGAGGAGTTTCTAGGAGATAGGTCGTTACTCTAGCAGAGCTGGAACTTATCAGCAGGACAGGTATCTGTTCCTTTGTGCAAGGAGAAACAGAATGAGGACTCCCAGAGCCCTACAAAATGACCTCCAGCAGGCCACTGGTGTGAATGTCTCTGACCAAACGATCAGAAACAGACTTCATGATGGTGGCCTGAGGGCCCCGACATCCTCTAGTGGGCCTTGTGGTCACTGCCTGGCACCATGGAGCTCGATTTGCATTTGCCATTGAACACCAGAATTGGCAGGTCTGCCCCTGGCACCCTGTGCTTTTCACAGATGAGAGCAGGTTCACGCTGAGCAGTGGCAAACAAATGTCAGGAACAGATACTACATCACCAATGTCTGTGAATGCACTATTTATGACCATGTAAAAAACAAGTTGCTGGATTTTAATGTGTCTAAAATGTTTTATGATGTACTAATAAAATGTAAGAATCTTTCATTATAAAATATTTTCTATTTTTTGGCACCGGTAAAATCCCCAAAAATATCTCTTGTATGTAACTCCCAACTAGCAAATTTGAAACCTTTTTTTATCAAGCTCATTTTGTATAATTTGCTATATGAAACAACAATTCTAATAAAATAAACTAATAGTACCTATGCCCTTTCAGTCTAGTTCCATACTGATATGTATGATTCTGTTCTGTGCAACCTCCTTTCATACTCCTACTGTATGTGTGTTGGTAAGGCTACAGCAGGCTGGGTCACAATAATACTAGAGGTAAAAGATGTGGAAGATAAATGCCAAGCTGTAGGCTAGATCCATTTAGCTGATAAGCTACGGAGTTTAGGCTAAATGTATAATATATATATATATATATATATATATATATATATATATATAGCTTCCGAAGACATCAACATAGTGACAAAACATGTCAAGCTGACACGCACGCAGCCTCAATTCAGATCCCAGCCGTGGAACGCACGCTGGACCAACTTCCTGAAGCAAGAGAGTGTTTGATTTCAGGAGCAGGTATACAAAGGAGACACGGTAATAGTGCATACGGCTGGGAAACCCATATGTATGAATTGTATATGTAGCAGTACAACAGCTGCATGATGCCCGTAGGGCTATTTTAATTTGTTTATGTTTTTAATAAAATTGGATTCATTTTTCTAAAATACTACAATATGAGGAGTCCCTTTGTTTCTATTCTACTCTGAGATGCACAGGAGATCCTGACATTAAGGAGATTGGATATCAGTGTACCCTGAGGCTGGAAACAATTTAAACACTATATGATCCTTGTTGCTATAAGGTAACAGGGATCCACATATTCTGGTAAGCTTTTACCTATACCACACTTCACGAGTGTTTGGAGATACCCACCACCACGAACCCCCTGCTTGATTGGGACACATTATTTGGATGCTGTTGGCTGAAGCACACAGTTGTTGGACTTTTGTATTGGACATTTTCTTTGGGTTGCACAGAGCACTTATGCACTTTAATTCATATATTGCACTATAATTTATTTTTTATATACATTGATTATATGTTTAATATAATCATATGCACTGGAATATTTATATGTGATATTTAGTAGTATATAGACACGTATGCACTTTATGTTTAAAGGAATATCGTGCTGCTAGGGTTGTAGATTTTTATCTTCAATTTATAAGTTATACAGCAGGCTGGATCAGAATAATACTAGAGGTAAAAGATGTGGAAGATAAATGTCAAACTGTAGGCTAGATCCATTTAGCTGATAGGCTACTGAGTTTAGGCTAAATGTATAATATATTTATATATATATATATAGAACTTGGTAGAAATTGCTTTTTCTTATAAGAAAACAAAATGTGAAGGAATTAGGCCACTGTGCTGTTCACTTTCCCTACACCTCTAAGTATTGTTTTCAAATGTCAAGGCTGGAAACCATAAGATAAAGTGACTTATTAAAACTGAGTCGCAGTGTCACTTTTAGCCACATCAAGTCTTTGAACATAGCTTTCATGTGACAATATATTCTTGGCAGGAACTTTAACCAGTCAGCTCCACTGGTTGTAAATTATAATCCCTTTTTAATGGTCAGATCTTTTATCAGTATATATTTCTGTCCAGATTGGAGAATGAGATCAGTCACACCTTACATAGGCTTTTCTCTATTCTGAATGTGTTTTTCTGCTCCCATCCAAACAACAGAAGTCTAAATGTGTGTGCACACTGATGATAATGCCACTTCTTTCTTCTCAGCGTTCCCTTTTGCCACTTTATTTCATGTCATTGAATTAATATTTCTGTAGAATGTTCCAGGCATTGAACTGATTTTTTTTCTTAATTTATGAGACTGATCTAATCTATCCTATTCCTATTAATCTAATTACTAAAATCTCATTTTTGGATTAAAATATGAATGTCATTTTAATTTCCAATAGTTTTTATTAAAGTTTTACAGAGAGTAAACAAACTGTACAACAGTGCAATGTACGCTCAAAAGGCTTGGTCATATATCACAAAGATAGCTTAACAATCTCGAAAATAGAAGTCAAGGCTCAACTGACACAGATATTGCCGGTGTAGTACATGTAACAGAAACAGAATAATGCTAGGAATGGCAGCTCAAGTCAGGGTCAAGTCAGAACCCCGAGTCGGCCGCCAGGTTGGCCAGGGGCCCGAGCCGCCCCCCCCCCCCCGCGCCCCCCAAGGGAACATGCTGCGCCCCAGGAGGGAAGGCGGTCCCTGACCCCCGGCCTTGGCCCCCCTCCCCAAACTGAGGGGGGGGTACCGGCTCTCCGGCTGTGCACCGTATTGAATAAGAACAATAAAACTGGGAAAAAGAAGAGAAAAAAAAAAAAAAAGGAGAAAGAACAAAGCAAAAGTAGAGAAAGGTAGGAGTAAGCAGAGAGAAGGGGAGCAAAGAACAGAAGAAGGGGAAGAGAGAGGAGAGTCAAGTGGTCCTCAGGGACAATGCAAGCAGGGAAAAGGGAAATAGAAGGAGAATATGGTAGCGGTGGGTAAAAAGGGAAGGGGGGGAGGGGTCCGCGTCCAGGTCCGTCCACCCTCAGTAGATTACCCCGCCTCCCCCAGCTCCCGCAGGGGGCAACAGTACTCCCCCTTCACTGGGGGCCTGCCAAGTATCTGAGCCAAGGGTCCCACGTCTTATCAAATTGGCGCATTTTGTCGTTAAGTAGTGCCACCATCCGTTCATTTATCATGATCCATGTCAGTTTGGCTTTGAGCAGCTCTAGCGGTATAACAGGCGAGCGCCAGGAGCGGGCTATTGCAATTTTAGCCGCCGTAAATATAAATGCTATAAGGCGCTTAGCGGGTTTAGACTCCCCCTCGATCCGCCCTCCCAACAAGGCCTGTTGAGGGGATTTAGCTAAGTTGACCTGCGTCAATGAGTAAATTAAGTTATACGTGCGGATCCAGAAACGCCTTACCTTTGGGCAAGTCCACCAAGTGTGGAATACAGTGCCCGCCTGTCTGCATCCCCGGAAACAGTCGGGAGACGCAGTATGGACTGCCGCTGCCAACCTGACCGGGACCATGTACCAGCGGAGGAACACCTTATAGTTAGCCTCTATCAAAGAGGTGTTAAGGATGGATTTAGAGTTAGATTGTGCTAGGGTATTCCAATCAGCGCGGTCTAAAGTGTCATTCAGGTCCTCCTCCCAGCGGAGCATATACGGAAGTTTAGTGTCGTCATCGTGTAACATGTTATAGATCGAGGATATGTAACCCTTTTGTTTATCCACCGTGCGACATAGAAACTCCATTTGCGTGGAGGTAGTGATGTCGCTCTTGTTTTTCAGGGAGGCTACATAGTGTGAAATTTGGGTATAGCGGTAACATTCACCGCTCGGGAGGGAGTGTTTTTCCTGCAACTGGTTTCTAGTGAGCAATCCACGGTGGTCACACAAATCCGCCAGCCGAAGGAGGCCTTTGTTTGTCCACCATTCGAAAGCCGAGGAACACAGGCCCGGGGGGTACAAGGGGTTGCCCAATAAAGGTGCCAGAGGCGCGTGGGGGGATTTAAAGCTGTGTCTTTTCGAGAGTCTATCCCATATGCCTAGGGAGAAGGACAGAGTGGGGCAGAGCACCCCCGGTCTGTCCTTGGCCTGCAGCCATAGTGCGTGATGTATCGGAAGCGGTAGGTGAGCCGATTCCAGTCTCATCCAAATGGGGTGAGGAGTTTGGGAGTGGAATCGGACCAAATGGGCAAGTTGAGCTGCGTGAAAGTATTTCACCAAATCAGGGACCCCCAGTCCACCTCTAAGCTTCGGGGTGAAGAGAGTACGTCTATTCACCCTGGGTCTCTTGTCCCCCCACACAAATCGGGTAAGGGTCCCCTGAAATTCTCTGAGGTCCAACATGCGCAGCATCACAGGTAAAGTGCGAAATAAATATAGTAGTCTGGGCAAGACATTCATTTTGATTGAATTCAACCTACCGAACCACGACGGAGGGTTAACCGACCAACGAGCAAGGTCTTCCCGAAGTTTTTTGTAAATGGGCAGGTAATTGTGTGTGTATAGAGTGGCAATGGATGAAGTAAGGTGTATCCCCAGATATGGTAGTGACTGTTTCTGCCATGTGAAAGCGAAATTAGCCTTGAGAGCTGA
Source organism: Pelophylax lessonae (assembly GCF_965119305.1). NCBI lineage: Eukaryota > Metazoa > Chordata > Amphibia > Anura > Ranidae > Pelophylax > Pelophylax lessonae. The sequence goes on along the minus strand of NC_138769.1, from coordinate 360,252,948 downwards.
CTGTGTTGTCACCTCCAATGTCAAATTCAAAGCCTGGGACTTGGAGGGGTTGACCCTCAGGCCAGAGAGGGATGCAAACTCCGTCAGGACCTTAAGCAAATTAGGGAGAGTCGTTAGTGGGTTTGAGATGAACATCAAGATATCATCCGCGAAGAGAGCACATTTATGTTCCATGCCCCCGCACGGTATACCCTGAATGTTCGGGGTAAGGCGAATCCTAGAGGCTAGCGGTTCCAAGGCCAAGATAAAGAGGAGAGGGGACAGGGGGCAACCCTGCCGCGTGCCCCTGCGTATCGTTAGGAAGTCAGAACCATAGCCCTTAACAGACAGCCTCGCCACAGGTTTGTCATACAACGTTCGAATAAGGGTGAGAAAGTGGTGCCCAAAGCCAAAATGTTCTAGAGTTCGCATTAGGTATTCCCATGATAGAGAATCGAAAGCCTTATGTAAATCTAGCGACAATAGCATGCCTTTCCTCTTCCCCATACCATCCCAGTTGGACTGAAGGGCCGATATGATATTGAGTGCGCGCCTAGTTTGGTCTGCCTACCGGGAACAAAACCTGCCTGATCTGGGTGAATGTAGTCTGCCAGGAAGGAATTCAATCTGGTCGCCAGTACCTTAGCCATTATTTTTAGATCAACATTAATGAGTGATATCAGTCTATAGTTAAGGCAATCTCCATGATCCTTTCCCGGCTTAGGAATGACATGTATGAACGCATTGTGATGATCTCCCCTTTCCTAATGGAGTTGAAATAGGAACAAAGATGGGGGGCTAGGATTTCACTCAATTTCCTGTAATAGTGTCCGGAGAACCCGTCGGGGCCAGGCGCTTTAGCAGGGTTGATGGTTTTAATTGCGGCCAGTACCTCCAAGTCCGAAAATTCCCTGTCCATGAGGTCTGCATGGGAGGAGGACAGCCGAGGCAAAGGGGCATCCCATAAAAAGTCTTCAAAAAGGGTGTGGCATAGAGGTGGCGGCTGTGAATAAAGCTTGGAGTAGAAATGGTAAAACTCGTTTACCACTAATTGAGGATTCTGCGTCCGAAGACCGGAACGAAGTCTCAGTTTGGGAAGTGCCGGTGAATAGGGCCTTGGCGTTAATTTATGGGTCAGCAGTGTATGGGGTTTGTCTCCCAAGGTGTAATAGCGGTTACCCGTCCAGCGGAGAGATTTTTCCGCCCTAGTGGTGAGGCTAAGATTGAGGGGTACTTGGGCCGCATCTATCTTATGTCTAATATCTATATCCGGAGCCCTCTTCTGTTCTCTCAGAAGGTCACGTAAGACCCCCTCCTGTTGCAATATCTCTCCATCCCGTTCCCGCTTTTTCCGAGCAGCTATTTGGATAAGTTTACCCCTGATCGTCGCTTTGTGTGCCGCCCAGACTATCGTGGGGGAGGTGTCCGCGACAGGGTTCTACGCAAAGAATTGACGCAAACAGTCAGACACTTCCTGGAAAATTGAAGGGTCATTGAGCAGGGAGGCATTGAGCCTCCAGGAGGACGGTTTAGGCTTGGTCCACAGATCAGAGACCGTCATCACCACCGGAGAGTGGTCCGACCACGGGGTGGGAATTATCTGGGCCCTCAGTACAAAAGGGAGGATAGCCGACGTGACAAAAAGGTGATCGATGCGGGCATAAGTTTTATGTGCATGAGAGTAGTGTGTAAAGTCGCGCATCGTCGGGTGTTCATTCCTCCACACATCCACCAGACCTGTAGAGTGCAGTCGATGGGCCAGCCGGACGCCCTGCTGTGGGGCATGTTTTAGGGACGTATGCAAAGAGTTAGATTTGTCCATGACTTGATCCAGGGGGACATTGCTGTCGCCCCCGAACACCACATGGCCCGATGCGTGAGGCATAATCACATTTAACATATCATTGAAAAAAGGCAGTTGGCCTACATTAGGGGCATAGTAGGAGACAAATGTTACGTCATGTTCATTGATTGTACCATGGACCATAACGTAGCGTCCCTCCTTATCCCTAATCACCGTCTTAGGTGTAAATGGCACTTTCTTAGCTATGCAGATCGCCACCCCCCGTTTCTTGTCAGTGCTATTGGACATGTAACAGGTGGGATATTTGGCGCTAAGGTATTTAGGTGCGGATGTGCGAGTGAAGTGTGTCTCTTGCAAGAGAACAACGTCTATGCCCTGTTTGTGATAATGACTAAAGGCTTTTGTCCGCTTAACAGGGGCGTTAAGGCCCTGAACATTGTGTGTGAGGATTTTGAAGTCACTCGTGGTCGGACGTGTCATCGTGGTCCGGTAGGTCGTACTCGCCTGGTATTCAGAAGAAGCTTTTTCCCGGAAATACACGGCTCCAGATACACACTGGTGACAAGGCAGGTGGGGGCAGGACCCAGATGCAGACACACCGCTAGCAGAGAGGGGGAGAGAAGAGAAAGGTCAGGAAACAAGAAAAGGAGAAAAACATTAAGAAAGAAGAGAAAATGACCCCCGGCCCTCCCCCCCCCACCCGCGGGGGTCGAGGGGGGGAGGGCAGCGGATCCGCCTCTAAAAAACATGTAATACACAGTTTGTACTGGTTGTGGGGTACAGCACCCCGTAGGATAGTGCGAGGTTGCCCGTCATCCGAAGACTGGGGCAAGGACGCATAAAGTGGCATGCGGGACCAACCCACAAGAGGCTTCGGTCCAGGCTGATAAGGAAACAAAAATGTAGAAAAAAAATATGTCGGCAACAACATTGAAAAATCGAAAAACAGAAGAACAACATTCTGTCCAGTTATATTGAAATGAAAGATAACCTCAAACAATTTCAATGCAATTCGGAACCTTCTCCCCAGGGCCTGAATCAGGCCCAACACAAGGCCCAAAGACCCAAAGGACCCCGGATGGTCCTTCCCCCCGGATCAGCCACCAAGCAAAAAAGGGATAGGCGGCCCTCGAAGGAAGGAAGGAGCAGGCGGAAGTCTGGCACCTGGTCATAAGAAGGCTACACAGCTACACACTCGTGAGCAATAGAAAACATTTTCACCCCTTTAACTTTTGGCCTTTTTGCAAAAAGAAAAAACACAAAAAAAAAAGCTTCTTTCTTTGCTTTGTACCATCCCCCAAAGGCCAATGAAAAGAACGGGGGTAGACGGTATCCGTCCCCCCGAGACAAACAATCAAAATCGGTCAACAATTGCTGAGAACTATTAACAGGCAGATAAGAGCTGGAGGTCAATTCAAAAAATGAGGTCAGTCACCGTAGGCCACAACGGTGGCCAGGAGCGACCGAGCTTACCCCCCCCCCCCACCCCCAATCACAGACCCGATACCGTCCATGTCCACTTGTGAAGACAAGATCATTTTAAATGTTTTTTTTTAAATATTTTTAAATCTGCAGTTTTCATTAAAATAATACTTGGTGAGCCTGCCATGAAGGTCCTTATTCAGTCCTGTCATAGGGTGACAACGCTGTGCCCCTGCCCTCCAACTGAAGTGCTGCTTCGTTTTTCTGTTACACTGGGTTCCAGGGGTGACTACAAGTGGTCATTTCAACACGCATTACACAGACATACAATACTCCACTGTCCATCATATGAAAACCTGTCCTGAGAAATACTGGGCAATCATCACTGGAGTGCATATGAAATATTTTTTAGGAGATTAGCAGCTCTGAGATACAATTAGGATGAAAACAGGCAAAAACAAATATTTAATTTTAAAAAAAAATGTTAATGATATATTTTAGTAAAGTTTTTTTTTTGTTTAGGGTTTATGTCTTCTTTAAGCATTGTGGCTTTATTGGATGAGTGCATGCAATTAAAAATATCAAATAAATCAGAAATACAAATTGTACATATTTGTCAAAGACATCATATAAAATTAGTAGTACAATTAATGCAAATACAAAACTGAATTGGACATGTAATAATAACCATGGGGTTTAAAAATACCAGTTACTAAAGGCTCAGTACAACCAAAAGTGATGTTCTGGTTAAAGGTGAATTTTGGTGGGCTAAGTAAACCTCATGCTTTCAAAATGTCTTGGATACTGCAATAGTGAGATCTACTTGTCATGACTCTAGACCAGCCTTTCTCAACCTTTCCAATACTGAGGAACCCTTAAAATAATGTTCAGGTTTTAGGGAACCCCTCATAAAAATCACTATATCTACAACTCATGATACATTAGTGTGATGGTCAGTGGGAAGAATGCTACTTACATCGGTGGTCATTGTGAAGAATTATCTCCTTCCAGATAGCTAAAAAGGTCAATGGTGTCAGTGGGAGCTTTTCTGAGAGTCAGAAATCACTCATTGCCCAAGGAACCCCTAGCAACCTCTGGAGGAACCCTAGGGTTCCACGGAACCCTGGTTGAGAAACCCTGTCTATAGACTCCTGTCTAGAAGAGAATTTTGGTTGCATGGTTATATTTTACTGACCTTTCTACTATATTCTCCATAAGATAAGTAAAAGATTCAATAACAAGTGTGGAACCATCCTAATAATGGCCACATCAGGAGTGGGGATATCTCCCCAATAGAGTACCTTCGAGCTAAAAGTTGTCAGCAAATTTAACTATATATTATCTACCAAAACTGATGGAGTGTGTGATAAGAGGGCAATGCATTCCCACTTTCTAGTAATTTAGCATTCTGATTATTATTCATAATGGGATTATTAAATGTAGGGCATGGGCTGACAGCTCCCAAAAGTACAAGTTATTTTTTAAGGAGTAAATTACACCCGTCAAAATTCAAACTTCCACGCAATAAACTATTGGAAAAGATTTATAAATCAAGCCTTACAAAAGTATGACATGGTATTTTAGGCTAGAGGTTGCCTACTAATGATTGAACAGATATGATTCTATTTTTTAAAGCACTCTGTTAGAAATTGTGTAATTGATTTAATAATATAAAACCAAAGTGGATAGATCTCAAACAGTTGACACAAAGTTATTGGTGTAACTAACACAAAATGAAAACCCTCAGTAACAATTACCTGTGCAATAATAGAGTTCTATTTTAATTTACTTCATGTTAAAGGTTTCTTGGAAAGCTGCTGCTAACACTCACAGGTGTTTATGATCCATGTTCCTGTTATACAGTATGTCATGTATATGAAAATGTGTAAATATATAAGAATTTTCTGAAGTGACTAAATTTAGAAGCACTGTGTATCCTGATGTAAGTAAAGGTGTAATTACATGTGTTGGAAATGCAAAGCAAATAAAATACAACTAAAAGTGAAATTAAAAGCAAAACTTTTTTTTTCATTTTGGATCACGTAAGGAAGGTTTTTAACCCCTGTTAATGTTTCTTCTGCCATCTCCCCCACTGGGATGGTTTTCCTTCACTTACTGTACCATAGCCAAAACAGGAAGTAAGAGGGAATACCTCTAAAGTGAGGGGACCCCAGTTGTTCTGGGGACAACACACAATTTGTGATACTATCAGTGATAATAGTAAAAATGACAAACAGAGAGGGTGAACCCGCTATCTGGGGCACAGGCAGCAATAAAAACCTGACAGGTGTTCTAGTCCATATTCACTCTATCTATAACAAAAAAAAAAAAAAAGTTTTGCCTTTAGTTATACTTTAAAAATAAGGTTGAATCATGCAGCCACTATGTATGTATTCTTCCTCTTTTACCTCCTTTAGGATGTGGAAGAAAGAACATATTGTAACAGGGCGTTCTCTCACTTAGTACTGCTTTCCTGCTTAGATATAGTTAGTGACAAAGGAGGGAGATTACTATACAACTTTGCTCAGTGGAGAGCCAGTAGCTCTAGCTGTCTTTGAAAAATAAGTAATAGGAGAGTATAATACCTGTATATAATGGGAACAATATTTTCCGTCACAGAAAAAGGGAGATAACATTTCTTTTTCCCTTTTAAATGATTTCCAGGGTAAAATGATTCTATTAAATGTAAAGCTATGCTTTATTACTACCAATATTTCTTTAAATGAACATGGTTTCATTACAAAAATACAAATGAAAGTGATCAAATAGAGCATGAGGCTTAAAAATGGAGATAATGATTTAATATGTAGGAATCATGATTATCCTATATATATGCAAAGTGGCAGCACATTCCAATTCATTGAACAATGGAGACATGCAGATTATGACTGCAGGTTTTGGGCCCTTTTCAAAACAAATGATATATTTTATTCATCATGGGAGATATGGCTATCATTACAAGTTGTAACTGATCTCTCATCCTGAAATTCCTTCCTCTATCTTCCATTTTCCAGTTAGATGTGACCTTCCCCCATCTCTTTAAAGGATGCTGAAGCTATTTTCTTTCCTGTCTTCATCTCCCATTACACTTAATAATATCCTTGTGATGGCTTGGGGAGAGCTGAATCCCCATCATGGCAAAGACAGAAGAGCGACTAATGTATAAGAGCAAATGGAAGACGAATGGCCCATCCCAGCAAAAGTGACGTTGATAGACCTGTAAGCCTTGGCTGTCAGGAGTTGTGAGGGATTGATGTTGCCCGAGAACAGTTGGAGCTGTAGCTGTGAACTTACCATACAAATGATCCCAGTGTCCCTTCCATCATGAAATCTAATGAGTATGCTCCCACCTTCTTAGCATCCAAGGACATCAAACAAAGTTCAAGGTGATAGCAATACAAAATGCCTTCAAAGCAGTATTTGTAAGCAGGTATTAAATATTTTATTACAATGACAAGCGGTAAAATGTTAGATCCTCGTAATTTTCATGTCTTAAATATAAAGTCTTGATCCAAATATTTCTAAGGACAAAAAAAGTTAGTGACAAACATTTGGTGTGGTGAATTCATCATATGCGTACTCTTTGCAGTTGCATGAAATATGCACCCAGGACCAGCTAAATGTTGGTTGCCTCTAAACAGAGCATGAAGAATTCAGCAAAATGTCAACAAATCCCAACGCAGTGATTGATGTGCATTACAATGATATGCAAGCAAAAGCGGCATATACAAGACATGAGAAGCTTAGTGAACCAAAATGTAAATAGTTGGTGACAATTAAAATCATTTTGTCATTATTGGGGTTTTTTTACTTGCCAGAGATCTCAATCTGTGTTTATGCATTGTACTGGATAATTCATATTATAACTGCCACATGATTCATATATAACAGCCACTCGTCTGTTCCTGTTTTCTCAGTGCCTGGTTCTTACTTCTGGATACTGTCATATGGAGATTACAGTACATATGTCACTAGCACAACGTCTTGGAATCAATCGATGTTTTTTTTAATGTATACGAGGGTCAAAGTATAAAGCAGAGATGTTATGTCACACAGAAATCCTTCATCAAGCCAAATAAGACAAACAGCACAAACAAAATAAAGCTCTTTATAAACTATAAGTCTATAAAATAAGAAATCCCAGTAGCTTTTGGTGTCAAAATGATGCATACTTTCTTCTCTAAAATAAAAAATAATAATGTTATTATATCTCAAAGAACAAAACAATAATTGTAGACTAATAAATCAAAAATGTTACGTTCACCTTGCATAGCAGATTCTATAGGAGGATCTGTGGCTGCGATTGCACAGCATGTGTGCCACGCATGCAGCAATGTCAAAGCCAAAGTGGTTGTGTATACATGTTGAATGAGGGGTGCATTCACTGCATAAAAATCAACTATTTTATAGAGCGTAGCCTGAAATAGTTTCCGTTGTTGCCTAACAACCAAAGCTAAATGCAGTAAGCAAAGTAGAGAGAAAAAGCAACAAGGACCAGTAAAAATGCAAAAAAATGTCCACCCTTAAAAGGGAAAATTTATGGAAATTAAGAAAAAGTGTAAACAAGAAGTACTACCTTAGAGGAGAGGCATAGCTGACGACATAAAAAACCAACCAAGGGTTTATCTTTACATTCTAGAGATATAAAGATAATATAAGTTTAAACATGCCATTCATCTTAGCATAAGGCTTTGTTTCAGGAAGCTTTTCCCACTCATGCTCCATAATGCAAGCTTTTCATTAGAGCTGTTTCCATTAAAAACTCCATTAAAAACTCTTGAAATCTCAGCTATTGATTCACATTTACTATATTACAGTAGGTATAAGAATCATTCAGTTGGATAATCATTGATATAGAAACATAAATGAGTGATGAAAAAAAAAAAAAAAGACCAAGTAGTCCATTTAAGTCTGCCCTTTTTTCAACATTTAGGGACTTTTTTTTGTTTGATTTAGTTGTTTTAATTAAAACCTTTTTTATATAATGTGTTGATTTATTGACTGTGGTATTTACATATTGTGGATTCACTCAATACCTCCTCTCTGTTCCAAGGATCTACTACTAGTGCAATGATGGCAAACCTTGGCACCCCAGATGTTTTGGAACTACATTTCCCATGATGCTCATGCACTCTGCAGTATAGTTGAGCATCATGGGAAATGTAGTTCCAAAACATCTGGGGTGCCAAGGGTCGCCATCACTGTACTAGTGTGTTGACAGTTATTTTTATGTGCATGTTCAGGATGTGAAGGTTCAGTAGAGGCCGATTTCTCCCTATCGATTTCTAACATGTATATGAGGAAGTAAGGGGAACTTGTATCTTTGTCCATGACAATCCTTTACAAAACGTAATTGCTTGTTATGGTGATTCACGTAGACAACCTACTGATTGTAGAAAAGAATTCCAGGAGATTTTGTGGGAATATCCTAATGTTATTGCCCACACTCTTCAATTTATAATAGGACTGTAAAAAAATAAAAAAATACATTGCTGGATATAACCTTATCCACTTGACCTCTGGAAGATTTACCCCCCTTCCTGACCAGGTCATTTTTTGCAATACGGCACTGCGACGCTGTACCCAAAGAAAAATTGATGTCCTTTTTTTCCCCACAAATAGAGCTTTCTTTTGGGGGTATTTGATCATCCCTGTGGTTTATATTTTTTGTGCTAAAAACAAAAAAAGACTGACAATTTTGAAAAAAATAAAAAATAATAATAATTTTTTACTTTCTGCTATAAAACATATCCAATAAAAAAATTGAAAACATTGAATTTCAATTTCATCAATTATAGGCCAATATGTATTCTGCTACATATTTTTAGTAAAAAAAATCCCAATAACTATATATTGTTAGGTTTGTGCAAGTTATAGTGTCTACAAATTATGGAATATTTTTATTTATTTATTACTAATAATGGCGGCGATCAGCGATTTATAGCGGGACTGCGGCGGACATTCGGACACTAACTGACACTTGACACTTTTTGGGAACCAATGACACTAATACAGTGATCAGTGCTAAAAATATGCACTGTCAGTGTACTAATGACACTGACAGGGAAGGGGTTAACATCAGGGGGTGATCAAAGGGTTAACTGTGTGCCTGAACAGTGTTTTTCTAAACTGTGGGAGGTGCATTTACTAGGGGAAGACATGGATCCTAGTCCCCGCTTTGCAGAGACACATGACCCATGCCTTCCTTCCTGTCTGCCATGTTTACATAAGCAGATTGCAGTTCTGCCTCTCTGGCTGATGATCGGCGGGTGCTGGCAGACATTGAGTCCTCAATACCTGCTGATCGGCTCCCACTGTGCATTCGCACTCGCTAACTGGAAGTGCAGAGTCACAGATGTAGCACCCTACAAGGTAGGTGCTAGGTAAAAGCATAATGGGCTTTGACTGCCTAACAGCAGGGCCATGATTTTCAGCTGGACTGTCATGTCTCTTAGGTGTGGCTGCTGGGAGGGGAGTCTCCCCACTGGCTCCATGAGAGGATTCTCATTGGGCAGTGGAGGAAACCCAATCAGTGGCCCATTCAGGCCTGTAACTACCCAGAAGGCAGATTCTGCCGCAGAGGATTCTGGGAGTGGGTATAAGTTTGAGGGGAATGAATGACGCAGCATCTTTGGTGGGAAGCAGAGTCCCAGAAGGGAGAGCACGGCTGTCTCTCCTCCTGTCAGAAGGATCGGGTGTCTTGGGTGGCTGCCTGAGTATCCAGAGAGAGAGAGCTGAGCTGCAGAGAGGATCCTGTGTGCCGAGGACGAGTGGAGATTGAGGGGTTCAGTTCCAGGAAAGCCTTCCAAGGTCGTGAGTACTGTGAACTGTCCCTGGGGTCTGCCTAGTGTAGAGGGGACCACTCCGGTGAAGGTCCCAGGGATCCTGGAGCCTGCAAGTGTCAAGGGGGTTGCCTAGTGAAAGGACCCTGAAGTGTCAAGGGAGTTGCCTAGTAAAAGGACCCTGAAGTGTCAAGCGGGTTGCCTAGTGAAAGGACCCTGAAGTGTCGAGGGGGTTGCCTAGTGAAAGGACCCCGAAGTGTTAAGTGGGGTTGCCTAGAGACAGGACCCTGGAAGTGTAGAGGGGGCGCCAGCTGTTGGACCCTGAAGAGTTAAGTGTGCAGTGTTGGGAGTTGCAGCAGTACAAGCAGTCACAAGGAGCTACCTCAGTCAGTGAAGGACTGGAGGGAGTCATACACAGGACTTTTGAGCTAGACAGAGTGTCAAAAATCAAGGATCATTACAGTCCTGGATCTTCTGAGTTAACCAAGGAGTTAAAACCAAAGTTTCAGCACTTTCAGCAGAACAGTATTTAAAGCGCTAGGAAGCGTTGGTCGGCATTCAGCTGGCGTCAAGACAGCGCTAACCGGCATTTTCTACAAAGTGTCCCAGTTAAACCTAGTTGAGCCAGAGAAGTATCCCACTTATTCCCTTCTCCCATCCCCATTATAAAATAAACAACACAAACCAAAGATGCCGGAATGGTCATTGTCTCAGTTCTCACACTTGGGTTTTCAACTTTAAAGTGTTGGAAGTGTTCCTGGTAACAATGGCAGACCCACCTCAGGTCCAATGCCTGAAAATATTGCTAGACATATAAATATGTGATCCTGCGTACAGCAGCCGCCCTGTAGCAGTAAAACTGCTATAGGACATTCAGCAAGTGCATAAGAAAACACATAATCCGGGTTGTCACTAGCCCATATCACAAATAATGCAGAGGTGGCGCCCGTTCTGAGACCAGATTATTGCAGCTGGTGCATTTTTATAATATATAGATTACTGTTCAAAAGATACTGTATCAGGAAATTGTCATTTCTATATGATATAGGTAAAAAATAAACTCTCTCAAAATGGTTCATATAAGGAATTTTGCTTTGACAAAAAAAATCCGCAGGATTTACCTATATATTCACCTAAAAAGAAAAGTCTGACAAAAGCTTACTTTTATTAATGCTAACAGTAACATGTCTGAAACCGTTTTGAAGATTGCAAATAATGCTTGCAGGTTTCTCAGTAGAATGGCTTCTGTGTATAAAGTTCTGACTTCCTATTATTCAGCTTTGAAGATTCTTCAGTCATTCATTTATTCATATATCCAGTAAGGGGCGATCTAAATGTGGATATAGGACACACTACTATTGTAATGTTTTTCCTATTATAACCTATTTGATTACAGACAAATCAGTTCCATTATCTGTGTACATCCGCTGTGATGCTCATAATGTGTTATGTTTGATCATGTGTACCATTTATTGTTTTATAGTATGTATGTTGTAATGAAATGTGGATTGCTGAACATTATGATGGATCTAAGCCAGGTGCCCTACATTTATCTAATGCTTTTATAACATTACTACTATTTTAATTCTAAGGTACAGCAACAGCACTTTTATCTAGAAATGGTAAGAATTTGCATATACTTCATTATGCACAAGAAGTATAGGGATCCTCTCTTAGTCATAGTCGAAGAACTGCAAGTTTAAATCACACTTTTGCATGGATATTGTGAAATTGTTTTTATCATTGTTCTTGCTTTGTCTAGACAAAGCACACATTATTCCACATTGCCTTACTAGAATATCCAATATCCTATCTGTTGATATTATATAGGAAACTACTGTAAACTAGAGATATTCAACCAAAGTCAGGTAAAAATGAATTACTAAATTATTAAATTTTAGTAGATAATTCTACCTAAACCACACTAGAAGTGCCCAAAAAAATATACTATAAAATTATGGACAGCCTCAAGAGATTCTAAATTCACATTGATGCACAAGGCTAAACAGTTAATGATAAAGTAAGGCAGAATCTATTCGATAACTGAAGATTAACCTATACTACACTTTTAATTAGTCGTATACATAACACATAAAAATAAGCCATAAATATAGAACTAGCACACACTGCTTGCCGACCCATGGCAGTACATACACTGCGATGGGGGAGTTCCTACAGGCACAGTATTGATTCCCGTACATTGCCGCCTGATTTCAGGCATGCACACGTACCCCTACCCGAATGCTCTGTGATTTGACACAGCGGGAGTTTGTCTGCTGATGATTGTCTTGTTACAGCCTGATTTACAGGTATACACCTTTTTCTTAAAGGTTAGCTCCCTTTTGTGAAAAAAATAAAGTAATAAAGTAAAAAAAAAAGCATATACAATTTCTACATATTGTTATTTAATGTTCATTAAAAAAAATACCTTTCATTTTCAATTTGCAGCTGCTATATTTTTCTGTAAAATTCAATGCAAAATGGCAACAGTTGGTTTACACAACTTCACCAGAAATCTTATTTCCTGCTTGTGTGATTAGCTTGCTGATTTTCCCAGAAGTTTGCACTAACATTCACATCAAATTTTAGGCATCCTCTGCAACAGGAATTATATGCAAGAAATAAAATTTGTATGAAATATTACACTATAGGTAAGGTAATACCAAACATAAATTGGTATGTAGTCAAATATGATGAAATGCGTTGGGACGTGGCTATATGGCGTCCATATTTTGGTTTGATATAGAGCGGTGGGAGTCCCGGGCCCCAGATGCTTATCCGTCCAGCGTGAATCTGATTGATGACCATTGGCGACTCCTATTCATGCATTTGGATTTTATATGTGCGATTTTGTCTCCAAACCAGTGAGTTTAATGTGTGCTGGTTTTAAATACTTAAATACTACAGTTAAAATGGTATCACGCTAGTGGAGGTTTCTTTTTCTTGTCCCCATATACACGTGTGAGAGGTACTACTACTGGATAAAGGCTGATTCGGATTGGAGGAGGTATATAGATGGTGACACGCGGTTTATGCCTGATCCATGAGAGTGGGTATGCATTGGAATCTGGTGAGTCTCCAATTCATCTACACCAGTCTCACTAGTAATACTCCTTGTGGATGAGCCTGCTAATCCATTGTTTGCTATTATGGACTCTTGATGGACCATTTTAATTACTTTTAATGATCTTAGGATTAAGTGTGCAATAGTTAGTTGATAATATTACAGTCTGGTGCATCAGAGTAACCAGTGTATTCAATACCAGACTTCCAAGGATATATTTGAACATACAGTTTTTTTCTTAAGAACAGGTAGGGCTTTGCTACAATATTTGTTAGAACTCTTGCAATTTACATACAGTAGATCACCCAGAAGGGAAAGTACTTTTCTCAACAGAACTGGAGTTACTCTTTAATTTTGTTTTCTTTGTGTTGGTGTCTTGTGTTGTTATTAAAAGCATATTGAAATTTAACTTGATTGGAGTGGTGAAGCATTTGCTAATTTTTCATTTTTCTTTAGTTTTTTTATGGATACTTCAACGAAAACAGACTTGTTAAATAATATCCCTGTACTTGGACTCTGTCGTGGTATAATTTTCCATACTATGTGGCATAAACAACACACATAGCAGCAATATAATTATAATTGCTACATTTGCACCAGTACATCACCTTGCTACTGACAGATTTTCTGCCATAACACTTTGAAAGAATATACATCTAAATGATAAATTACATTTTATTTGGGCTGCAAAATTGCACGGGAGAAGCATTCTAAAGTACGCCGTGGGAAGTTCATTTTAAAATGACTGCCGTGTTTTAACATATAATTTCTAAATACTTTGAGAATATAAAAAAATAAAACACTCCTAACTTTCATCTGAACATGTAATATACTGATTTTTAACAAATGTTCTAAGCAAAATTGTTGAAGGTTCAATGATTGAAAAAATTACCTGTAGCAATATACAGCCTTAAACTAGTTTAAAGTTTGTTCAGAAGCAATATTAAAGCTGAACTTCAGGTAAACAGCTAAATATACAACTGGAATACATTCAGTACATGGGATCAGATACAGGATATAGTTAGGCATAGGCAACAAAGTAACTCAAAAGGGTCCATATACTGTGCCATGTAAGGAATTTTGCTCCTGCTAAGAATCAACAGGATTCACTTATACATTCACCTAAAAAATCAGTATTTTAAAATCTTGCTTTTAACAATGCTAACAGTAAAGTGTAGGAAGCTGTTTTGGAGATTGTTAAGAAAAATATACTGAGAATTGATGTTTATAGGTTTCATAGTAGAATGGCTCCTATATATATAGAGGTTCTGACTCCTTGTTGCTAGGCTTTGAAGAATTTCTAGCATTCCATAGCCTGTAAGAAGTCAGATAAATGTGGACATAAGACATACAATTAATGTTCATGAATGTTGCCTATTGTAGTTTGTTTGGTTAGAGCAAATCATTTACACAGAAGACAGACATCACATCAAGGATGTCTGTTTCCCTTACTAGAGATGCCGGCGCCTGCACCCAAAGCTGATTGAAGAATCGGCTTGGATGAGGACATGGCGGGATCCCTGGATAGGTAAGTGTCCTTATTTTAAAAGTTAGCAGCTACAGTATTTGTAGCTGCTGACTTTTATTTTTTTCTAAAGGAGCATGGAGCGCCTCTTTAAGGAACTTAAATAAATTGTATTTAATCAAAATCTAATTACTGGTTTATTAATGAATACATGTCTGGATTAAATGGTATTCTGTACCTGCCTGAAGTTGTAATCCATTATAAATGTTTGCCCATGAGCAAACAAATTGTTATATGATTTCATAATTTTGCACTGTTTCCATTTAACAAAGGCTTCTCGACTATTATTATATATTGACTGATGCTGCAGTGATGCGAAAAGGATAAGCATAGTGGAGGAATCAATAGCGACCAAAAGATGTAATCTTTCACTGGTCTGCATTCAGAAAACTGTAATGTGGCTCGTTATGGTTTTCTAAACATTACAGGTCATCAATACTTTTTTCAATTTTTTTTACTGTATTAACCTATTATTGCAACATTGTTTTTCTCAAATATATATAAAATGAACTATCTCAACTGTATCAATCCGTTTTAGGGATATAAAAATAGCAATAGGGTCTAAAGTTTCATGCACATGGAATCGGGAGAAAGTTAGATCAGCAGCCAAATGTTCTCTGTAAAATTATTGTCCAGATCAACACAGATTCATTTTGGTAAGGGTTTCATCTTTAGATAAATTGTGTGGATAAACACCCACACCTTCCCTCTGTGCTGCCAATGGAAATAAATAGTGTACTATAATAAATTATATGAAACTTAAGAACACTTACAATTCCCTTTGCTTATTCTGTTCTCTCCTACTGTCAACACATTGACTGTCACTGGCACCTAGTGTTACCATCTCTCTCACAGTGTACTGCTGTACACAGGATTATAGGAAACCAATAATAAAACCAGCTCAGGCTCTCAAATCAGTTGCATTTAAAAATAAAATGTATGATAGTCTTTTAATGAAAGTGCAGGGATGCAATATTTTTACTGAATTCCCTTTTTGTATTTTTGTGAATTCTGTAGCCAGTAGTGGGCTGTAGTTCTAGTCTAACTGTATAACTGTACATCAAGGGTTTCTCTAGGCAAGCCACTTTCAAATGTTTTACCTTGGAGGAACCCTTGGCAAAAAAGTTGAGATTTTGGGGAACCCCTGAAATAGTTTTCAGGGCGGGGGGGGGGGGGGTCACTAAACAAATAATACTATGGACATTAATATCAATATTATTATTCAACACCCGCTTCTCACAGTTTGATAGAGGTAGGTAAGCAACTAGACACACATCGCAAACTGTAGGTGGAGAATAATATATTGTATAAAGGATTAAACACGGACAGGTTAGTTACTGGTAAGTAAATATTACACCAATATTACATAGAAACAATCTTTTAGATGACTTAAAAATTATAGACAAAGATTAGCAGAAATAATACCCAATATTCTCAAACAATAGAATGACTGCACTCTAGTAGACCAATACCTTTGAATCCAAAGACCATATATTCAAGCAATCCAAAACTTAATAGAAAACTAGTCAAAGACTATCCAATATTACTGATCTCAGGATATTGGAGAATAGCTGAAGTCTCTCTCAGGCTCCTGTTCGCTGAGCCTGACCTAAAAGGGTCCCAGGTGTCTCTCTGTTGAGACTCCCCCTTGGGTCTTTTCTTTTTAGGTTTCTCTTTTATCCTAGTTCCCTCCATTCACTCTCATTAGGGATATCATCTGAATGGATCAGAATGGTCCAAGCTGCACATTGTATCTTTCCTATGAAAGTGTTAGAATGGAACTCAAGCCCTCTGTTGTGATTCATATCCTATATTTCTATTTAATTAAATCTCTCCTTTCTATTTGTAGTCATGACATATAGTGCTTGCTTTGAAGATCTCCAAGTTCATTAAACTTATCTACTGACATAAACAGTGAGCCAAGTTAGTATACCAAAGCCATATGACTGATGGAGACTCCCTGTCTATTTACTGGCTTCTACCTAATTTAACAGCCCCTTGAAAACAAAAGGACAATCTTAGTTACAATGCCAATATGGATTTAGTATACTAATGAAGGCTCAACAGAAAAAACTTTTCAATCTTGTAGACGACCATCCAACTCATTGCATACACACATACTGTACTTTGACCCATAATAATCACATATAAATACAATAATGGCATACAATCCCTGAAAATTTGTATTTTAGTGGGCAATGTAATTTCTTACCTTTAGTATGATCAGCGAGCTGTTGAATTTATGGGTTACTATGTATATACTGTATGTATGTAAATTTTATACATATACATGGCAGCCCATACTGTATCTACATTATATTTATTTATTATAGGTACTTATATAATGCCATCAATTTTCGCAGCCTTTTTTATATATACAGTATATTGTACATTCACATCAGTCCTGGCCCTCAAGGAGCTTAAAATCGAATGTCCCTAACTCACATGCATACATACACATACTATGCCCAATTTAACTACCAGCATGTCCTTTGAGTGTGGGAGGAAACTCACACAGGCACAGGGAGAATATGCAAACTCCAGCCAGGGAGTGCTCTGGTTGGGATTTGAACTGACAATCCTAGTGCTGCTACGCAGAAGTGCTAACTACTTGACCCCTGTGCTGCTTCAATTGTTATCTTAATCTTTGCCACCTGACAGCAGTGCAACTGTTACAAATGAAAATATAAATGGTTAAAAGTGCTGATTGCCCAACAAATCTGGATATCAGACCTGTTCTGAAGTCAACGAGAGAGTAAGTTTGCTTAAAAAGGGGATTCCTGTTTTACCAACTTACTTTCGATGTGCTAAAACCATTACTTGGTAATCAAGTAATGAGGAAATGCATACTCTTTAAAATTTAATTTAATGATGTTCCAATTCTGCAAGAGCAAAGCCAAGTTCAACTTTTATAAATTCTTAAAGCTGCACACAGCTTAAAGCACACATTTATATTTTAATGAGTGTTCTTCAGAGACACTTTCCTAGCTGTGGCTTTCAATCACTCCCTTGCTGGCCATGTCTCAACAGTTGTCAACCATAGAGTTCAATGAGTACTGCATGACCCAATTTGACTTTATAATGGGTTACTGTACAATTATGAACATACCTAGGAACTTTTAAACCAATTGCCAGGTCATAACTGGGATTATTCTCCATGATGGCCTACTGTGGTAAACATGCAGCATATGGGATATCAGTCTCGTAAGTCATGCATAATGTGCCCTAAATCACCAGCTGCTTGGAGAGAAGGAGAGAGGTATTGTGTGGGAGATAAAAAATGCTTTACAGCATGGCCCTTTCTGATAGCTTTAGCAGGAGAGGGAACACAGTGGTGCATGTCTATAGCCAAGGGGTGGTTGTATTGAGGGCAAGGGGAGGTTCTGGAGAAGACACTACAGTATCCAGAGAAAGAGTCACTTATCAGAATGCAGCCAGATACATTAGCAGTGTCACCATAATAGGTAGGGAGTAGGTAGTGGTGTCAGCAAGGTGCATTATCAGTGTTACTGCAATGGTGTGTAGCCAGTTGCACTGAAATGGTAGATGGGTTGCAGCCAGGTATATTGTCAGTGTCACTGGAATGGAGTGTAGACTCTATAAACTCCAGAACACTAAGGTTATTTTCAAAAGTTTCTAGGTATGGGTATGACCAATAGGGGAAACAAGCACTAAAAGTATCTTAATTTGAACCTGTGTCACACTAAAGTATTTTTATTATCTGAACAAGTGTTAAAACAATTAAATACAAGCTCCAATTCACCTTTGTAGCTATAGACATTGTGGCGATAAGAGGAATTTTGACTCACCTGTAATTTTAATTTCTTGGTGTACAGTACAGGTTAATATAGGCAACCAGGTGAATGAACACTGGCTAAGCTTTGAAGGACACTCTCCCTGAGTGCTTCCTCTATACCCAGTTCTGTGAATCCTCAGTTTTGTAGCAGGCAATGCAGAGAAAACCTAGGAATGAAAGGAAGGGTGGCTGGGGTCCTGTACTGTACTCCACAATATGGAATGTACAGGTAAGTAAAAAATTCTACTTATCTTAATCATACAGCACAGGCAGATTATTCATACATGGGATGTCCCCAGGAAATGAATGAAAAGAGTGGGCAACAATAAGGCAAACATAACTATGCGCACAGGCACTAAGAACAAGTGTCATAAGCCCCAACTTCAGAGCGCTGTTGCAGGCAACCTTGCCGCTAAAAGCTGCATCCATAGAAAATTAAATGTGCACCTGGTAAAACTATCATAAAGTATGAGTGGAAAAAGCACAGGTGGCAGCCTTACATAACTGGGCTTGGTGCCGAAATTACTAGGAAACTCCCACTGATCTGGTGGAATGGGCAGGTAAAAGTGCAGGAGAAGATTTTTCTTTGAGAATGTAAGCTCTTACAATCACATTCATTATATATCGTGTGATGAAGGACTTTGAAGCAGGGTATCCCTTGCAAGGTCCCGAGGACAGGATAAACAAGGAGTCCATCCATTTGATCGGACCAGTAACTTTGAGGTATGTTCCAGTCCAGTGATTACATCAAGGCTATGTAGAGAAATTTTCCTTGGATGCTTGGGAGCAGGGCATATGGTTGTTAAGACAATGTCCTTCCTCATTGGGGTGGAATACTGAACCCACCTTCTGTAGAAAGGATAGCCTTGAGCAAAAGACAACTGTGTGCTTGTGAAGTATAAGGAAAGGGCTCTCCAAAGAAAATGGCCGCCAGTTCAGAAACATGTCTGAAGTGATGGTGACCAAAAAAGCTACTGTACTTTGTCAGAGAGATCCTCTAGGGGAATTTCTTTGATAGGTTCAAAGGGTAATTCTGCAGGGCAGTGAGAGCCAAGTTGAGATCCCAAGGAAACATAAAGTGTTTGGCTGGCTGGATCTCAGTAAATTCCCACCCTCTATACATTAACACTAAACTTTAAAGTGTTATTAAACCCACAACAGCAAAATCAGTGTGTATATGCAGTAAAGCATACTTGTTACACTTAATGTGGAACCTAACGGGTTAATCCTCTGCATTGTGTAAAAAAAACGATTTGATCCTGTATCCACAGATCCTCCTCTTCTTCCACTGACTAGAAAATAGGTCTGGATAAAACAGAGTTAGTGGAGGCAGGCTGCACATGCTCAGTTTGGTGTGTATTTCTAGAGTTTTTTTTTCTTGGGAGGGTGCATGTGTTCAGCACAGGGCCAATCAGCACTGCCCAGACAGAAGGTCAGGAGTCCTGCATCCTGCAGTATGAAAACTCCCCCTACAAGCTTTAACCAGGCACTGATAGAAGTCACAAGACTGCTCTAACTACTGATGAGAAAATGTATTTAGCAGTTTATATTTACTAAAATGATTGCATTTCTATGTCCTGTTTACTGTGGGAGACCAGATATAGTGAATGCAGGTTCTGGGTTTAGTAACACTTTAACATTATAAAGTATATCATTCCTTTCTAGAAGTCACAGTAGTAAGAGAAAATTAAAGTAAAAGTTTATAAAAAATTGACTTTTTTCAGTAAGGCAAAGAGAAAAATCTAGTAACCTATGGCAAAAAGTAAATTATATTTCTTTGATACAACTACATTGTAGTCTGATTGTTGTTATGAATTACTTAATTTTTGTAATATCTTAGCCTTTTTTTTTATTGTTGTACAATCATTCTACAAGTCTGCCTGAGTGAATTCTTGCTATGTTACATAATGCAATTAACAATATAATTTTTTTTTTTTAAAGTTTTACTGTTTGTTTTTACAAAATAGTAGTCATTGAGCTTCAATCAGACTGCAACAATGTAACTTTCTAGGAAGTCACAAGGTGGGAAGCTTCAGCAGGGGGCTTATCTATGACTGACATGTGAATACAACCAAGTATTGCACAAGCACCAGGATTTCCATGTGTCCTTTCTGATCCAGCATCCTAGTTCAGGAAGTACATGCTGAGATTGGATGATTCCTGGAAAAAGATGGCTCCATCCTTCTGATGAGAAAGGCAGATAAAGGCATTGTCAGAAACAATCCTGGAACCTCTTGGAGAGGAGATAAATAACTAAAAGTGTTACACTTAAACATTACTGAGAATGCATGCACTTAACATGAAAAATATATCTCATGCCAGCTTCACTTTAAATAAGCTTAAATAATTCATAATAAAGACACGGATATAAATATGAACCCATATAAAATTGTACATTTTTATATACAGCGTTCAGACCTCAATATTTGTTCATAATTTGTACATTAGGTCTACATTAGATATAATTTGTCATTCTGGTTTGTTAATATTACATCAGGTATTTATTTTTAGGAATCTGTCAGAAAAGGAATCACTTGTCTACCCTAACTAGTTATCTGGATTCCTGACAGGATTTTACCTCTGAGATACTTAGTGCTGGCTGCTTGTCTCTGACAGGTAAAATGCGCACAAAAACTAAGGGAGCTGAATTTAGGCTTGGCAGCCAGATCCTGTGGGACGTCCGTGATTTTTACACTCAGCAGAAAGGAGACTAATTATGAATATATATAGATGCACACACACACACACACACTCACAGCTATACCACCCAAATGCTATTTCTGTGTTCTAGGTGAAGCTTCCACCAGGCATGGAAAATTCCTAGGTAATTAGAGGCTAGGGGATATATTGAGAAACCTGCTTCATTGTTACAAGTCGACTCGTAATGCCATATAGAGGCCATGGATTTTACTGACCTTCCACATGCAGCTAGATGCACATATCTACATTGAAGAGGGAAGAAAGGTATAAAAAAAAAGCACAAAACAACCCAGTTATAGATTTTCTTACAAACATTCCAATTTAGGCATCGTTCACACGTGGTGTACTACAGCATATGCCTGTGCGAGGGCCGTATTTATCCACAAGAGATGCACAGGTATGCCATGCATCCCCGTGCAGGCAGTCCCATTCGTGTCAATTGGGACACAGTGTTTGCACAGACATAGTCACTGCTCCCAATCTGATATTCGTGTGGGTACGGGTACACGGTCCTAAATGCACAGATGTCAAATTGGGAGGATTGGCTGTGTTCTTGCAGCTGCGATAACTGAGATCAATGGGACTGCTTGCATGGGGATGCATAGAACATCTGTGAACCCCCAAGTGGGTAAACACAGCTCTCACATGGGTGTACGCTGTAGCATGCCCCGTGTGATTTAGGTCCCTTTCACACAGGCGGACCGTTCAGATCCGCCTGTCCTTTTTTTTGGCGGATCTGAACGGTCCCGCCATGCATCCCTATGGGGCATCGGATGTCAGCGGAGACATGTCCGCTGACATCCGATCCGTCAAATCTGGACGGATGGAAACCCTATTTTCCATCTGTCCAGCGGATCGGATGGGATCGGATGAGAACGGATCGATGGTCCGTTCCCTTACGATTTTCCCCATAGAGATGCATGGGGAACTGACAGCTGTGTCTCCGCACACAGCACGGAGACACAGCTGTCATCCTCCTGAGTCCGCACCTTTCACACATACGATCTGTTCAGTTCATCAGTTCAGTCACGTCAAATGTATCAATTTTCCATCCGTTTTTCATCTATTTTTTATCTATTTTCATCCGTTTTTCGTCAGTTGTCATCCGTTTTTCATCAGTTGTTATCCATTTTTCATCCGTTTTTCATCAGTTGTTATCCATTTTTCATCCGTTTTTCGTCAGTTGTTATCCGTTTTTCATCCGTTGTCATTTGTTTTTCATCCGTTGTCATCTGTTGTCATTTGGAGAATGTATATATCAGGTGCGCTAACCAAATCAATATGTGAAAATACAGGTGAAATCATGTGCGAATCAAAACATGAAATATAGGGTCTGGAATAAGACTGACCAAATGTGCTAATAACATATAGGAAGGGTATGCTAATACAAACTAAAATGAATCAACAATATTGGCATTAGATACACCAGTGAGTGTCAAACAATTCGTGACCACACAAATGAATATCGTGACGAAAACAGTCCCAAGTAATGCACACAAAAAAAGTCCAAATCCAAAATTCTTGTGATGAAACGGTTAAACTGAAAGTGTGGAAACCACGTGAATGAAGTTCAGTGTCCCACCACCAGCTTAGCTTCTTACCAGAAGATTGGAATAATAAGGGCGTATAGGTAAATAGCTCTGCTCCATAGATCACACAGCAAGGGAAAGACCCAAAGGGGTATAGCCACTGATGCCTCCCAGGTGAAAAGAGAGTGGTGGGCCTCTTATCAAATAAATTATTTAATTAAGCTGTGGGCAAACAAACACTCCTCTCCTATGCGGGATATGGTGCAGGATGGATCTCTGGTGGGTTCTCGCTGTTCTTGTCCTCAGTCGGTGGAAGCCTCAGGATGGACTGACTTTCCAGTTCGCGGGGAGCGTCATCCTTACTCCGCGACGCCTTCTGTTTTGTAGAGGTCATCTGGACTACCCCGACGACTTGGAACGTTCGTCTCTCTCGGTCGTCTCTCTCGGATGTACACAAAACGCTGCTCAGCATAGGAGAGGAGTGTTCATTTGCCCACAGCTTAATTAATTAATTTATCTGGTAAGAGGCCCACCACTCTCTTTTCACCTGGGAGGCATCAGTGGCTATACCCCTTTGGGTCTTTCCCTTGCTGTGTGATCTATGGAGCAGAGCTATTTACCTATACGCCCTTATTATTCCAATATTCTGGTAAGAAGCTAAGCTGGTGGTGGGACACTGAACTTCATTCACGTGGTTTCCACACTTTCAGTTTAACCGTTTCATCACAAGAATTTTGGATTTGGACTTTTTTTGTGTGCATTACTTGGGACGATATTCATTTGTGTGGTCACGAATTGTTTGACACTCACTGGCGTATCTAATGCCAATATTGTTGATTTATTTTAGTTTGTATTAGCATACCCTTCCTATATGTTATTAGCACATTTGGTCGGTCTTATTCCAGACCCTATATTTCATGTTTTGATACGCACATGATTTCACCTGTATTTTCACATATTGATTTGGTTAGCGCACCTGATATATACATTCTCCATTCACTTCACTACCAAAAGTTCTAAGGTAGCAGCTTTCCACTATTTAATCAGCACACTTTCATTTTTCATCATTTACATCCGTTGTCATCTGTTTTTCATCCGTTGTCATCCGTTTTTCGTCCGATCCGTTTTTTTGATGGATGAAAAATAGGGCATTCATACGTTCAAAAAAGACGGCCATTGACGGAAGCGGATGAAAACGGATTTTAACGGATGATCATCCGTTGTCATCCGTTTTTACATAGAGATACATTGATGTCCGTTCTTCATCCGTCAACAGATGGATGAAAAACGGACAAATGGACAGCATGTGTGAAAAGGGCCCAAGGCCTTAGGCCCCTATCACACAGGCAGACCGTTCAGATCCGCCTGTCTGTTTTTTTGGCGGATCTGAACGGTCCCCCCATGCATTCCGATGGTCCGTTCCCATCCGATTTCCCCCATAGAGATGCATGGGGAACTGACAGCTGTGTCTCCACACACAGCACGGAGACAGAGCTGCCACCCGCCTGCTCAGCGGGGGATCGGCGGCTTGATCCCCCGCTGAGAAAAACGGAATGCGTCCGACGGACGGATAGTGTGAAAGGGGCCTTAGGCCCCTTTCACACATACAGACCGGTCATTTCATCAGTTCAGTCATGTTTTTTTGTCATCAGTTTTTTTTCAGTCAACATCAGTTTTTCATCCTTTGTCATCAGTTTTTCATCCTTTGTCATCAGTTTTTCATCCATTTTTCATCCTTTGTCACCAGTTTTTCATCAGTTTTTCATCCTTTGTCATCAGTTTTTCATCCGTTGTCATCCGTTTTTCATCCTTTGTCATCAGTTTTTCATCTGTTGTCATCCGTTTTTCATCCGTTTTCATCCGTTGTCATCTGTTTTTCATCCGCTTTCATTGTTTGCTCGGATGAAAAACACGGCTTTCATCCGTTCCAAAAAAAAAAACGAATGATGACAGAAGCTGATGAAAATGGATATAAATGAATGATTATCCATTTACATCAATTTTTCCATAGGAATGCATTAATGTCTGTTTTTCATCCGTCAACGAATAGATAGACAGCATATCTGAAATTGGCCTTATGCATGCTGTCTTGTAGTATTGTTATGATAAATTTCCAGTTTTGCTAAAGAGACCGATAAATAAAGATCTACCTTGACCAGGTCAAAGCAGATCAAAAACTCAGCATTTTAATAAAGTGGCAGCTTACCTTTCTATTAGATGTTGTGGCTGCATTCGTTTTGGGTTCTTTTTTTAGCCTTTTTTCCCTCTGTGTTCACCTGGTGATCCAGCCAGCAAAACGCCTCCTGCATTAGAATTCCCTCACTCTGGATCAAGGAACACAGGGGGCACAGGGGCACCATTGGACAGAAACACTTTTGGGGGGGGGGGGGGAGTGGTTAGACGTACTAGTATATTTAAACACACTAATACATTTATATATAGGACAGCTGATTCAGCTGGGTAGATCACCAAATTAAAATGAAGGAGAGAAAGCCTAAAAAAGAAAACAAATGCAGCCATCACATCTAAGAGTTGGTACTTTAAAATGGAAGTAAACCCCTTTCATAAAATATGACCTGGGCACCTATATCTGTAGTGTTTACTTATCTCTCTCCAAAGCACTAAGTCCCATGATTTTCTGCTGCTCCGTTCTTCTGTTATCAGCATGATAACTTCTGAGCAGCTCTCAGACACAGGAGATAAAAGCAGCTGAAAATTTGTGTTGGGGTGGGTGCTATAAATAGATTAGCAGAGAGCTGGTCTATTTGCAGCACAGCTCTGAAAGTATCTTTGTTTCTTCTGCCTATGTGAAACGGGGGGGGGGGGGGGGCTTTCCTCCAATCAGCTGTCACACAGTGTATGCCAGGACTCCACTCCCACAGCTGAAACAGGAAGAACAAATTGTAACACAATGTTCACTTTCTAAAGAGTATAGCAAGCTGAAGACAGCAGATATACATGTAAACATGTAAAACGTATGTAGAGAGATTTGTTTCATCTCTGTGTATCATCTGAGGCTGTTTACTTCACTGAGTATAGGTGAGGGTTTACATCCGCTTTAAGTTAAGTGACTGAGAGTAATACAGACAATCATGATAGCCCATATGTTACAATTGTTGCTCTAATTACAGATTAGAGTTACACATCTAATATAGCATTTTCCACGTAAAAAGAAAACCTCCATTGGAAATTGTTCAACTCTCGTTGCATGATTGAAAACTTCTAATATGAGTAAGCTGTGTTGTGTTACAGCAGCAGTATGAGACACGCCCTCTCTGCTGTAGGGCAAAGATGAAGCCAGTCTTAGTAAATCCCCCATATTTAAGAGACGATTTTAGATTTTACCAATGAATTCAAGGTCACCTATGACTGGCCAAGGTGGTGATCGTGACGCCATCTGCCCACCTCTCCAGCTCAGCCAATCAGAGGATGCCTTATATCTACAGTATTGATAAAAATACAAGCCTTCTCCAGGATTGAGGGGAGAGGAAGTATCTCATACTGCTGCCATAACACGGCAACGTCTAATGTATGCATATAATGATATAAAAATCTATTAGAGCAGTCCAGCAGCTATAAAGCTCTTCTATAATGGAATGTTCATTTGCCTACAGGGCTGCCGAGAGACAGGAACTCTTGTATTATCTATGGCATGCATGTCTCCCTGTTTAGCTAGGTAGATATAGTTATATACTACAACTATAAATACAAATATAGTTTTTTTTTTTTTCAGACTCCTATTTATATCTTACAGATCTCCTGTTTTATAAAACATATGAAACTGTTGGTGGTGTTTACAACTTGAAATCAAGCACCTGCAGCTTTACTGTTTTGGGACCCAGGTTTCATCGCTTCTGTTTCAATAATTGGTATTGAATTTTCCAAGTATAAAATTAGAATAACATTGCATATGTTAGATAACAAAGTAACTACAATCTCTGTTATTATCTTTACAGGTGGAGAAAGTATAGTTAGTTGATTTTTATTAAAGTGTATGATTTATTCCGTGTGTCTCCATGGTCATGTTTAATGAATGAAGTTGGTTGATAGTAGAGGGATAGAAAAGTCAAGTTGCCATTACCTCTCTATGGATGAGCCACAGAATTAAATGTCAACCTGGATGTGTTAAGAGAATTTTGAAGAGTAGAGAAAGTTAGGAAGGTATTTAAGATATTGAATGAAAGCCACATTAACTACAAAAATAATACTCAGTTGGTCAATGAGGAATGGGAATCATGGGAATAAAAAGTAATAAGTTAGGACAGTGATACCAGGTTTTGGGAGCGTAATGTGTCTATTTAGTGATTCTGGACCTCCCAAGATAAGGTTAGATTTTGGATATCCTATTGGAAATTTTCTTAATGAATAAATTATTCTAGGGTGTAAACTAATCTTGATTGGGTGTAATCTCCCAAACAAAGATGGTGGTGAGTGGAATCAGTGTTTCGAAAAAAAATATTGAATAGGGATGGGTAGTTTCGTTGATAAAAAATTTGAAATGAGGAGGTCAAGTCATTGCCAAGGTGAGAAAGGGGAACTGGTTGCCATTTACATTGAAGATTAGGTTGTATGTTTCTGAGTGTTTGGTTGTCCAAAGTGCGATTGAGGGCTTGTGATTTGGAATGGCTTGTTTTAAGGCCAAAGTTAGTTGAAAATTGTCATGAGATGTTTTGGAATGATTTGGAATGCTGGTTATCAAGAATTTAATCATCATGAGAATGTTGTCCCTGACAAATGCACATTTATGCTCTGTCTTCTGCAAGGGATGTCTTTTATGGATGTTTTTTCTTGAATCAAAAAGAACAAGACTTCCAAGGTCAAGATAAATAAAACTGGGAAAGGTGTACAGCCCCGATGCATGCCCTTGAATAGAGTAAATCTATATAGTATTGTTTCACTGAAAGTTCCATTGAAGGAGATTGGTATAGATCCCTAAGAATTGTTAAGAACTTTG
Organism: Pelophylax lessonae; assembly: GCF_965119305.1. Taxonomy (NCBI): domain Eukaryota; kingdom Metazoa; phylum Chordata; class Amphibia; order Anura; family Ranidae; genus Pelophylax; species Pelophylax lessonae. Next base: position 360,225,393 of record NC_138769.1, on the reverse strand, counting down.
GGCCAAAGAGTTTGTAAGCCAAATAGGAGATAGTCCTACATTATTGGGTTGAATGCCATGTGGAGCAGCATGCTCCGTCACCCTCCTTCACCCTCCTTTCCCCGTTAGATTAAACTGTTAAAATGAGATTAAGGACCTGGCTGGTTTCATCTGAAATGGGTTGATTGGGGATGAAGCCCACTTGTTCTTGATAAATGTATGGGGGTAAAAAAGAGTTAATGCTGTTTGTCAAGATCAGAATAGTTTTTGAAATTCCCTAAGGCTTGTCCTGGTTTTGGGAGCAGGCCATTTTTTTTTTTTTGGGGGGGGGGGGCAGATTTTGGTCATTACTAATATTATTGAAAAAGCTCCAGCTACAGAGGGGCTCAAAGGTCCAAATATTTTTTGTAGTAGCGTCTCAAAAACCAGCTGGGCCCTGGGGCATTGGACAATTTCAAGTTTTTTGTAGCTTTGATATCTTACTCTGTAAAATCTTCTTCTACTAGATTGCTCTGGGAGTGGTCTATCTTGAGGAACAGTTGTGTGCTAAACATTTGTTCTGCCAATATTTTTAGGAAGGTTTACAAGTTTGTATAATGTTTTGAGAGGAAATTTTAAAAATTTCTTCCGTATAATAAGTTGGAGGCTTTGAGAAATATGGAATCTGAGTACTGAACTGATGCAGTCCTTCGGGGAGAGTATTCAGTCCAAAAGAGTGCTCCAAGGGTAAAATACTCATGTCTGGCCCACCTGAGGGTCTTCTTAGTTTTGGTGGTAAAACATACAGTATATTCAAAGCCATTTGGCTGTTTTTTTTTTCAGGCTCTAAAGTCTCAGGGGTATTTTTTCCTTGTAAACATAAAAATTCTAATTCCTTTTATTTGACAGTACCTTGCAGGTTGTGTTTGATTCTAGAGGCTGCTTGGATTCGTTTGACTCCTATGGTGACCTTATGGGTCATCCAATTAAATGTAGGTCATTTCCATTGGAAAAACACAAACATTTCTGTTTCTATTTCTTTGAAGATGATGGAGTAATTTTTTGGGGGGGGGGGGGGTAATTTAAATGCCATTGTGCTGGATGCAATTTGGACCAGAGACCCAAAACAATCATTTGCTCCAGGGAGTGATCTAAGCAAAACACTGATACAATTTTGGTTTAAGAAATAAATGGGAGTAAAGGGGAGAGGGTCAGTAAAATGACCTATATGAGAATATGCTTTTGAGTGTAATGCAAAGAATCTCTGGTGCTAGGGTTACAGTCCCACCAAATTTCTATAAGATCATAATAGTATATCATTTGTGCTATTTGTGGCTTTGTTTTGGGGGTGTTTAAATCTAGCTAAGTGTTTGGTCTAATGGTAAATGTATGTCCCCACCAAAAATGTCATGACCGATGATGTGAGGTGTCTTTGAGGAGAGCAAGTTGGGGAAGAATTCTTCTTGGCCCAAGTTTGAAGGCTAATAAGATAATAATAATAATTTTCTTGGCTACCAATATATATCTCCCCTCTCTGTCCCTGATTACATGCGTTGTCTTTAGGAAAACTCTTTTTGAAAAACATACAGCTGCTCCTCCTCATTACTTCTTGAGTTCAATAGCTAAGAAGGACTTAGGATAGTAATTCTTTAAAGTGATTGTAAAGGCAGGAGGTTTATTATCTTAATGCATTCTCCCCCTCAGCCCACCTAATAATTGCCTGAGCCCATCTTTTTCCAGGGATATTGCAGGAGAGACTTGGCTGCCCAGGACTCTCCTCCTCATTTGCTGAGACAACAGTGGAGCGCCATTGGCTCCCGCTGCTGTCAATCAAAGTCAGTGAGCCAATGAGGAGAGAGAGAGAGAGAGAGGGGGGGTGAAGCCTAGCTGGGGCTCCATGTCTGAATGGATACACAGAGCTGCGGCTCGAGTGTCCACATAGCAAGCTGCTTGCTGTGGAGGCACTTATCAGGGGGGAGGGGGGCAGGAGAGCCAAAGAGGGACCCGAAAAGAGGAGGATCGGGGCTGCACTATGCAAAACTACTTCACAGAGCAGGTAAGTATGGCATTTATGTTATTTTTAGGCAAAATAAATGAGACTTTAGTATCAGTTTAAGTACATGGGAGCCAAGGAGAAAGAGAAGTGAATTTCCTAAAACAAAATAATTTCAATACCCAAGGAGTTATAGTATTGAAAAGCTTTGGATCTTTTAGAGGGGGGACTAAAGCATAAAACATTAAGAAACAAAATATTGAAGTCTGAGGTTTTTTTTACTAGTCATAATTATTTTTTTGTGGTTAGTCACTTGTTTATGGTCTTGGGCGTGACATCAGGTAGCTGGATTCAAAATTGGAGAGATGGGAGAGTTGGAAAAAAGTCATACAGCACTCCTGACCTAAGGGGCTGACAATTACCAGCGTGTGCTGTTGAGTTGAAAGTTTTAGTCTATGTAGAGTCTAGGAGATCACAAGGCCTTTATTCTCAGGTGTGAGATACTCTAGAAGGCATCTAGTGGCATATAGAAGATAGGATCCTATTGTCTTTTGAAGCTAGATGGGGAAAGATATATAGAGATGGATGCAAGGTGGATTTTGTTATTCGCTTGGTGGTCATGGAGGATTGTTAAGGGTCAAGGGTTGTGAGTCCTATTGGCTGTTGAGGTAAAGTTTGACAGGGATTCAGAAGAAAATGTAGCCGGCAACTCCAGAATCCAGTAAAATAAATAATCTTTATTGCTACATATAGGTGGGATAAAAACAGCTTACATGTTTCAGCACAAAGCCTTGATCACAGCATATTTTTACAAATAAAGACAAACATACAATAAAACAAATAATCAATTACATAAAATCAAGTCTATTCAGTGGACAGAGAAAAAATCAGCACTAGATAGTAATCACATGGTATGTGACCCATTCTGGGAAAAGGAAGCAAAAAATGTGAAATGTTGTCATCCATCGAGAAAATATTAGATTGTATTATTATCTATCTAAACAACATTCCTTAGTGATAGAAAGATGCCTCAAACTAAAGCATACTCAGAAAACTATAGCTATAGAAGATTACTTCTAAATAGAATAGATCTATATCCCATATGGAATTAATGCCAAAGGGAATCCTAGCTTACAGGGCACATGAGAGTAGTGGCTGCCAGGGTAAAGTTCATCAGGGAGTCTAAAACCCAAATACCCTGTGCTTGCCTAAAATAAAAATACCAAAAATGTGAGAAATACAATATATATGAAAAAATGAATATATCTATATATGTTGCCGCCAACAGCTGTCGAGTTTTCTCACACCCACAAGAATATACAATACGGAAAAAGTGGAGCGCAACAATGTATATCACATTAACCCCTTCGCGCTGGTACTGTTATTTTGAGCCGATGGTCAGCTTTCTTGCAATGACAACTGGTGCCTCCCGCCACCTTCCGCAGCTCGCCTGGGTCTCCCATCCCACCCGGAGACCCAAGCGACCAGTCAGCATGTCCGCCAGCTGGCCGAAGACCCGAACAAAGCCAGATTCAGCTTTGATTCTGTCTTCGATGTAGAAACCCAGAAGCGATGTCATGACATGATTTCCAGGTACTGGAGCCTTAAATGCGCCAGATTTAAAACAAAAGGAAAGCATTCAAAACAGCCAGACTTGGAGTTTTGAATGCTTTTAAGTGCAAAGGAGGGACTTGGGGTCTTTTAGACCCCCCCAGATCCCTCCATAAAGAGTACCTGTCAATGCTTATTACTGTCACGAGATGTTTACATTCCTTAAAAATAAAATAATGAAAAAAAAATATTTAAAGGGCCCGTCCCTCCCTGCTTGCGCACAGAAGCAAACGCATACGTAAGTCGTGGCTGCATATGAAAACGATGTTCAAACCACACGTGAAATATCGCCACAATCGTTAGAATGAAAGAAATAATTATAGCTCAAGATCTCCTCTGTAACTCTAACAGGTAACTGTTTAAACATTTTAAAGCATGGCCTATGGAGATTTTTAAGTACCTAAGTTTGTTGCCATTCCATGAGTGTACGCAATTTTAAAGCATGACATGTTAGTTATCTATTTACTCAGTGTAACATTATCTTTCATAATATACAAAAATATTGGGCTAACTGTTTTTTTTTTTTTCTTTTTAATTCATGAAAGTGTATTTCTTCCCAAAAAATTGCATTTGAAAGACCACTGCGCAAATACCGTGTGACATAAAATGTTGCAATGATCGCCATTTTATTCTCTAGGGTCTTTGTTAAAAAAAATATATATATATATATATATATATATATATATATATATATATATATATATATATATAATTTGGAGGTTCTAACTAATTTTCAAGCAAAAAATACTGATTATACTTTGTAAGCAACATATGTCAGAAAAAGGCTTAGGATGCAAGGAGTTAATAAAGGCAAAAAAAAAAAAAGAAAAATCATCAGTGAAAAGTTCATACAATAATGGGAAACAAAAGTGCTTCAAAGTGTTCATTCCATGATTATCATATAAATTATCCATAAGTGATCTATTTAACATGGAAAAGATAGTGCTCCCCTGCAGTGCCCAGCATCTAGCACTGCAGCCTCTTACCTTCTAAAACTGATCTACACTAAGGTAAGGTCTATCACGTTTTCCCAAACACTGGGTAATGATTGTGCAGTATACTTCAAAACTCCTTCTGGCAGATCATCCATCCATCCCAATGCTCAGTATTCAGCCCTTTTAGCAAGCGGAAAGAACAAAAGAACTCTCATGTGTAGTATATAAGCACCCAGTATTTTTTTAAAACCACAAGACTAGGGTTGAGCGAAACCGAACTGTAAAGTTCAGGTTTGTACCGGACTTTAGGGTTTTTGGTACCCGGACCCGAACATTTTACTGTATGTTCGGTATCGAGTTCGGTGTTCGGCAATTTAATGGCACGTTAAAAAAGCTGCAGGGAAGCCAATCAACAAGTGTTTAACTCGTGTACCCTTAGAAGCCATCACAGCCATGCCTACTAATGGCATGGCTGTGATTGGCCAGTGTAGCATGTGACCAAGCCTCTATATAAGCTGGAGTCACATAGCGCCACACGTCACTCTCCTCTATCTAGTGTAGGGAAAGGCTGCGGCTGTGGCTGCTGCTTTGAGGGAGAGAATAGGAGTGGACAGAATTAGAGTTGGACACCTGGATGCTTTATTCTTTAATCAGAACTCAGTCAGCATGCGATCTACATAGATTTTGTTGTGTGGGTGCAGTGCTCAATCGTTTTACTCTGCCCTGAGCCCAGTGACAGAGAAAAATTTATTTTATCCATCTGTTAGCTAGGTGGGTGACGGGGGGGTTCGGGGGGTCAGGGCATTTTATGCAAGCTCAGTTTTTGACACCATTTGTTGGCAATACCCTCCATGTGGGACCTCTGCAGCATTATTCAGTGTGCATTTTAAGCTATAAAGCTATAATTTTCCTGGTTTTTGAAAACACCCTTTTTGGGCTAAAATCCACAATTTTACAGCCCTTGCTGCATCTGTACGTAGAATTCATGCGTTATATACTGCTGTCATATTGTGTTAGTCAAAAAAACACCCTTTTTGGGCAAAATACATAATTTTACAGCCCTTGCTTGGTGCATCTGTGATGAAAAAAACAAGCTTGAAATACTTCAAGAATTTTCAGGCTTTGAAAAAACAACCATTTTTGGCAATACCCTCAATCTGGGGCCTCTGCCGCATTATTCAGTGTGCATTTTAAGCTATATAGCTATAATTTTCTGAGTTTTTAAAAACACCCTTTTTGGGCTAAAATCCACAATTTTTAGCCCTTGCTGCATCTGTCATTGTGAGATACAATCTTTAGATACTGTTGTTCTATTCTGCTATTCAAAAAACACCCATTTAGGGCAAGATCCTAAATTTGAGAAATATGAGGAGAACGTCAAATAAGGGATGTGGCCCCAGTCGTGGTGCTGCTGGTGGAGCTCCTGTTGCAAGGAGAGGACATGGTCGATCTGTACCAGCTACAGTTGCTACACGCACAAGTGAAACACCTTCCTCAGGTGCGAGTAGGATACAGAACCTGCAGCAGTATTTGGTCAGGCCTAATGCGGCTCTATGAATGTTGAGGCAAGAACAAGTACAGGCGATAGTAGATTGGGTTGCTGACAGTGCCTCCAGTTCCGTCACATTGTCTCCCACCCAGTCTCCTGCTGAAAGATCAGAGTTTGCACCTGCAGCCGATGTCCATCAGTCTTTCACCTCACCCCTTGCAAATCAGCCAAGCAGTCTGAGCCCCAAGTCATGCAGCAGTCTCTTCTGCTTTTTGATGACTCTGTTAGCAGGGTTTCCCAGGGCCATTCACCTAGCCCTGCCCCAGAAGTGGAAGAGATTGAGTGCACCGATGCCCAACCACTTATGTTTCAAGATGAGTACATGGGAGGACCATCGCAGCATGTCTCAGATGATGAAGAAACACAGGTGCCAACTGCTGCAGCTTTTGGAATTGTGCAGACCGCCAAGGAGGGCAGGGGTGAAGACTGGGTGGAAGATGATGTGGAGGATGATGAGGTCCTCGACCCCACATGGAATCAACGTCATGCAGGTGACATGTGTAGTTCGGAGGAAGAGGCAGTGGTCGCACAGAGCCACCAGCACAGCAGAAGAGGGAGCAGGGTGCAAAAGCGGAGCGGCCGTCCCCTAGACAGTACACCTGCTACTGCCCAACGCAGCAAGGGACCGAGCACACCAAACCCAGCTCCAAGGAGTTCCCCAGAGTGACAGTTCTTCAGACAATGTGCTGATGACAAGACACGTGTGGTTTGCACGCTGTGAAATCAGAGCCTGAAGAGGTTGAAATGTTCTCAACCTGAGCACAAACTGCATGACCAGGCATCTAAGTGCAAAGCACGAGCTGCACTGGAGTAGACAACACAAAAACCAAGAAAGGTCTCTGGCTCCTCCAGCTTCCTTTTCTGCTGCAGTCTCGGCTTCTTCATCCACCTCTGTAGTGACAGTGGCACCTGCCACCCCACAAACAGAGGATCTACCAGCAACACCACCACCTGGGTCACCAACCATCTCCACAATGTCTCATGGAAGCATGCAGCTCTCTATCTCCCAAACACTGGAGCGGAAGAGGAAGTACCCCCCTACCCTACCGCATTTCCTGGCCCTGAATGCCAGCATTTCAAATTTCCTGGCCTTTGAAATGCTGTCATTCCGTCTGGTGGAGACGCAGAGTTTTAAAAGCCTAATTGGCAGTGGCTGTCCCACAGTACATCGTGCCCAGCCGCCACTACTTTTCCAGGCAAGCCATCCCTTCCCTGCACAACCAAGTGGGGGAAAAAATCAGGTGTGCACTGCGCAACGCCATCTGTGCCAAGGTCCACCTAACTACCGATACGTGGACCAGTAAGCACGGTCAGGGGCGTTATATCTCCCTAACTCCTCCTGTTGCTAACTCCTCCTATTCCGCTTCCTCATCCTCTACCACCTCCTCATCCGATCAGCGTAACACCTTCACCAGCAACTTCAGCACAGCCAGGGGTAAACGACAGCAGGCAGTTTTAAAACTTGCCTGTTTGGGGGAAAAACCCCACACCGTGCAGGAGTTGTGGAGGGCCATGGAACAACAGACTGATGAGTGGTTGGTGCCAGTGAGCCTCAAGCCCAGCCTGGTGGTGTGTGATAATGGGCAAAATCTCGTAGCAGCTCTGGGCCTAGCTGGTTTGACGCACATCCCTTGTCTGGCGCATGTGCTGAATTTTAGTGGTGCAGAGGTTCCTTAAAAATTACCCCAATAGGTCAGAGCTCCTGCAGAAAGTGTGGGCCATCTGTGCGCACTTTCGGCGTTCTCACCCTGCTGCTGCTCGCCTGTCAGCGCTGCAGCGTAACTTCGGCCTCCCCGATCACCGCCTCATATGTGACGTGCCCACAAGGTGGAACTCCACCTTGCACATGCTGGCCAGACAATGCGAGCAGCAGCAGGCGATAGTGGAGTTTCAGCTGCAGCACGTACGCGTGAGTCGCTCTACGGAACAGTATCACTTCACCACCAATAACTTGGCCTCCATGCGAGACATGTGTGCCTTGTTGCACTGTTTCGAGTACTCCACCAACATGGCCAGTGCCGATGACACCGTTCTCAGCATTACTATCCCACTTCTATGCCTCCTTGAAAAAATGCAGGATGACAGGGTGGAGGATGAGGAGGAGGAGATGGAGGAGGAGGAACCATGTTCACAGCAGGGTGGCACCCAGGCAATCTCATGGCCATCACTGGTGCATGGCTGGGGGGATACAGAGGACACAGATGATACACCTCCCACAGAGGACAGTTTTTCGTTGCCTCTGGGCAGCCTGGCACACATGAGCAATTACATGCTGCAGTGTCTCCGCAAAACAACCGCATTATAACTTGTGCTGATTACTGGGTGGCCACACTGCTGGATCCCCGCTACAAGGACAACGTACCATCCTTAATTCCCTCACTGGAGCGTGATCGTAAGATGCGCGAGTACAAGCGCACGCTGGTGGCATTCCCACCTGACAGCGGGGGCACAGTGGAAGCACAAGGCGAAGGCAGAGGAGGAGGAAGAGGTAGCCAACGCAGCCGGGGCACCACCAGCACCTCAGAAGGCAGGGTTAGCATGGCCGAAATGTGGAAAAGCTTTGCCAATACGCCACAACAACCAGCACCACCAGCTGATATGGAACGCCTTAGCAGGAGGCAGCATTTCACCAACATGGTGGAGCAGTATGTGTGCACACGCCTAGACGTACTGAATGATGGGTCTGCCCCCTTCAACATCTGGGTCTCCAAATTGGGCACATGGCCTGACCTTGCCCTTTATGCCTTAGAGGTGCTGGCCTGCCCTGCAGCCAGTGTATTATCTGAATGTGTATATAGCACGGTAGGGGGCGTTATCACAGACAAGCGCAGCCGCCTGTCCAGAGCCAATGTGGACAAGCTCACGTTCATTAAAATGAACCAGGCATGGATCCCACAGGACTTGTCCGTACCTTGTGCAGAATAGACATGTATACCAGCCTTACCCAGCCATTGTTATATTTTTGATCTTTCTCACTCGTTTGGGGTATACCCAAAGAGCCGGTTTACACTACTCCGACTTGGGACGCGACTTGTGTGCCCTCAAGTCGCCCCAAGTCTCTTTTCATTACAAATTCAATGTAAATGAATGAGAGCCGTCTTAATATGCACTACTGAAGTCGTTCCGACTTCAGAAAGGGTTCCTGTACTACTTCAAGGTGACCTCTATCAGACTTGTGCACATAGACTTCAATGGGAGTTGCCTCTAAGTCGGATCCTTATCTATTTTCAAGCGACTGTGATCAGACTTTCCAGGAAGAAGAAAAAGATTACCTAGGCATTCCCCACAGAAAAGTCGCCTATCATTTAAGTCTCTCCAAAGTCTCTCCAAAGTCTCTTCAAAGTCTCTTCAAAGTCACGCTAAAGTCGGCACAAAAAAGTCGCTCCTTCATGGGGGCGACTTTGAGTCGGAGTAGTGTGAACCAGCTCTAATGGGATAGTAGACAGGACTCCCTAGATTATTAATAAATAACAGATAATAAATTTACAATAATGAGACACCACACAACATCTGGTTGGAAATTTTTTAAGGCTGCCGCCGTTTATTATTTGTTTATTTAAACAAACGTGATAAAAGATTTTCAACAATATTATAAAACACTGAAAACAACCCGGTCACTACGACCCAGGTTGTAAGAATAAACAAATTCAACTTAATAAAATTATCCAGAGCAACATTAATACACAGAACAAATCGTGTATATATATATATATATATATATATATATATATATATATATATATATATACATTGTCACCCTTTGCATAACACAAAGGTGACCCTACAAATAATAATACTGGCCACAACAAAACAAGGGAGGGAGGGAGGGGAACACCAGAGCTCCTTTCCAGTGAGGAGGCTGAGCCCTTAGCTGCGGGGGTCCCTCTTAAAAATCCCTAAACCAGGGGTTTAAGCAGGATTTTTTGAGTGGGAAGAGGGGAAAACTCAACTAATCTCCCCAGATACAAGGGAATTTGAGCAGGAAGAGGGGGAACCGGCCCAATCTCCCCAGATACAGGGACAAATTTGAGCGGGAACAGCAGCTGAATAACCCCAGGTCATAAAAGGTCAACTAAACTTTCCCCAGCAACAATTTTACCTCAACCTGTGACTGCTAATAACTAGCCTACACCAAGCTATAATCCCTGTCCCCATCCCATGAGGAAAAGGGGGCACAAAATGATGCCCCTTTTCCTTTCATTTAAAAAAAATAAATAAAATTAAAAACAAAAACCAGTGTTGGCTACCTCGTCCTCCTCCACCGCCGCTTCCACCTACACCGCCACATCCACCGCCACCTCAATCTCCTACTCCATATGGACCTTGTCCTTCTAGATCAAGATTATAATTTTTTATGTTTATGTATTTTATGTTATTTTAAGTTATTTCCCTATCCACATTTGTTTGCAGAGCACTTTTAATGCTCCTAACAACATTTTGCTGCCATTTGCAGTCCTCTAGCCCTTTCCATTACTTTTTTTTGAGTCATTTTAGTGCTCAAAAGTTCGGGTCCCCATTGACTTCAATGGGGTTCAGCTTCGGGGTCAAGTTGGGGTTAAGTTTGGGTCCCGAACTCAAACTTTTTTGCGAAGTTCGGCCGAAGCCATCGAACCTGCACAACCAGGTGTCCACTCAACTCTACACAAGACTAAGGACTACTCACAATGCAGATGCAATAAACTCCAGTGCACAAGAACAAATGCCAATATAACCACTTTACCACCGGAGGATTTTGCTGTCTTCCGTCCAGGCCACTTTTTGCGATTCGGCGCTGTGCGAATTCAACTGACAATTGCGCGGTCGTGCGACGCCGTACCCAAACGAAATTTACGTCCTTTTTTTCCCACAAACAGAGCTTTCTTTTGGTGGTATTTGATCACCTGTGCAATTTTTACTTTTTGCGCTATAAACAAAAAAAGATTTGAAAAAATAACAATATTTTTAAAATTTTTTATATGAAATTCCCCCCAAAAAAGATGTAAAAATCAATTTTTTTAAAAATTTTTGGCCAATTTGTTTTCTGCTACCTATGTTTGGTAAAAAAAATCGCAATAAGCGTATTTTGATTGGTTTGCGCAAAAGTTATTGCGTTTACTAACAAAGGGAAAGATTTCTGTCATTTTTGGTGTTTTTTTTTTTAACGCATAATGGCGGCGATCTGCGATTTTTTTTGCGGGACTGCGACATTGCGGCGGACAGATCGGACCCTTGACTGACATTTTTGACACTTTTGGGGGTACCAGTGACATTACTGCAGTAATCAGTGCTATATATATATGCACTGTTACTGTAAAAATGACACTGGCAGGGAAGGGGTCTCTGTTGCTTCTCCAGTGGAGTGGAGACCCTAACACAGGACGTATGTTACTGGCCGGATTACTTGGGTACAATAAAGTGAAAAAAGCTTACCCTTCTGCAGACTGCACTCCTCCCTCCACCCGATACACATGTAGTGACACATATACCACCGGCAGGAACCGCAGTGTTTGGTAGAAAAAAAACAAAGTTATTACCTGTTAACTTGATTTCCAGGCATCTTCCAGGATGGCTTAATTGAGATATAGGCTCCTCCCACCTAGGACAGGAAACACAATCCACATTAGTTTAAATACAGGTGAGAGGCAGATCACCCTCAGTTATTACAAAGAACCGAAGGCCCATTAAACATCACACCTACCACCCATATTACAACACCCGAGATAGGGCAGAAAGCAGTGCAGTCCCGGAAGATGCCTAGAAATCAAGTTAACAGGTAATAACTTCGTTTTTCCCAAGTCATCTTCCAGAATGGCTTAATTGGGAACAACATAATAGAAACAATACCTGCTAGGAAGGGACTACAGCCTGCAGCACTTTTCTCCCAAAAGCCTGATCGCTAGCCAAAAGGAGATCCCGACGGTAATGCTTGACAAAAGTCTGAAAGCTCGACCATGTGGCTGTTTGCAGATTTGGATTGGGTTAGCTCCTGCCCTTTCAGCCCAGGACGTAGCCAGAGCTCTAGGGGAGTGGGCTTTAAGGTTGAAAGGACAAGAACTCACTGCTCAAGGTGGTGTGATTGCCTGATGACTCACACCGGTGCATGCCCCGGCTCGCCTCTGTGAAAACTTGATAAAGAGAAAGAAATTGGCAGCACTCCAGGTTGAGTCAAAATCCAGATTTATTGACTGGACATCCAAATATGACAATCGGGACAAGGTAGACGCGTTTCACACACTGACTGTGTGCTTAATCATAATGATTAAGCACACAGTCAGTGTGTGAAACGTGTCTATCTTGTCACGATTGTCATATTTGGATGTCCAGTCAATAAATCTGGATTTTGACTCAACCTGGAGTGCTGCCAATTTCTTTCTCTTTATATCGGGCTTTAAGGTTGAGGGGAACTTGAAGCTCCGCCGATGCATACGCCTCCATGATGGCCACTTTCTTCCATCTAGCGATGGTGGCTTTAGATGGCAGCTGATCCTTTTTTATTTCCCGGGAATAACAGGAACAGCTAGGTGGTTTTCCTCCAATCCTTAGTGCGCTCAATGTAACCCAGCAAACATCGCCGTCAATTTTTTTGGAAATCTTCTTCCCTGGGATTGCTGGCTTGACCACAGAAAGATGGGATAACGATCTCTTGTGATCGGTGAAAGTTCATAGATACTTTCAAAAGTAAACTTCGATCCAGTGAAAGAACCACTCTATCAGGAAGAATGGAACAGTATGGTTCTGTTACTGACATGGCTTGTAGCTCGCTGACTCTTCTGGCCTTGACCAGAGCTACTAAGAGCACTGTTTTGTAGGTTAATAATTTTAAAGTACACTCTTCTAATGGTTCAAAGGGATGTTTCGAGAAACTCTGCAGCACCGTAGACAGTTTCTAGGGGGGAAATCTTTTGAGCCGCAAGCCTCTGCTCCTAGAGACAGCCTTAATAAATATTTTAATTAGCGTGTAATCTGCTAATCTGAATTCTAGAAAGTGGACAGAGCCACCACCTGAACTTTTAAGGTATTGGGGGCTAATCTTAAGTCCGCCCCCCCCCCCCCAAAGGAAATTCACCACCGCCGGGATAATCGGTCCAGAATTCCTGTTACTTTTGTGCCAAAAGCAGACTTTCTTACACACCTCATTATAGATTACTTTAATCGACTTTTTTCTACTGTTTAAGATTGTCTCAATTACTTTTCAGACAGACCCTTAACTTTTAACAAGTTCCGCTCAGGAGCCAAGCTGTCAGAGAAAGACGGCTCACTTTAGGATGGCAAAGCTCTCCCTTGACCAATAGGTCACTCCTCTCCAGCAACCTCCATGGTGTTGCTATTGAAAGCTTCTGAAGAGCAGCAAACCAAGACCTCTTTGGCCAAGCTGGAGCTATCAAGATGACTTTTGCTCTTGCTGTTTTGACCTTCTGAATCGCTTTGGGTATGAGATTGAATGGAGGGTAGGCATATAGGAGATCCTCTGTCCAAGGGAATGCAAATGCATCCCGAGTCCCTGTAAATTGAGTAAAAATCCTCAACTTTCGCATTCTTGGCCGAGGCAAACAGGTCTATTAGCGGGATACCCCACCTTTCCGTGATTGTCCTGAACACTTCCTGGTTCAGGCTCCATTCCATATGATAAATCTTCTCTCTGCTTAAAAGATCTACCAAATAGTTCAGCTCCCCTTTGAGGTGAATGTCCACCAACGAGAGGGTGTTTTCTTCTGCCCAAGTATGGATACGTTCTGCCACCAACATGAGGGAAGGTGCCCGTGTCCCCCCTTGTTTGTTCAGGTAAGCCACTGTAGCCACATTATCTGACAGAATCACAATATGCCTTCCTTTTTATGCTGGGCAAAAAGGCAAGAAGAGCCTACCAAACTGCTTTAAGCTCCCTGACATTGGACGAGTCCTCTCTCTCTGATCTCTCCCAATTTCCCTAGGTGGCTAGCTTTTCCATGTGGTCTCCCCAGCCCCATGCGCTTGCATTCATTGTTATTCAGACTGGATTTTCCTGTGTCCAGGGTCTCCCCATCGCCAGGTTGTCCTCCTGTCGCCACCAGTGTAAAGAGATTTTTTTACTTGATCCGGCAGAGTTACCCGCTCGTTCAAGGTACTCAGTTGTCCATTCCATTTTGTCAGAAAGAAATTCTGCAGTATTCTCATATGTGCTTGAGCCCAGGGTATCCCTGGGATAGCAGCTGTCATCAGCCCCAACAACCTCATCATTTCCCTGATGGATACTGCCTGTCTTAGAAGGAGATTGGAGGTTTCCAAATTCAACAGGTCTTTCTTCTTTGTTGGCAAATATGTTTTTGCTTCCACAGAGTTGAGAATGTAACCTAAGAAGAAGACTTTTTGAGTATGTTGCAGGCTTGACTTTTCCATATTCACAATCCACCCTAGAGACTGTAGGTCGTTTGTCGTGAAGGCTAGATTTTTCTCTAGCTCTGCGGATGACTCCGTGAATATCAACAGATTGTCTAAGTAAGGTATTATCTGCACCCCTGCGGTCCTCAACCCCTGCAGGACTTCTGCTAGAACCTTGGTGAATATCCTGGGTGTTGATGCCAATCCAAACAGGAGAGCGTTGAACTGAAACCAGAATGTCTGTTCTGGCTCTTTTACTGCAAACCTGAGGTTTTGGAGCAGTCCCTTATTGGGATATGCAGGTATGCATCCTCAGATCGATCGTTGCCAAAAGAACGTTTTTGAATAACAGCTCCCTTGTAAATATCGTGTCCATCTTGAATTTCTTGTATACAACATTCTTGTTGACTTCTTTTAAATTCAGAATTCATTTGTATTTTCCTGATGGCTTTATTCTGATGAATACATTAAAAAAAGATCTCGAGGAATGGGGGAAATGACCCTCTGATCCAGAAACTCCTGGATAAGACCCGTCATGGCAGCCAACACAATTGGGTCTGATGGTAGCAAGGTCACCAGAAAACGAACTGGGGGTACCTGATGAAATTCTATTCTGTATCCATTTTGGATTAGATCCAGGATGAATTTGTTGGTTGTAACCCCCTTGCCTGGAGGGTAGGAAAGCCCCCAGCCTCCCCATCTACCCTGCAAAGGGAGTCATTGCAGGGGCGTAACTACAGGGGTTGCAGGGGTTGCAATCGCAACCGGGCCCCATGCTCAAGGGGGCCCATGTGGCTCCCCTGTACACCTGAATAGGAGGGGCGGCGGGGGCAGCATGTAGAGAAATCACTGTCCTCCTTTTTCCTTCTGTAGCTGCAGGAAGAAAATGGAGGAGATTGGTTCCTCTGTACGCTGCCCCCCGCCACTTCACTAATCCAGTATACTTGTGCTCTGCTGTCTCTGGGCCCCTGTGTGCTCCCCTGGTCCCCCCCCCTTATGTGCTGCCCCCTCCCTTCAGAATTCTCCCTTCCCTCACCGTAATAAAGGGCCCCGCAACTAGAGTAAAGGGCCCCAGGGGCCCTTCATGGTTTCTTGCACCAGGGCCCTGAAGGTTCTAGTTACGCCTCTGAGTCATTGGCTTTTGTCTTTGGTCTGGGAAGGACTAAACAAAAATCCCCCTCGACCTTTGCCCTTCTTTTGTTACCAGGGCCTGCTTTGGTCCTTTCTGGCTGCGTCTTTTTGATTATTCTTCCTTAAAGGACGAAAAGGCTTTTTGAACTGCTGTTTCTTTGGATTTGGAAAGCCTTTCTTATCTCGGGCTCCACCAGTGACAGGTAGCAGAGTAGATGACTCCCATCACTCCTTACCTCAGGCACAGGATCCCCCAGCGTCCCCCAATCTGCTTCCTCTGCAGCAACCACCTCCATAGATGTGCAGGGAGCCGAGGTTGCTGTGTCCTATAAGTATCTTGCCGATTTAAGGCACCACCCTTTGATTAGCCTCCATCCACGGAGGTTCTGACCCGGCTCTGTGGATTGGAGCTGGGCCCATACAGTGGCGTCTGTCCTGCTTGGGGGCCAATACCTGGTTCTGGCCGCTGAGTTATTCAAAATCTCCCCCCAGCACCAGAATCCAAGGTGGCGAATGTGCCACTTTCGCCGCACCGGCCTGTGATGCTTCCTCTCCATGAGGACAGAAGCCAATGCACCGGCGTCTCCCCCACCTGCCCAGCTAGCCAGCCAGGAGACCTCGGGAGAGCGCCCTGCACAGACACTGCCTGAAACCTGCAAACTCTGCATCCTCCGAGGACCTGGTAAGGCCCCACTAAGACCCCTTTCAGGGCAAAACTAGAGAGAGAGAAGTCCCTCCATCTCTCCCCCCCTCCCACTGCAGGGGGCCCCAAATTCCCTGACACCCTCCCCAGGGACACTGCTCCAGTATAGGAAAGGCCAGGGTCGGGAGGCTCCTGCCACTTAGCAAAGAACCTGACAGCTTCCGGACTTCCGAGTGATTCTGTCTGGCCAAGGAAACACAAACAACTGAGGGGGATCTACCTCTCACCTGTATTTAAACTAATGTGGATTGTGTTTCCTGTGCTAGGTGGGAGGAGCCTAAATCTCAATTAGGCTGTCCTGGAGGATGACTTGGGAAAGGAGATATTCGCACAGCCAGAAGGGGTGAATACCTGCAGTAACAGGGAAGCAGAAAAAAAAGAGTTTGAAAACATGTGCTGTCAGGAAGGTAAGTATACACCATTTTATGTAACTAGTTGGCATTATTTTAGTATTGACCCTATAGTGACAGGTTCACTTTTAATAAGCTTATTATTATGCTGATGTGTGTTCAGGTCCACTTTAATATCCATACTACTGTTCAGACGGGAAATACAGAATCTACACTATTATACTGTTAACTCTGATTTAGGAACTGTGTTTCTTGCCATAATAACAAAAGCAGTTAAAAATAGTAGAATCTTAAATAAGTGTTTGCTGAAGGAGTACTTAATAAATAGAATGAACTCCCAGTAGGATTGGAAAAAAATGTGTCAGCAGTGCTAGGATATAAGTAATTATAAAAAAGACTGCAGGGTGAACCTATCTGCAGCTATTTAAGGACCAATAAACTAAAAATGCAAGTTGGCTTAAATAAAAGAGGTATTATTTGCATTAAAGTTATGCAAATAAAGCTTCATGTACTTAAATCCCAACTCCAGTTACAATTTTTTTAAATCATGCTCTCTCCCTTCCAGGGGAGAACTATTCACCTTCCTCAAACTCCAGCAATGTCCTCTGTGTCCTCCTTCACAGATTCTCTACTGGTAGAATGAACCCACTTCCTGTGAGTACAGGCTATAATGAACACTTAATTATCATGTTAGCCTGTGCTTGCAGTATGATGTTGAAGAGGAGAAGGAGATGCCTCTCCTGACCAGCTGAAAGATACCTAGAAAAAAAGGTGTATAATGAAAATGTAAAGATGAAATTAGTGGATAGCTCCAATGGATGTGGCAGAGGAATGGGGTGAATGGCTCCCCAAACTAGAGTTGGCCCCCGAGGCGTGCAGACTAGAGCGGTGATCACTCTGACACACAGCATCTCCGATCCTGGTAAAGAGCCTATGACATAGGCTCTTTGCCATGTGATCAGCTGTGTTCAGTCACAGTGCCCATCATTGCCATCTATAAGTGCCGCCCACCAGTGCCCATCATTGCCCATCAGTGCCACCTATCAGTGCCCATCAGTGCCACCTATCAGTGCCCATCAGTGTCACCTATCAGTGCCCATCAATGCTGCATATCAGTGCTACCTATCAGTGCCACATATCAGTGCCCATCAGTGCTGCATATAAGTTCCTCATAATCAGTGCCATCACATCAGTGCCTCCTCATCAGTGTCTGCCAGTGCGGCCTCATCAGTGCTTATCAGTGCAGGAAAAAAAAAATTAGTTATTTACAAAATATTATAACAAACAAAAAAAACTTTTTTTTTCAAACTTTTCAGTCTTTTTTTATTTGTTTAGCAAAAAAGAAAAAAACCTTGTGGTGATCAAATACCACCAAAAGAAAGCTCTATTTGTGGGGAAAAAAATTACATAAATTTGGATTAGGTACAGTGTTGCATGACCACGCAATTGTCATTCAAAATGCAACAGTGCTAAAAGCTGAAAATTGGCCTGGGCAGGAAGGGGGTGTAACTGCCCTGTATGGAAGTGGTCAAGGAGGGTCTGGAAAAACACACAGGCCATCTTCTTGAAGACACTGAAGCCTAAGACCCTCTCAGTCCCCTCAGTATTTCAGAAATCATTTGAATGGTATCCCACCCAGATGGGTGGACCTGGACCCATACTGGCAAGCTTTGCACACATCTGTGCTAAGAAGTGTCAAGACATGTGGGTAGTTTTGACTGTAAGACATGAGCACTTCTGGAATTTCAAGCATTATCCCCTCCTCTAACTTCTTTACACCTTTCAGGGTGTTGCATTCTCCGCAAAAAAAGAAACATTCTCTGTTAGTAGCTACAAACCCTACATTTCTTAGCAGGCAATGGTGCCAGTGCCCCCTCCAAGTTTTACTCTACTCTGTTTTTCCTTCATAAGAAGACCAGTGATTGAATGCCAATGATCAACTCAAAACATCTGACCTACTATACAATTGGGAACATTCAAGATGGAGCCAGGCAGTACAACTGGGGGATTGGTTGTTGTTGGTCTACCTTGACGTTCCCATTCTCCCCTTTTTCCGGAGGTTTCTCAGGACCTCTGTGGCCCAAGAGCATATCCAGTTCCTATGTCTGCTCTTCAGGGTTTCCACTTCCTTTAGAACCTTTACAAAGATGTGGATTGCTGTCCCAGGTCTTTTCAGGGAACAGGGACTCTGGTTTTATTACATTTAGACGACCTCCGTTGCTTGCTCAGAGATGAGATCAGTTATTAGTCCTTTGGGAAATCCTCATTACCTCAGAGGTTAGGCTGGATAGTAAACATTGACAGAGCCAGATAAACCCCACCCAACAGACCATCTACCTATGTGCATAGTTTTAAACTCCCAGCACATAAGTCTATTAGGAACTATGACCTCCTCTATACCGGTTATACCATGAACTCATTGGCACCTGAGTAGGTTTCAGAGTAGGTTTCTCATATAATGAAGGGAGCAGCACCTCCTCACAGCCAGATGATGCAGCAGGAGTCCCTCACACAGTCCCATTCCTTAGGTCCATTACCCTGGACCATTGCAACAACTGATGCAAGTGCAACAGGGTGGAAAGCTCTTTTTGACCACATCAAGGCAAATGGTGTTTTTGGATGGAGGGAATAGTTTCCAACCTGCTGGAGATTCAGCCCTTATCACCCTGATACCACACATTTAGAGTCAACGGGGAGGGAGGCATTTCATACATTCTGAAGCAAGGGGTAACCCACAGCCCTATTCTTCTCACATGAGTTGAGTCCATCATGTCCCTGGCAGGGTAAATGTTCAAGGATTTGTGAACACTGTACCTCCTGGGGTCTCAAAAAACCAAAGTGTGTTACCTTCCCAGGAATTTGGCCTCATTGAATAGAGTATCAAACCAGACACCTTGCAAATCACTCAGCGGTGGGGTCTTCCCCAGATAGATTTGTTTGCATCACCAACCAACTACAAATTACCCAGATTTCTATCTCGTCACCCTCACCCTCTGGCAAGGATGCTCTGGCAAATCCTCGGGACTGTTGCATGGCCCTCCCCTTCCCTTCATGAAGCTTCTGACGTTGACATCAATCCTTCTCTACTGGCAGCGCAGGCCATGGCTCCTCCCTTGCAATGGAGCTTAGCTTCTTTCCTCCAATTAGGCTCCCTATCTTCACACATTTTCTGTCTTAAGGGCCATTACTGCATCCCTAGCTGGAAAGATTTGCTCTTTAGGCCTGGTGATTGAGAGAAAAAGACTAGAAAAAATAGGCTGCTCTCCAGCAGTGATTTCAACCATACAGAAGTCCTGCATACCTCCAACTAACACCATCTATTTTTGCATCTGAGATAGCATCACAGCGCTTGCAGCGGGAAAGAAAATCAACTGTCGTAACCCAGGGGTCTCCCAGCTTTTGTCATTCCTGAAGACAGGAGCAGACATGGACCTCAGCTTTAGTTCTCTGAAAGTTAAAATCTCTGCCATTTTGACTTTCTCAAAGAAGAGATAGGCAAACAACCACTTGGTGGAAAAGTTCATAGGGTTCGCTCTAAAACTACATCCTCCAAAGAGGAGTGTTTTCCCATAGTGGAACCTTATGACAGATGTCCTCTCATGTGGCCCTTTTATTCACACAGAAAATTGTTGAGACATTTCTCTAAAGTCAATCTTTTTTATCTTCATTAGGAGTTTTAGAGTTTGAAGCGCTAGATGCCACAGATCCTTACATCCTGTTCGTTCTAGACAGTTGTGCTTAGCCACTACAGCACTTTACTTCCAAGGTGGCCACTATCCAAAGAGCTTACAGGATTAGATGGGCAGGCCCACCCAGCAGTCATTTGTGCTCATTTACAAGATGCATCTCAACTTCATGGCTAGTACACACAAGGGTCTCTTTACAGACTATCTGCAGTGCAGAGAGTTGGTCATCGCAATACACTTTTCTTTTCTTAGGCACTATATTATAGACCAGTGATGGCGAACCTTGGCACCCCAGATGTTTTGGAACTACATTTCCCATGATGCTCATGCACTCTGCAGTATAGGTGAGCATAATGGGAACTGTAGTTCCAAAACATCTGGGGTGCCAAGGTTCGCCATCACTGTTATAGACTAAAGGGCTCTCATAATAGTCACATTTAGCAGAAGAACTGCCCAGGCTGTCATGTGTTCTGCTAACAAAATTTAACTTGAACTAACTTAACTAGAAAAAATGGCATGTAGCAGTTCTTGATATTATATAATTTTTAGTGAAACTCAAAGTTTACTTTAAGAGGCTGACAATGAAAAGAAACGACTTGTACCTATTTGTACTCAACTCACATAAATACAGCATGAAGTACCTCAAGTGCCCTCAATGTCTGGCAGCTTGATACACTATAAATATCTATACATATTAAAAGCTTATTTATCTAAAACAAGTCATTCTAAAAGAAATATTCACCAACACATTTTAGAACATTTCTTAGCAATATAGGTGCAGCAGCATGCTTCAAACAAATATGACGCATTTAATGAGTTTATATTAAATATTGAAGCAGAATCTTTAATCTTTTGAAGTTTATTTTCAGATGCACGTATTAATGTATGGGCATATGCATGGATCTGTACATTTATTCTTGAATTATTATAATTCTGCATGCTTATTAATAGAATATGAAAAAATTCTCTCATTATATGCTTTGCTTGGTTATCTCAGAATGACCCTTGCAGCTAAAAGTCAGAGGTAAGTGACCCCTGGCGGGACTGACAGATGCTTCCTTGTCAACTACCTGGGCTCAGTAACTATAACATTAATAAACACAGAGCCCTCAAGTTGTTTATATTTCTTATAACTACAATGTTCTGTTATGTGATGCTGTCAAAGTGTATCTAAACCCAAAAGCCAAGTTTGAATATATTGCTGCTTTCCAATCGTTAAATGTGCTGGCTGCATTTATTTTATTTTTTAAGCAATGTTTCCTTGATTTTCATTTACTGGGTCAGTAAGTTTACAGTAGTAATTTTGCAGCTTCCATTAACCACCTGCCGACCACTCACAGTAAATATACTGTCAGCAGGCGGCAGGTACAGGCACAATCACGTACCTGTATGTCATGCCTTTCTTTTGGATTTGGGGTGTGTGCATGATTGGATACAGTGTGTGTTTGGCAGTACATTTAAGCTAATGATTTTGGCTGAAATCTGCTAAACAGCTGTGTCCAATCAGGGTTCTGTGTTTACAAATACACAGAACACTGTGCGCATTGGAACGGTGATCTTGCTGTTCTTCTCCCTGGTTTTTAAACCAGCTAGATAGTAAAGTAAAAGCAGCTCATATTACAAACATTACACATTGTTAGGCACACAGTTAACCCCCTGATTTCCCCTATATGTTAACCCCTTCCCAGCCAGTGTCATTAGTACAGTGTCAGTGTACAGTATTATCACTGATCACTGTATTGGTGTCACTAGTTAGTGACCCTCCCAGATAGTGTCTGTTAGTGCCAGATTGCCTACCATCCTATCACAGTCCCACTATAATTCCCTGATCACCGCCATTACAGTATAGCGTCTGTAGCTGCATAAATTCTAGTGTATATATATTCTGACTCGGATTGTTGTGATAGTGATCTAACCCTTGTGAGACCTCTGTGCCTGGCCTGTATAAGCAGATACAGTCACTGCGGACAATCCTCCTCAGATAGCTGAACTCACCGATACTGGTTTCATCCAAGAGCTGGTTTATTCTGAACATCACACAACAGGAATAAAGCAGAATGAATGGATTTCAGTATCATGCGGTCAAAAGATGATGCTTTCCTTAGCTTAGCATGTGGAATACAAGAGTCCCTGTTACATGAGGTAAATGCGAGCAGCCATGACACAGGAAATACAGAAAAGCAGGGGGTGGAGTTTACATCCAAGGAAATGATGTATCATGCTCACAGGAGAAACAAGAGCATTACCAAAGAAGGCCAGAAGGGGCAGCAAATACCAACCCATAGAAAAATACATGGTAAATAAATCACAGAATATACTATGTAAATTGCATCTACAATAATGAGAATATTAACTGTGTAACAGCACACTCCCTGTCTGACATTGTAAATGTCACTATTTTATACCATAACGGTAGTTATACAGGTGCAAATAAACAACAGTGCAATTTGCTTGATGTCTTGAGAACCTGAAAGACATAAAGAAAAAACATGCAAAAAATGCAACAACTTCAAGTTAACATTAACATCCAAGACTCTTCCTTCTTGAAGTCAAAGGTAGGAACAAACAGCATACGCAAGTAAGTTCATTCTCCAAAGGGTAAGAGCAGAATAAGTTCAGTGATAGGTCTGATGAAGGACTTTACAGTCCCTTGTCTTGCAACCTTCACCTCCACCTTGCGTACCTTGCCATCATCACTAGGAACACTCTTTATAATAAGTCCCATAGGCCACTCGAGTCTCCCAGCTTGTTGATCCTTGAGCAGAACAAGATCTCCAACTTTAATGTTAGGATTTGGGTGTTGCCATTTCCTACGTCCTTGCAGAGTAGAAAGATACTCCATCTTCCAACGATTCCAGAAGCAGTTGGCGAGGTGTTGCACTCGCTTCCACTGGTCATAGCGCAGGTTTCCTGAGTTAAAGTTTCCGGGTGGGCCAGGAATGGACCCAAGCTTTTGGGTAAGCAGAGTAGTTGGGGTTAGGATAGTTGGATTCTCTGGACCTGTTGACACTGGAACCAGTGGTCTGGAATTAATTATAGCAGATGCCTCTGCCATAAAGGTGGTTAGAACCTCGTGGGTAAGTCTTGTGCAATTTGAGTCCATAAACATAGAGTCCAGTATTCTACGTGTAATGCCAATCATTCTCTCCCATGAGCCACCCATATGGGAAGAATGAGGAGGATTGAATATCCATGTACAGCCCTTTTGAGCTAAGAAGTCTTGGATTGGTCTAGAATTGAGCTCTAACTCTCGACAGGCTCCAACGAAATTAGTACCGCAATCAGACCTAAGTGTCTTGACTGGTCCTCTGATGGCGAGAAATCGTCTCAAAGCATTGATGAAGCTTGAAGCATCCATAGATTCTATTACTTCAATGTGTACTGCACGCACACTCATACAAGTAAACAACACTGCCCATCGTTTGCTGTTTGCTTGACCACCTCGAGTTCTGTGGGCTGTTACCATCCATGGTCCAAAAACATCCAGACCAACATGAGTGAATGGTGGGTCAGTACTTAACCTGTCAGTTGGCAGATCTGACATTTGCTGTTGCGGATGTTTACCTCTTAGTTTGCGGCAGTGAACACAGCTGTGCAGTATAGCTGTAATTTGTCTTTTTGCTCCTATGATCCAAAGGCCTGCAGCTCTTATGGCACCTTCAGTGAAGTGTCTACCTTGGTGCTTAACCCCTTTGTGGTAGTGCCGTATGAGCAGAGTGGTAATGTGATGGCGAGCGGGCATAATGAGAGGATTCTGTTCTCTCTCCCCCAACTCGGCCTTGTTTAAACATCCACCAACTCTTAACATACCATCATTGTCAATGAATGGGTTTAGATTAGCAATTGCACTGGTTTTTGGAATATCCCTCTGGTCACGGATACATTTAATGTCTGAGCCAAAGACTTCCTGCTGTACAATGCGTATTATGACCATTTCACCTTCAGCAATGTCCTTTGCAGAAAGAAACCTTTGACATATGTGCCAACCTTGACATTGAGGATCAGTGGGCTTTGTGTGAAAGCAGCGTGCAATGTGGACTAACCTTGCGATGGTGCGTACAAGCTTTATCCACTTGGAAAATCGTTCAAATCGCTGACAATCCAAGATGAGTCTTTGTTTAGTTTGAGTGACGAGGGTTTTCACTTCTGGACGAATCTCTGGATCTTTGTCAGGTTCTAGGATACTGAAGACATCAGCTGTGGTTTCTTCTGGCTGATCCAGCAGGAATTCAGGACCTGTTATCCAAGAAGAATTAGCAAAAGCACTTGCAGACACTGGCCTGGTGGCATGATCTGCAGGATTCATTTCAGGTCTGTTCTTTAGCGTTCGTTGAAGTGAATTCAATCTGGATACAGCCTGTTCACGATTGGTAGGGAGTTTGGCTCTTGCTGCTCGAAGAGGTAATGGCGCAACCCAGCTGTTAGACTCATCCTGGAAGAATTCTTTGTCCATTATTTTGATGAATTCTTTGTCTTCAATCGACAAAGCTAATTTGTTGTCATCATTTGTAGTACTAAAGACTGCAGCACCTAGGTTGTCATAAGAAAGAATAGAAGCAGTATGCCGTACTTGGATGACGTCAAGAGGTTTTTGCTTTACTTCATAACGGCGAGGGCATCGTTTGAAGTGGGAGGCACGTCCATTCCCCAATATGTAAGTTTTGAAGGAGCGGATCTCAGATGACGTACGCTTCCTGTCTAAGCATACATCGCCCACTATTACCCAGCCTAGGTCAAGTCTTTGTGCATAAGGGGCGTCGTCAGGTCCATCACACTTGTCGCGCACTTTATGTACTCTGAGGATGTCTCTTCCTAGGAGAACCAAAATTTCAGCATTCATGTCCATTGCGGGAATCTCATCAACAAGGTGCTTATAGGGGGAATGGTGATATGCAGCTTCTGGAGTGGGAATCTCTTGCCTTTCAACTGGTATCTGGTCACACTCAACTAATGTTGGTAGGGGTATACCCTGTCCCCCTTTGATGTGAGAAACCATGAACCCATCCACTCTTCTGCCAAAGGCCTCTACACAACCAGAACAGGTTCTAAGATTATACGGTGTGGGATGACCCTCTATGCCAAAGATCTCAAAGAATTTAGGCTTAACCAGGGATCTATTGCTCTGTTCATCTATTATGGCATACATCTTAGTAGCTTTCTCAGGATGGTCCTTTGGGTATATCTTGACTAGGCAAACCTTGGCGCAGCATTTGTGATCTAAGCCTTCTCCACAGACTTCTGTGCATGAAGAGAGAACATTATCCTTGGCTGGAGCATGACTTTGTTGCTCCCCGCCATAACTTGAGGCAGGTGAGAAAGTAGGTGGCTGTTGTAACTTGTCTAGGAAGTGGAGTAGGATGTTTGTCGCTGCTGCATTCTGTGCACTTGATGAGGGCTTCACAGTCTTTAGCAAGATGGCTATAAGAAGCACAGCACTTGAAGCATATTCCAAGTTTCTGGAGAATCTCCCTGCGCTCTTGTAGAGTCTTTGCCCTAAGTCCACGACATTTCTTAAGAGGGTGAGGCTTCTTGTGAATAGGACACTGGCGATTAGGGTCTTTATCTTTATCAACCACGCACTCATCACTAGGTGAGGTGACGGAGGGTGAGATGTATGTCCTCTTGACAGATATTGCTTTATTAAAGTCTCTAAGTTTAGGTGCTGTGTTATCATACCTTGATGGTGATGAGGATGAAGCAGATATATTGGGTTCACTGAAGCTGAAGCTGGGGTCATTTCTCATCCAAGCTTGATCACTAATGAACCTGCAAAAGTATGAGAATGGAGGAAAAGATACATTATAGTCTCTTTTATACTTTGATCCTTGTTGTGCCCATTTCTCTTGTAGGCTGTATGGCAGTTTAGATACCACTGGGTTGACACCATGAGCAGTGTCCAGGAAGCTTAGTCCAGGTAGACGTGGATCTCTCTTTGCCAACTCTAACTCCATGAGGAGGTCACTTAGATCTTGCAGCTTGCAATGGTCTTTGTTTGATATTTTTGGAAAGTTTTGCAGTCTCTTGAATAGAGCACTTTCTATGGCTTCAGAGCTACCATAAGTTTGCTCAAGTCTTGCCCATGCAGCAGAGAGACCTGCATCTGGGTGGTCAACATGTACTGTTCTCAGTCTTTTAACACGATTCTGGTCCCAACCATTTTATGATCAAATCAAGTTCTTCCCTAGCAGTAAGGTTGAGATCAGCAATAGCAGCCTTGAATGTTGCTCTCCAGGCCCTGTAGCTCTCTGCACTATCGTCAAACCTTGAGAGGCTTGTGTTAATGAGCTCACGGCGCACCATATATCTGGCAAAGTCATTCAAATCTGATTTCTCACTCTTTGGTACCAAAGTAACTTGTGGAACCCTTTGGTTGTGAAAGTTCTCTGGTGATGTAGGGTGAGGTTCACCAGGGTAGAATGATGTAGCATGAGCGTTTAACTTTGGCTTAGTCTCTAAGGCTTGTGCTGGCGGTGGCTTCAGATGCAGCTTGTCACCGAAAGTCACATTGTTGTTTGCAGGAGAAGATGTGGTTGGCTGCATAGATGTACCTGTATTGTAGATTTGAAGAGGCTCAGGCATATTGTGTTGAGAGGTCTCCGTGTTGAGAGTCAGAACAGTGTTGTTTGTAGGAAGTACAGGAGATGACTCTGTATCTTTGCAAATTATATGCTTTAGTATATATTCACTGGTGCATTCAACTGGACCTTCCAGTTCTGCTGGGATAAGACAGTCCAGATTAGTGCTTTGTTCCATTTCTTGTTCGAGGACTTTTAGCCTTGCCAGGGAAGCTGCTTTCTCACATTCCATTTGCAGAATCTTTATTTGTGCTTCTTCCTCTGCTTGCTTTCTGATAAAAGAGCTTTGCGCCTTTTTTGCTTCAGCATCAGCACGGGCCTCAATAAGCTTATCACTTAATGATGAATTTCGAGAAGAAGGTGCAGTGTGCTTGGTTGAGGTGGATCTGTGAGATCTGGTCTCCAGCAGATGAGCTATGCTGAGTTCTTCCTTAAGCTTAGCATTTTGCACTTCAAGATCCCTTTGTTGGTTTAGTGCATTGGTCCTGGTCAGTTCTGCTGAAGAATCCTCTATATTAGAGTCCTGCAAGAAGGCTGAGTATTTTACAGACAACCGCTTATAGCGTTCATATGCGGCACAAAGGCGATTTACAGAGTCTCTTAATTCAGCCGGTTGATCAGTAAAATTTGCCAAAACTGACATGCAGTGTGAGGTTCTGTCCCAGAGGTCTGACAGATTACTGGAGAACTCATCTCTAGTTGCTTCATAGTTTTCTCTGAGTTTCTGTGTCGGTTTTATTATACGTTTGGCTTTTACACTTTGTTCTGTAATATCTGCTGGATCTGTTCCCTGTGCACCTTCTGGTTCAGAGGCATGATGTATCTGTATTGTTTCTGCCATAAAAGAGTGTTCAGAGCCTTGGCTAGACATTTTATATTGTTTTGCAAAAAATGGTACTGTCTCTTTAAGAAACCACACGGCAGCTTAGACAGGTAACACAGTTCAGTGTAGAGAAGCAGCTTCAATGTTCACATGAAGTGCAGTTAGAATGCAGTAAGAACAGATCATATGCAGTGCAGAGCTTCAGCCACCATGTGCTTCACAAGATGGGGGATGGGACTGAGCTAGATTGTAAATTATGCTTTCACAGATACACAGCAGCTGCAGGAATTCTATGCATCTTTTGACTATTCTGACTCGGATTGTTGTGATAGTGATCTAACCCTTGTGAGACCTCTGTGCCTGGCCTGTATAAGCAGATACGGTCACTGCGGACAATCCTCCTCAGATAGCTGAACTCACCGATACTGGTTTCATCCAAAAGCTGGTTTATTCTGAACATCACACAACAGGAATACAGCAGAATGAATGGATTTCAGTATCATGCGGTCAAAAGATGATGCTTTCCTTAGCTTAGCATGTGGAATACAAGAGTCCCTGTTACATGAGGTAAATGCGAGCAGCCATGACACAGGAAATACAGAAGAGCAGGGGGTGGAGTTTACATCCAAGGAAATGATGTATCATGCTCACAGGAGAAACAAGAGCATTACCAAAGAAGGCCAGAAGGGGCAGCAAATACCAACCCATAGAAAAATACATGGTAAATAAATCACAGAATATACTATGTAAATTGCATCTACAATAATGAGAATATTAACTGTGTAACAGCACAATATATATATCATTGTTCATAGACGCTATAACTTTCACAAAAACAATTATACACTTATTGGGATTTTTTTCACCAAAGGAATAGCAGAATACATTTTGGACTCAATCAATTTTTTTTATTAGATATGTTGTATAAGAGAAATTGGAATATATTGGAATTTTTGTTCAAAATTTTAGTTTTTTTTTGATTCATATAATAAAAATCAAAAATGTGATTGGTGATCAAATACAACTAAAAGAAAGCTCTATTTGTGTAAAAAAATATAAAAATTTCAGAAGTTTTAAGTAGCACTGTGCTGAAGAGCAAAAAAGATGCCCTGATCATGAAGAAGGCAAAACGGCTGGTTAAAGTGGTTAACAGACCAAGGCCAAAATGGCAGTTAGAGGGTTGAAACAAACCATTTAACAATGAAAGGGTGCTCTCAATGGTCAGTTTTTATTCATTTATGTAAAACCTTTGTCAAATGTGAGCCTAGGGGAAGTTCGCACCTCGCCCCCGCAGCAACCTCCTGAGACATGTCACAGGTCCCAGGAGGTGTCGAGACCATTCAAAAAGTGCAGCATGACTCATGCTTTCACAATGGGGAGCCAGCTGTGAGCCAGCCAACTTTGCACACTCAAGATGGCGGCACCAGAGACCCGATGACAAATGAAGAGCTGACCCAGGTGATGACAGCACTGAATACCTGAGTACTTGTTTAATAACAGTCAGCGGCTACAGTGTTTGTAACTGCTGACTTTTAATTCTTCTTCAAATGACTAAAGATCCTCTTTAAGTCCATCTCTTCCCAGATTGAAAATGCTGCCATTCAAGGATGGTTCCTATGCCCCTCAATAGAGTGGAGACACTACAACACAAGAAGCATATTACTGTCCAGATCACCAGGTGAAAATAAAGGAAAACAGTCTGAAAAAAAGAAAGAAAGCTAATGCAGTCACCACATTTAAAAATTGGTAAATTGCAATATATTATATTTCTGTTTTTGGGTTTATATTCAATCTATGCTCACTGAGGAGACATTAGGAGATATCAGCTTGAGGTAAGAATGTTAGCAGAGCAGGACCATCAGACTTCAGGTAACTTCTCATCTCTAACTCCAAGGGCATTGAATCATATTCAAACTATGTTAAGATAAATAAGTAGGCGAGGTGTATGGAAGGTGTGTTTTCTTTCCCTTGTTTGGGGGGGTTCTATAATAGGAGGTGTTATTAGTAGTTCTATGTTTTATGTATTAGCCGGGGAATGCCCAAAGGCTATGTTTTGTGCCTATACACCTCAATTTTTCAATAAAAGAAATTTTCAAATAAAAAGATAAATAAGTAGGGCAAAATGAATAATTTTCTGTAGTTCTACATATTTATGATATTTGAAAATTGAATATTGATATTGGTAACAAATTGTGATAAATAAAGCCTATCTACAACGTTCTCCCTATATTTCAAAGTGTCTCTCATGCTAAAGTTCTCTTTATACTCCTTTTGTCTGAACCCTCAACATTTAAAAAGACTCTGCTGCTTGCCTATGAGGCACGTGTTCAGTCGGAGCTGACCCATATGTAACTATTGTGTCTTCCAGTGACAAAGGGACCAGCAGGAGGAACAAAATCTTGCAGCAGAGGACACAGGCATTTAACTGTCAAATAGGTCAGATATTGACATTTTTGCTACAGTAGCTTTTCAACAGAGCAAAATTACAAACTCATCACCCAGAGGAAAGCTAAATATGAATAATCTTGTATTGTAGGGTGTTTTTTTGGAATCCTTTTTTTTTTTATATGAAAGAGTTCTTTTTACTTAAACCCTAATATTTACTAACTTTGGAGAAAGTCACAAGGTACAAATTTGGGCCAAGGGGCTGTGCTCTGTCTCATATTTGTAAAGACAGTCAAGAACTACAAATGGAAAAGGATTTATATCTTTATTAGTGTTGAGCGAACACGGACTGTATTATTCGTGTTCGTACCGAATAATTGGATTTTTGCTACCCGAACACGGTCATTTTATTTCCTGTTTTGTATGTAACGGCGCTCTTTTAATGGCGGGCTTTCAACAGCCAATCAACAAGCGTTTAACTGGTGTGCCTTAAGCCATCCCAGCCATGACTACTAATGTATTATTAGCTGTGATTGGCCATCTGAAGCATGTGACCATGTCTTTATAAGTTCGAGAGCCCCAGCGCGCTGCGTCATTCTGCTGTATATTAGGGAGAGAGCACACATCATACGTGCTGGCTGCTGATTAGGGACAGACAGTGATTCTGTGAAAAATTGTGTCTGAAAAGAATGCAGGGACAGGTCGGAGTGCAGGCAGGGAGAGTTATTAGAGCATTTTAGGGCGAGGCTGGAGATTAGGCAGGGTCAGTCTTCTACATCGATTTTGCTGTGTGGGGGGTGGTGCAGTGAACGATCTTATCGAGCATATTAGGGCCAGGCTGGAGAGATTAGGCAGGGACAGTATACATCGATTTTGCTGTGTGGGGGGTGGTGCAGTGAACAATCTTTTTGCCCTCACTTGAGCCCACTGAGGAGGAGGAGGAGGAGGAGGAGGGAGAAAAACATCTATTTTTATCAGTCAGTTGTGTGCAGCGTTCATCTTAGATCTATTTTACTACAAGTTAAAAGGGGTTTTTTTTCCCCCCTTCATAGCCTTTTTGCTCCAGTGCTGACTGTGATAAGACACTGCTGTGTTCACATGTGCTATTGAGTGATTTTAAATTTTATACACTTTTTTCTATTCCACTATTCAATATACACCCTTTTGGGTTAAAAAAAATTAAATTGTGGCATAGTCTGTACTAATCTATTTAAAAATTACAAACTTAAAGGGGAATTTTCTTTTTTTTTCCCTTCATAGCCTGCTGCAGAGCTGACTGACATAAGACACTGCTGTGTTCACATGT
Organism: Pelophylax lessonae; assembly: GCF_965119305.1. Lineage (NCBI taxonomy): Eukaryota > Metazoa > Chordata > Amphibia > Anura > Ranidae > Pelophylax > Pelophylax lessonae. The sequence goes on along the minus strand of NC_138769.1, from coordinate 360,194,051 downwards.
GCTATTGAAAAATCACCAATTTTATATCATATTTTCTATTCCGCTATTCAATCTACACCCTTTGGGTTAAAAAGAATTAAATTGCGGCATAGTCAGTATCGGTACGTGTGAGATACACCTTTCCAATTTTTGGGGCGCATTTTCCACAGCCGAGGATTGCAGGGTGCTTCAGTTTGCCTCCTGCCTGTTCCGAACTCCTCCTACTCCTCATCCTGCCTTTAGGGTACAAAAAATAGTAATCGGGGCCTAGTCTGGGTCTGTACCTGTGAGATAGATACACCTTTTGATATCATATTTTCTATTCGGCTATTCAATCTACACCCTTGGGGTAAAAAGAATTAAATTGCGGCATAGTCTGTATCGGTACGTGTGAGATACACCTTTCCAATTTTTGGGGCGCATCTTACACCGCCGAGGATTGCAGGGTGTTTCAGTATGCCTCCTGCCTGTTCTGAACTCCTCCTACTCCTCATCCTGCCTTTGGGGTACAAAAAATAGTAATCGGGGCCTAGTCTGGGTCTGTACGTGTGAGATAGATACACCTTTTGATATCATATTTTCTATTCCGCTATTCAATCTACACCCTTGGGGTAAAAAGAATTAAATTGCGGCATAGTCTGTATCAGTACGTGTGAGATACACCTTTGCAATTTTTGGGGCGCATCTTACACCGCCGAGGATTGCAGGGTGTTTCAGTTTGCCTCCTGCCTCTTCCGAACTCCTCCTACTCCTCATCCTCGTCCTGCCTTTAGGGTACAAAAAATTGTAATCGGGGCCTAGTCTGTGTTCGTACGTGTGAGATACACCGTTTTATAAAAATTTTTATATTCGGCTATTCAATCTACACCCTTTGGGGTAAAAAGAATTAAATTGCGGCATAGTCTGTATCGGTATGTGAGATACACCTTCCAATCTTTTGGGGCGCATCTTCCACCGCCGAGGATTGCAGGGTGCTTCAGTTTGCCTCCTGTTCCGAACTCCTCCTACTCCTCATTGTCATCCTGCCTTTAGGGTACAAAAAATTGTAATCGGGGCCTAGTCTGTGTTTGTACGTGTGAGATACACCGTTTTATAACATTTTTTCTATTCCGCTATTCAATCTACACCCTTTGGGGTAAAAAGAATGAAATTGCGGCATAGTCCGTATCGGTACGTGTGAGATACACCTTCCAATCTTTTGGGGCGCATCTTCCACCGCCGAGGATTGCGAGGTGCTTCAGTTTGCCTCCTGTTCCGAACTCCTCCTACTCCTCATCCTCATCCTGCCTTTAGGGTACAAAAAATTGTAATCGGGGCCTAGTCTGTGTTTGTACGTGTGAGATACACCGTTTTATAAAAAAATTTTCTATTCCGCTATTTAATATACACCCTTTTTGAGTGTAAAAAATAAAATTACGGCATAGCCTGTATCGGTACATGTGAGATACACCTTTTTAAATTTGTTTGGCGCATTTCCTTCCACCGCCGAGGATTGCAGGGTGCTTCAGTTTGCCTCTTGTTCCGAACTCCTCCTACTCATCATCCTCATCCTGCCTTTAGGGTACAAAAAATTTTAATCAGTGCCTAGTCTGTGTTTGTACGTGTGAGATACACCGTTTTATAAAATTTTTTCTATTCCACTATTCAATATACACTCTGTTTGAGTGTAAAAAATTAAATTACGGCATAGTCTGTATCGGTACATGTGAGATACACCTTTTTAAATTTGTTTGGCGCATCTCCTTCCACCGCCGAGGATTGCAGGGCGCTTCAGTTTGCCTCCTGTTCCAAACTCCTCCTACTCCTCTTCCTCATCCTCATCCTGCCTTTAGGGTACAAAAAATTGTAATCGGGGCCTAGTCTGTGTTTGTACTTGTGAGATACACCGTTTTATAAAATTTTTCCTATTCCGCTATTCAATATACACCCTTTTGGAGTGTAAAAAATTTAATTACGGCATAGTCTGTATCGGTACGTGTGAGATACACCTTTTAAATTTGTTTGGCGCATCTCCTTCCACCGCCAAGGATTGCAGGGCAATTCAGTTTGCCTCCTGTTCCGAACTCCTCCTACTCCTCTTCCTCATCCTCCCTTTAGGGTACAAAAAATTGTAATCGGGGCCTAGTCTGTGTTTGTACGTGTGAGATACACCGTTTTATATCCTTTTTTCTATTCCGCTATTCAATATACACCCCTTTGGGGTGAAAAAAATTAAATTTGCGGCATACTTTGCATATTTGACTGTGAGATACACCCGTGCGATACTGTTGTTGTTTTGTTCCGCTATTCAATAAACACCTTTCTAGGGCAAGACCATAACTTACAGAAATATGAGGAGACCGTCAAATAGGGGCCGTGGCCTGGGTCGTGGTGCTGCTGGTAGAGCTCCTGTTGCAAGGAGAGGACGTGGTCGATCTGTGCCAGCTACACGCACAAGTGAAACACCTTCCTCAAGTGTGAGTAGGCGACAGAACCTGCAGCAGTATTTGGTAGGGCATCATGCGCCTCTAGAAGTGATGAGGCCAGAAGAAGTACAGGCGATAGTAGATTGGGTTGCTGACAGTGCCTCCAGTGCCTTCACATTGTCTCCCACCCAGTCTACTGCAGAGAGGTCAGAGTTGGCACCTGCAGCCGATGTCCAACCGTCTTTCACCTCACCCCCTTGCAAATCAGGCAAGCAGTCTGAGCCCAAAGTCATGCAGCAGTCTCTTCTTCTTTTTGATGACTCTGTCAGCAGGGTTTCCCAGGGCCATCAACCTAGCCCTGCCCCAGGAGTGGAAGAGATTGAGTGCAGCGATGCCCAACCACTTATTTCTCAAGATGAGTACATGGAAGGACCATCGCAGCACGTCTCCGATGATGACGAAACCAGTGTTAATTTTGGCAGCAAATTTCAATTTAGTTTTAGTCTTAGTCTTAGGAATAAAATGGCATTTTAGTTTTAGTCCTATTTTAGTCTTCTGCAAGTGTTTTAATTTTAGTCGTATTTAGTCGACTAAAACTCCAGTATATTTTAGTCGACTACAACGCCCTACATTTTAGTCGACTAAAACTCATTTTAGTCATCTATAATCAAATGGGTGTAGTTCAATTGTAATTTGTAATGCATTATTTAAGCATTTCTCTACAATTTCCAAACTCATTATATACTACTGCTGGTCCTGGAGTGAAAAATCTAATATGTTATTATTTATGCTTTGAGCATGCACCAGTGTTAATTTTTGGCAGCAAATTTCGATTTAGTTTTAGTTATAGTCTTTTGACTAAAATGCCATTTTAGTTTTAGTCATATTTTAGTCTTAAGACTAAAATGCTATTTTAGTTTTAGTCGTATTTTAGTCATCTGAATTGTGTTAGTTGACGAAAACGTTTTAGTCAGTTTTAGTCGACGAAATTAACACTGGACGAAACGCAGGTGCCAACTGAATTGTGGAGACCGACAAGGAGGGCAGGGGTGAAGACTGGGTGGAAGATGATGTGGAGGACGATGAGGTCCTCGACCTCACATGGAATGAAGGTCGTGCAGGTGACCTGAGTAGTTTGGAGGAAGAGGCAGTGGTCGCACAGAGCCACCAGCAAAGCCACCAGCACAGCAGAAGAGGGAGAAGAGGGAGCAGGGTGCAGAAGCGGAGCGACGTGCCCTAGACACTACGCCTGCTACTGCCCAACGCAGCAAGGGACCGAGCGCACCAAAGCCAGCTCAAAGGAGTTCTCTAGAAAATGTGCTGATGACAGGACACGAGTGGTTTGCACCCTGTGCAATCAGAGCCTGAAGTGAGGCATAAACCTTCTCAACCTGAGCACAACCTGCATGATCAGGCATCTAAGTGTAAAGCACGAGCTGCAGTGGAGTAGACACCTTCAAAACCAAGAAAGGTCTCTGGCTCCTCCTGCTTCCTCTTCTGCTGCAGTCTCGGCCTCTTCATCCACCTCTGTAATGATACCGGCACCTGCCACCCCGCAAACAGACGATCTGTCAGCAACACCACCACCTGGGTCACCAACCATCTCCACAATGTCCCGTGGAAGCGTTCAGCTTTCCATCTCCCAAACACTTCAGAGGAAGAGGAAGTACCCCCCCTACCCACCCGCGATCCCTGGCCCTGAATGCCAGCATTTCAAAATTCTTGGCCTTTGAAATGCTGTCATTCCGTCTGATGGAGACGCACAGTTTTAAAAGCCTTATGTCGGTGGCTGTCCCACAGTACGTCGTGCCCAGCCGCCACTACTTTTCCAGGCAAGCCATCCCTTCCCTGCACAACCAAGTGGGGGAAAAAATCAGGTGTGCACTGCGCAACGCCATCTGTGCCAAGGTCCACCTAACTACTGATACGTGGACCAGTAAGCACGGTCAGGGGCGTTATATCTTCCTAACGGCACACTGGGTAAATGCAGTGGCGGATGGGCCTGAGGCGGATAGCAATTTGGTGCATGTCCTTCCACCACCGAGGATTGCAGGGCGCTTCAGTTTGCCTCCTGTTCCTAACTCCTCCTACTCCGCTTCCTCATCCTATACCGCCTCCTCATCCGGTCAGCGTAACACCTTCACCAGCAACTTCAGCACAGCCAGGGGTAAACGACAGCAGGCAGTTTTAAAACTTGCCTGTTTGGGGGAAAAACCACACACCGCGCAGGAGTTGTGGAGGAGCATGGAACAGCAGACAAATGAGTGGTTGCTGCCAGCCAGCCTCAAGCCCGGCCTGGTGGTGTGCGATAACAGGCGAAATCTCATAGCAGCTCTGGGCCTAGCCGGTTTGACGCACATCCCTTGCCTGGCGCATGTGCTGAATTTGGTGGTGCAGAGGTTCCTTAAAAATTACCCCGATATGTCAGAGCTGCTGCAGAAAGTGCGGGCCGTCTGTGCGCACTTTTGGCGTTCTCACCCTGCTGCTGCTCGCCTGTCAGCGCTGCAGCATAACTTCGTCCTTCCCGCTCACCGCCTCATATGTGACGTGCCAACAAGGTGGAACTCCACCTTGCACATGCTGGAAAGACTGTGCGAGCAGCAGCAGACCATAGTGGAGTTTCAGCTGCAGCACGCACGCGTGAGTCGCTCTGCAGAACAGCACCACTTCACCACCAATAACTGGGCCTCCATGCGAGACCTGTGTGCCTTGTTGCGCTGTTTTGAGTACTCCACCAACATGGCCAGTGCCGAAGACGCCGTTGTCAGCTTAACTATCCCACTTCTATGCCTCCTTCAAAAAACGATTTGGGCGATGATGGAAGAGGATGTGGCACAGGATGAGGAGGAGGAGGAGGAGGATGAAGAGGTAACATTTCCAAGGCTTTCAGGGCAGTCATTCGCAAGTGGCTCCGAGGGTGGGTTCCAGCACCCACAAACGCCAGGGACACAATTGTCCAGCAAGGGCACAGTTCTGGAGGATGAGGAGGATGAGGAGGTGGAGATGGAGGAGGAGATGGAACCATGTTCACAGCAGGGTGGCACCCAGGCCAGCTCATGGCCATCACTGGTGCGTGGCTGGGGGGATACAGAGGACACAGCCGATACACCTCCCACAGAGGACAGCCTTTCGTTGCCTCTGGGCAGCCTGGCACACATGAGCGATTACATGCTGCAGTGTCTCCACAACGACCACCGAGTTGCCCACATTCTAACTTGTGCTGATTACTGGATGGCCACGCTGCTGGATCCCCGTTACAAGGACAATGTACCGTCCTTAATTCACTCACTGGAGCGCGATCGCAAGATGCGCGAGTACAAGCGCACGCTGGTAGACGCGATGCTGCTGGCATTCCCACCTGACAGCGGGGCCACAGTGGAAGCATAAGGCCAAGGCAGAGGAGGAGGAGGAAGAGGTCGCCAATGCAACCAGGGCACCGCCAGCACCTCAGAAGGCAGGGTTAGCATGGCCGAAATGTGGAAAAGCTTTGTCAGCACGCCACAACAAACAGCAGCACCAGCAGCTCATATGGAACGTCTTAGCAGGAGGCAGCATTTCAGCAACATGGTGGAGCAGTATGTGTGCACACGCCTACATGTAGTGAATGACGGGTCTGCCCCCTTCAACTTCTGGGTCTCCAAATTGGGCACATGGCCTGAGCTTGCCCTTTACGCCTTGGAGGTGCTGGTGTGCCCTGCAGCCACTGTATTATCTGAACGTGTATTTAGCACGGCTGGGGGCGTTATCACAGACAAGCGCAGCCGCCTGTCCAGAGACAATATGGACAAGCTCACGTTCATAAAAATGAACCAGGCATGGATCCCACAGGACTTTTCCGTACCTTGTGCAGAATAGAGATGGATACCGACCTTACCCAGTCATTGTTCTATTTTTGATCTTTCTCACTCTTTTGGGGTGTACCCTCATTTAAAATCACTGAAAAAAAGCAGTGTTGGCTACCTCGTCCTCCTCCACCGCTGCTTCCACCTACACCGCCACATCCACCACCACCTCAACCTCCCTCCTACTCCATATGGGCCTCATCCTTCACAGATGAAGAAAATTGTTTTATTTTTCTGTTTTTTTTTGTTTTAAGTTATTTCCCTATCCACATTTGTTTGCAGAGCACTTGCCATGCTCTTAACTACGTTTTGCTGCCATTTGCAGCACTCTAGCCCTTTCCATTGGTGTTTTAGAGCCATTTTAGTGCCTGAAAGTTTGGGTCCCCATTGACTTCAATGGGGTTTGGTGTCCAGGTAAAGTTCGGAAAAAGTCCGGGACACTGACCCGGACTTTTTTTTCAAGTTCGGCCGAACCCGCCTAACACGGACATCCAGGTGTCCGCTCAACTCTAATCTTTATGACATCTCTGAGACAGCATTTCAGTCCAGGAAGTAGATGATGACTTTGAATGATGCCTGAATGCTGGGTGCTCTTCTCCGGAGAGAATAGCTGTTGAAGGAATGGAAAGGGGGAGTGCTGTGTTTTTTACCTGGAAGTGTTAAATTTACATATTACTTTGCATGCATGGAAACAGGAAGTGTTATGTTTTTTCCATGCATTCAAATTAATATGGAAATATAACATTAAAAAAGCTACCTGATGCTCAGTCCACATTATAACCCTTCATCTCAACCTACGCCTTAGGCTTCTTTCACACGGTCCGCCTCCGTAGGTGGATCCGTGTTGCTCAGCGGGGATCGATCCACGATCCCCGCTGAGCCGGGCGGATGACAGCTCCGTCTCAGCTTGCAGAGCGGAGAGGGAGGTGTCTCAGCACCCGCTGCCCTCTATGGGGGATCTGATGAGAGCGGACCGCTTGTCCGCTCTCATCAGATCCGCTCCGCTCCGATTACTGAACGGATGGAAAAATAGGGTTTCCATCCGTCCAGATTTCAGCACAGGATCGGATGCGGATGGCAGCGGGTGTCAGCGGAGGTGACCTCCGCTGACACCCGCTGCCCCATAGAGCTGCATGGAGGATCCCATCAGATCCGCCTAAAAAACTGACAGGCGGATCTGATCGGACCGCCCGTGTGAAAGAGCCCTTAAGCCCCCTTTCACACATACGGTCCGTTCAGTTCATCAGTTCAGTCACGTCAAAATGTATCAGTTTTCCATCCGTTTTTCATCCATTTTTCGTCAGTTGTTATCCATTTTTCATCCTTTTTTTTCATCAGTTGTTATCTGTTTTTCATCCGTTGTCATCCGTTTTTCATCCGTTGTCATCTGTTTTTCATCCGTTGTCATCTGTTGTCATCCGTTGTCATCCGTTTTCATCCGTTGTCATCCGTTTTCATCCATTGTCATCCGTTTTTCATCTGTTGTCATCCGTTTTTCGTCCGATCCGTTTTTTTGACGGATGAAAAATAGGGCATTCATCCGTTCAAAAAAACGGACATTGACGGAAGCGGATGAAAATGGATGTTATCTGATGATCATCAGTTGTCATCCGTTTTTACATAGAGATACATTGATGTCCGTTTTTCATCCGTCAACGGATGGATGAAAAACGTACAAACGAACAGCATGTGTGAAAGGGACCTAACACTTAACACTGCACCCTTTCACTTAAAGCCTTAGTGTAATCAAAAGTAAAAAACAGAAAAATCAACACAAGGGACATGACTCACTATTAATGTGCTATGTCCCTTGTGCTGCTGGCTCCTGGCCACATAATCTTCCAATGTGGAGGGGGTTAATAGAAATGAGGGAGATGTCATTTTTACTCATCAAGAGTGCCCGACTATACTCTCCCTTTGTGCCCAGTTCCGCCATTTAAAGTAGCCAGTATCTCAGATTTTAAGGCAGGCCATAGATGTTGCGACTTTCTTTCCTGCATGTGAAAATCTCTAGATTCCAACTTAAACACAAGAATCCCTCCTGTGGAGCTATTGTGTTCTCCGGGCAGGGGGTGTGGGGAGATGTCCCTGCTAGGAGAACACAGTGATTGCTGCTAGCAGCTTTAGCTTCTGGCAATAATCACATGTAGAAATCTGACAAGGTGGCTGTACCCAAGTCAATAGATGTATCGACTTGGGTACAATCAGTCTGCCCAAAGATGGTTTGAATCTCGGCTGAACCGGCCAAGATTCAATAGTCTATGGCCTGCTTAAGAATGTAATATGATCTATAAACAGAGAATGTGATGATGATTGAAAGGCTCCTCCCCTTCATTCATAGCTCCTGCTTTATTCATAGATACCATTAACTTTTGATGGGTGCAAATGAGGAGGAAAATGGAAGAAAAATGCAAGGAAACCAGGACCCACCAGCACAAGGCACACAGTGCATTATTAGTAAATCGTGTCCTTTGTGTTGATTTTTTTTATTTTGCCTGAAGTTAGGCTTTAATCTAGGCTGAACAAGTATCGCTAATATATTTAACCTAACCCTAAATGTGAGCTCTAAACACTTAGCCCCCTCCCCACCCCAACATTTAACCTCCCCTTTAAATGTAACAAAAAACACCTATAACTCCTTACCTAAACATGAATTCCTCTGACCACAAATAAAACAAATTTATAATCCATTAGCTTGCAAGCAAGGACAGATATATATAAATATATATTACTAGTGATGGGCCGAACACCCCCCTGTTTGGTTTGTAACCGAACATCTCGAACAGGGGAAAAGTTCTAGCGAATATGCAAACTCTATTAAAGTCTATGGGACCCGAACATGAAAATTCAAAAGTCCTCATTTTAATGGCTTATATGTAAGTTTTTGCCATAAAAAGTGTATGGGGACCCAGGTACTGCCTGTAATGTGCCTGTAAAGCAGCGCATTTGTATGAGATATGGAGCCAGCTGCAGCAATACTGACATTTCTAAAGGTAAAAATGTAATTTAAACTTGCTCACGGCTGTAATGTATTGTCGGATCCCGGCAATACAGATAAATAAACATGAAAAAAAGGCATTGGGTCCCCCCCTAGTCCATACCAGGACCTTCGGGTCTGGTATGGACTTTAAGGGGAACTCCACGCCAAAATTTTAAGAAAAATGGCGTGGGGTCCCCCTCAAAATCCATACCAGACCCTTATTCGAGAATGGATCTTGGGAAGGCCAGGATAGGGGGGGGGGGGAGACGAGTGCCTTTCTTATATGAACAACCAATATTAATGTATGAGGAGCACAGCAAAATCTACAACCAAATGTTCAACTTTTCTAAATCAAACAAAACATAAAAGAAGAATTAAGCCATGAGTCATGTTGCTGGTCTAATCCTAGGGTTAGAGTAAAATATAGAACCTGTTTTATTTCTCTCATCCACTTTGTATTTTTGGTTAGCCATACTTGTATGCATTTGCAGTAATACCGAAAAGATCAGTAATTACTGTATATTTCTTCACCTGTCAAAAATAAGTAATGGAGCGAAGATGGATTGGAGAGCGACAGAAAATGTAGGCTATGTGCAACAATGATATTTTTAGTCACGCATCCTTATATTCATCTGTCTATCATATATTGCCCAGTAGTGTCCCTGAAATGAAATTTAGTTTTGCTAAGATGAAATGGACATCCGTATCACCAAACAGGGCAGTTAAGCTGTTGGCTACATGGTCACTTACTAAAATACATTTTCTTAGCACAGTAAAGACAGGATAAAACGTGCAAAGTAGACACAAAATCTACTCCAATACAGCCTCAGATGACAGCTCAGTCCTAAAGTAAATGCTTCAGTGGTGAAGTTTAAGGCTGGGTACACACAAGCCAAAAAATGTCTGAAAATGGTCAGTTCAGCAGAAACCAGCCGACTTTCAGCCCATGTGTATAGCACATCCGACTGGAGCTGGTCTCACAACCAGCTTCTGTCGAACGAGCATGCTGGAAAACCAGCATCTTATCAGCACTCACAGCCAATGGCACACACAATAGCTCAGCGGGGGAGATCACTGTATTAATATTGCTTTTTTTAGTACGGCCATCTGTAAGTTTTTTTTGTTAAGCTCCCTGGGTTAAACGAAAAAAAAAAAAAAATTATAGTATATACCCAGCTAAAGTGTGTAGGCCTGCACATGTTCTCTAACTAACAGCATGGACACTAGAAGAGTCTACACTGGGGTCCGAAAGAAAGAAAATTTGGATCCAGCCTGTCATGTCACCACTTTTAATTAGTTAAAACAATGTAGCGTGGGATTTCATATAATTACCTACCTCCTAGCTAGAGATCAGCTTTAAGATTTTTGGAATATTAGGGTGGAAAGAAAGGTTTAACTATCATAACATCAGGAAAGTCTTAATGCAACCACATACTTCCTGATGTAGCACCCTCCTAGGTATAGTATAGTTTTGGATCCTTTCTGCTTACCAGAAAGATTGCCAGGTAAATCTATATTGTTCTCTGACTGCCAGAGAGCAGGATCTGATAGTGAGGTCTGCTCATGGTGCTCAGGTGCAACTCATTTTGTCTGAAGTGTTTTAAACTGGTCCAATAGGGAGGGATATTGGACAGTGGGAGGAAACCTGACAAATGAGTGCACAGGCATTTAGTACAGCCCTAGTGATTGGCAGAGGAATGTGTCTCAGTGCATGCTGGGGTACGGTATAAATGTCAAGGGCACATGTGCTTGGGGTCTTTCAGCTGGAGAGTGGAGTCACAGAGGGCGGAGGCGGCTGCCCCTCCTCTGTAAAAGTTACCATGGGGCCTCAGGTGGTTGACCTGAGGGCCTGTGAGTTAGAGAGGAGCTGAACCCAGATGTCCTGAAGAGCTGACCAGAAGGGAGACAATGGAAAGGATCGGATTCTGCATTCAGTGAGTACAGATCTGTGTCATAGGGCCTATCCTTAGAGGGCCATCCCTTCAGTTACAAGAGTCAGTGGATGGGTGTCAGTCAAGGGGATGCTAGAGAGTGTCCTGAAGATAATGTAGTTGCTTTAAGTCTGCTGCTGGAGAGAGCAAAAAGACCTAACTCCTTCCATACAAGTGGCAGTATGGTTAAAGCAGTGTGACTTCTTCCACAAGTAACCTGGTGAGGCCAAGTGAGAGCTGTCCCTATCAACTGTAAATAGTTCAAGTTGGAGCGTCCCACTATTCCTTTCTCCCATCCAAGTTCCACAATAAATGCCAAAAACCAAAACCCCCAGGATTGTTTATTGAGTAACGAGCCTTTGAGAGTAAGGATGGATGTGTGAACTGTCCCTAAGTGACTCTCTGCAGGTAACAGTGGCGGCTGGTGCTCAAAACTTTTGGGGGGGCGCCAACAGAAAAATGAGTGACCAGCGTGCCCCCAATCAATGCAGAGTGCCACAGCATGCCCCCAATCAATGCAGAGCACCACAGCATGCCCCCAATCAATGCAGAGCACCACATAATATATATAATGATATGATATATGAGTAGCACACTCTGGTCTGGGCCCGGCCTGGGTAACTTGATATTATTCTTGCACCGTGACCTGCCTGTACCTACCTGTTCTGGCCTGGCCTGGGTCCATCCATCCATCCATGATGATATATATAATTATAGGATATATGAGTAGCACACTCTGGTCTGGGCCCGGCCTGGGTAATATATTCTTGCACTGTGACCTGCCTGTACCTACCTTCCATGTTCTGGCCTGGGTCCATCCATCCATCCATGATGATTGATATATATTATATATCATCATGGATGGATGGATGGACCCAGGCCAGGCCAGAACAGGTAGGTACAGGCAGGTCACAGTGCAAGATTTATCAAGTTACCCATACCCAGGCCGGGCCCAGACCAGAGTGTGCTGTGCTTCATCATATATGGCATTGGCATTTGGCAATGGCATGCATTTTTTTTGTGGACGGGGCCTGAGGACGGAGGAGGAGGACTGAGGACTCACTTACCGGGCTGCTGCTGCACAGGGCTGGACTCGTCTCACTCCGATCCGACCGTGACCGTCCGTCACCTCACCTAACGCTGCGCGGCCTGCGGATTTTCTGCGCGGCTGCGCCTGCGGCCTGGATCCGAATGCGGTCTCTCTGCCGTCCGTCCAGTGAACAAGAAGGCCCGCCGCCGCCCGATCCGACTCTGAGCCGAGTCCTCCTGGTCTCCGTCTCCTCCTGGTCCTGGACTGGTCCTTGTCACTCACGCGGCGACTCGGCGAGAGCTCTGAGAGCGGACGGGACGTCTTCTCTCTCCGGCTGCTGCGACACACTGCTCGCTCGGGCCGTGGGAAGGAATGGAAGCCGGAAGGCGGAAGCGGTGATCGTGACGCCGGGGTGGTGCACCGCCCCACGCGTCACGTCACCAGATGATGTCCTACTGTGATTGGTCCAGGCTGGAGTCTGGACCAATCACAGCCTGGACATCAGAAAAGTGGGGAGTGTCAGGGCGCATTGCTCTGCGCCCCGATGACCCCCTGAAGAGCACCAATTGGCGCCTCTGCTGGCCGAGGGTGGGGTCAAAAACCCCACCCCCCCATACCCAGCACTAAGTCCGGCGCCCCTAGTGGGCGAAAAATTTACATTTTTTTTGTAAATATTTCTTCTTTCTTTTTTTTTGGGGGGGGCGGCACCTGTGCCCCCTATCAGCCGGCCGCCACTTGCAGGTAATCAGAGGAGGCCCAAGAAGTCATCACACAGCAAGCCCTACAGTGACAGTGCTACACAAACCTCGAAAATTAAGTCATATAACCCTGCACTTAACATAACCAAGTGTGTTTCAGCTGTTATTGTTACACAGCGCTTAGCTATAGTTTTGGGATTTAGTGCTCAGACCATACTTTAAGTAAGATCAAACCTAATGTTTAGAAGCAGGTAGGTTTAGCAGCTGTCTTACGGTGTGTTCTTCTTAAATAAGGTTAGTACAAGGTCTGTGTATTCAGAGCAAAACAAGTGTGCATGTTTATTTTTTTTAAACAACTATTGTGCTAAGCACAGGTCATAAAATGTTACTGCCTTATAATATCTAAATTTAGCTTCTGTAGCCAGGTGCCCATCGATTGTGTAATCCTCCAGCCCACTCAACCCTCCCCTCCCTCAAGCTCCCCGGAGCTGCTGTCTGCAGAGTGGGGTGGAGTGGCTCTGTGGGTAAAGATACCTGCACTGTGACTCATGTGGGCAACTCTGCTCCTCTTTATCAAGGTGTAGTGGAGGTTGGCCAATGGCATATCACCTACTCCAGTGGTTATGGTTACATCTGATCTCTTTCTATTCCCTGTTAGCAGCACAAAAAAGTTAGCAATTACAGTATTCTCTCCAACAATTGGCAGTGGGCTCAGTCAATGACACTGACTATCTCAGGTTACCAGGAATCTCCTCTGCTTTGCATTTCACTGTCCCAGATGTGGTAATATGTGTTTTGTCAGCAACAAGATGCACACACTGCCTTCCTTAGTGTCGCATCTCTCTGAGCCTGGAAACAAGCCTTTCCTTTTTACTCCTCACAGGGCTGAGGTGAACCTGGGAAAGGTAGTTCCTCCGCTCAGTCCAGAAAGCACGCTTAGTTTTGAACTATCTCTCCCACAATCTTTTTTCTTGTTTTAATGTTTTCCAATATAATCACAAAAGTCCACTGTAGGTGTATCCCTGCTTATTTTCTGCATGAAGCTGCATTTTTAATTTCTGTATAAATTTAACAAACATTGTAAATCATTAAAGCTCATGGAGAAATTAGAAAAAACATTGAAAATATTTCTTAATTTATATCAACTTAAAGCAGAGTTCCGGCCACAAAATCGACGTAATCGATTTTGTGGTCATCCGCTTTCTTTTCTTTACCTGAAAAGGAAATGGATCGTTACGATTTTTTTTTTTTTACTTACCTTGTTTTTGTAGAAAAATATACTTACCTTTCTTCCACTTCCTCCCTCGGCGGCCGCGGCCCGCGCCGTCACTTCCAGATTGCAATGATTCCTGGGAGCTGAACATCATCGCTCCCAGGAATCAATGCAACGGCACCTGCCCCGCTCGTCACTTCCAGTGCGACGCCGCATTCCCTGCTAAACAGCTTCTGAGCATGCCCAGAAGCTGTGGAGGAATGCGGCGCCGCACCGCAAGTGACAAGAGGGGCCGGTGCAGGCGCATTCTGGGAGAAGAAGACACGGAAGAGGATGCAGAAGAGGATCGCGCTTGCTTCAGCTGCCCACATCAGAGATGGCAACGCTGGAGAAGAAATTTTAAAAGTGAGTATTTCTTCTTGCAGGTAAGTGCGAACAGGGACAGATCAGAGGCCAGCCATTGTGGAATGTACTAGCCCTGACTGTCCCGGGGGTATTTTTATTGAAAATTTTTTTTTTGTGTCCGGAACTCCACTTTAAGTATATCATTTTCAAGCAGTAAGTAGCTATGGAAGGGCACAACTGCATTTTTATAAGCACTTTTTAAAAATAAATAAATACAAGTGTTAATATTCTTTGCCTGTATTAACTCTGATATTTTGATTTGTTAGCTCAATTCACCCAACAACACATCCTTGCCGGGAGAACACAATGATTATTGCTAGCGGAGATAGATGGACACATAGATAGACAGGCAGATAAATAGATAGACAGGCAGATAGCTAGATATTGATTCAAACCTAGAGAATCTTTGGCCGGCTTTAGTCATGAACCTGCTCAACTATTTACTCTTTAGTAGAGGACTTTTATAGTCTGTAATGGTGCAATAATGTTGACAATGTAAATGTTCTAAAAGCAATTTTTTTTTCATTAAAAGATCATGGCCAATCATGACCATCATAGGCGTGCACACAGGGTGTGCCAGGTGTGACTGGACACACCCTAATCCCTCTGTGTGGCACAGATTTCCCCTGTTTAAACCCCTGATATTTCACCAAAGCCCCCTAACGGGGATCCTAAAAAATTTGTAAATTAAAAAAAAAAATGAAATTATAAAAAATAATAAAAAAGAAAATAATACAAATAAAAACTACTCACACTATCCACTGTCCTACTAACACCATCCACTGCCCTACTGACACCAATCTCTGCACTACTGACACCAATCTCTGCTCTACTGACACCATCAGTATATATACACATGCACACACACATATTTGTTTGAACCTTGAGGCGCACACCCTAATGCAATAGGCTGTACACACCTATGATGACCACATAGTAAAACCTTTATACATCGCATGAGTTTTAGTATTTCTAAACCTTTACACCTAGTTAACAATTCCTCGTATTTGAAAGTACTCCTACAGACCACCACATAACTTATTAACTATTGCTGAAGATTCCACTTATATACTGAAGGCCCATTCTTTGAATTTCCCAAATGGATATACTATTAGACAAGGAATAGACATGCAAAGTAACGCAAGACTGACCAAATAGTCCACTGCTCGCATCAATTAGATAATGTGTAAATGATTGTGTGAACTGTTATAAACCATTTCCAAAGATGTATTTTTTTAACAATAAATACAAAAAAAAAAACTGGAAATCAACCCCCCCCCCCCAAAAAAAAAAATAGAGAGAAATCAGTCTCTATCAATAACCCAGATGTCAGC
The DNA here is from genome assembly GCF_965119305.1 of Pelophylax lessonae. Classification (NCBI taxonomy): domain Eukaryota; kingdom Metazoa; phylum Chordata; class Amphibia; order Anura; family Ranidae; genus Pelophylax; species Pelophylax lessonae. Next base: position 360,178,234 of record NC_138769.1, on the reverse strand, counting down.
TATCGACATGGTTGCTTGAGTCTAAATAGCAGACTGACTGGCTATCATAAAAAAGCGATAAAAAAATTAATAAATTAAAAAAAAAGTCCTTGTAAGGAAAACAAATAACACTTACCTGTTCCACTGCCCACAATGATGAATACTGTGTTAAAGAGAGAAGCTTGAGTAAGAATTTTCTTCTGGCAGTGCTAGATGCAAATACCCAATCTGCTCTCTGTGGTTCCATCTGTCGGCCCCTACCTCACTGCAGGACATAGTAGTGACATAGATGGAGGAAGAAGAAATCACAGAGCACAGCAGGGGACCATGCAACAAAGTTCAGCAGGGTGGGCAGCGTGGCAGCTAAGTATTATTTGTTTTCTTTGCAGGGAGTTCTTTTTTATTCCTAAAGCAACAAGACAGTTGCTTTAGAAGTTTGAACACAATTCTTTGCAACAATGGCCATAGTTTTTTATTTTTTAGATACTGCATTTAAAAAGAAAAAGATACTATTGGGCATATTCTTTTGCAGCCTATTAAGTAAATATAAGTCTAGATGTAGAGCACAAACCCCCATTCCAGCTGACCATAAAGAAAACGTTCAGGAGTTCATATTATTTCTGTAGAATGCACAGCAATGTCCAAACTCACACAATAAACAGCATCCAATTTAATGAGTGTACAAAGCCTATGTACACAATATAAAAATATGAAGATCTTTTGAGGAAATAGCATGCATACAACCTGACACATGGTAAACAGTAGCTGTTTATCCACTTATCAGCTCTTTATCCAACTAATTTGTCTTTCCATTACTAACAAGTAACAAGAGGATGTTGAGAAGAGTGGTTTTATTTAAAAGATGCCTATAGACATCGGGGGACACTATGCCATTTGTGATGATCCAGTCACGTGAGGAAAATCAATTTAGTGTTTGAAAATGAACACAGGGTATTTCACCTTCGGGGGCTTCACCTCACTCTACTCTTGGATAAATAAGTTTCCTGTTCACTTCATCTCAGCTCGGTTTTTTTCAGCTCAGTTTTCACAATTCAGGATCAATTTGAATCAGTTGGATGGTTGATACAGGCTACTAGCCCTTGGCTTCTATCATGTGCAGATTTCTATTACTAAGCACAAAAATATATAACCTTAAATGCATATTATCTAGCCTTCTTCAGCATTGTTTTACGTATATATATATATATATATATATATATATATATATATATATATATATATATATATATTTTTTTTTTTTATATGATAGTGTCCCTTTAAAGATTCAAGCTTTTAAACAGAGCTTTCATTATAATCCTTGCTTGCCTACCCAAGGTTAACTGTTTCTAGGTAGTGAAGGATCACGGTCCTATAATCTACACACCTTTAAAAACAAGTTAGGCATGGCAGCTCACATACTTCTACACACAAGGGTTCCTTTTAAAGAAAACCCGTATTGAAAGAAAACAGAGGCTGCCGTTGGTGACTTCCTTCTGAAAATATTAGTTGGCTGGTTATTTCTGGCCTTAGTTCTTTTTGAGTAACTGAACCAGAACATGCATGCAAGTAGTAAATCTAGAGTAAAGTTAGTACTCTTGATTTGAATATTTGGTCTGGATCATTGACCCAAAATATTGAATTTTTTGGAGCAGTGCAACAGATTACCAACTGGTATTTTCAAATAGACAGCTCTGCAGTGGCAGCCTACTTATTTTTATCAGTGTAGGTTTTCTTTAAACTGCTAACCCCATAAACAGTGCATGGTTTTTAATAAGTCAGACCTAACTGTTAGTCAAGCACAAACACTGTTTAGTACTGCTAGCTAGGATGCAAAGCCTACAGTGGCAAAAAAAGTATGTAAATCCATTGGAATTAATTGGTCCACTGCAGTAATTTGCCATAAAATGTGATCTGATCCTCAACTAAGTCACATTGATGGACAAACACAATATGCTTAAGCTATTAATGCACAAACAATTCAAATGTATTGTGTCTCTATTGAACACACAAATTAAACATTCACAGTGCTGAAAAAGTAACTGAAACTATAGACTAAATATTTGAGTCAGTAGTTTGCACACTTGGAATCCAATTAATGTAATAAGTTTAAAGGTGTGGTTTAGAGCTACTTTGATTGATAAAAGACACTCAAACTTTTTAAGATTGCTTTTCATAAGAAGCATCATTCCTATGAAAAAAACATTGCTGTGCAATTTAAGTTTTCAAAGAGCACCTTGGCAAACAGCAATGCTACAGGGAAAATTATTTGTGGACTGATGAAACAAAAGTTGAATTGTTTGAGAAGAATAATCAGAACTGTGTAAGACGTAAAAAGGCCACAGCTTACCAACATCAAAACACCATCCCAACTGTAAAGTATGTTGGAGAGAACATCATGATTCAGGCTTGCTTCGCTGCCTCAGGACTTGGACCACTTACCATCATCGATGGGAAAATTAATTTCCAAGTTTAGCAAAATCCAGTATCCTACAAAATAATGTCAGGATGGCTTTCTGCCAGCTGAAGTTTAGTAGAAGTTTGTGATGCAGCATGATATTGACCCTAAGCATTGAAGTAAATCCACCACAGACTGGCTTCAGGAAAAGATAATGCATCTTTTGGAATGGCCCAGTCAGAGCCCAGAGCTAAACCACAAAGAGATGCTGTGAAATGACCTCAAGAGAGCCATTCGCACCAGACATACTACAAATGTGTCTGAGCTGAATCAGTTTTGTAAAGAGGAATGATCAATAATTCCTCCTGAATGTTGTGTAGGTCTAATTCAGAGCTACCGAAAGTGCTTGCTTGAAGTCATTGCTTCCAAAGGAGGTTTGACCATCTATTAACTCCAAGGGTTCACTTACTCTTTCCTCCAGCACTGTTTTGTGTTATCAGCTCAAGCACATTGTGTTTATCTACTGTTGGGGCTTAGGCAAGCCATAGATGGTACAAAATTTGCACGATTTTCCCATCAACACAGACAGAGCTGACATGGGAATCCCTCCTGCCTAGCAATTGTGGGCTCCTTGTGGGGGCAGACAGGAGAAGCCCCCCCAAGAGAAGACAGGGATTATTGCTAGCAGCTAAAGCAGCTGCTAGCGATAATCGCAAGGTAATCCGGCAGGCTGGTTCCATGGATCAACTTTGTGCATTCAGCTTGCCCACACACGGTTCAAATCTCGGCAGGTTCCTGCTGAACTGGCTGAGATTCAAACCATCTATGGCAGGCCTTAGATGAGGATTAGATCACATTTTATGACAAATTACTGCAGAAAACCTTAATTCTAAGGGATTCCCATACTTTTTCTTGCCACTGTACATATAAAATGAACAAATGTGACAGCCCCCTTATACACATATGATTAAATAGCTTTTTGAAACACTAATACACAAAGATAATCGTATATACAGTGTGCTGATCATTATCACATATATTTTTTTTAATAAAATGAATAAAGGACTATAGTTTCCCTTTAAAAGCAGGGGTTTGAAACAGTCCACACAACAAGCCTACCACCAGTAAACCAAGCTTATGATACCGCATATGTCATTTAATAAAGGATAAGGAATTTGTAGTGCTTTTTTATACAGTTTCATTAATGAAGTAGTATTCCTATCGAGTGTTGTAACCTGGCTATATACTGTATGATCCCTTATAAAGTACAGAGAACTGGTAAATTACCAGACAGGCAGATCAGTGTTTTATGTGAAAAACCCTTGAGGAAATGCAGTAGCTAAACTTTATATTCCACAGGAGCCATTGCCATGCTTGCTACATCTTAAATGGAAAATTGAAAGAGCTGCAGATCAGCAATATAAAAGTGGAGGGATAGGATGATACTATATTAAATTCACAGCTTTTTGGATGCAGATGACAAATAGGTATTTACTGATACCTTTTTTATTAGGTTTCCAGTCAAATATAGTAAATGATTTTTCAGGAGTTATCGCTTCTTTCCCTCCAGAGTCAAATAGTCTTGATTTTGAGCACTTTCTTTCGAAAAGAACATTAGTCTGAAAGGTAAGCATAGCTCTGCAGATTTGCTAAAAGTACCAAGTGAAATATCAACAATCAAATGGCATTTCAGTAATATTCCAGAAGTCAAACACTTGAATTAGTTTAGCGGTTTCTTGGTTATACTGATAGGTACTGCTGTATAATTCAACTGTTTTTCTAGACAAGCTTACAGTGTATTCTAAAGCAGTCATTCTCAATCAGGGTTCCATAGAACCCTAGATGTGTTAAAGGTTGCTAGGGGGTCTTTGAGCAGTGAGCAGCTTCTGCCTTTCAAATAAGCTATCTGCATTATTACTCCCCTAAACAATATTGTAGGGACCATCCTTCCCACTGACCACCAATAAAGGAACATTCTTACATAGTTACATAGTAGGTGAGGTTGAATAAAGACAATAGTCCATCCAGTTCAGCCTGTATAGGTGTGTGTGGCTGTAATCATCTCACATAGCCCTGAATGTTCTGATTCTTGAGATGTACGTCTAAGAGTCTTTTGAAAGCCACCATACTTCCCACAGAAACCACCTCTTGTGGTAGAGAATTCCACAATCTTGTAGCCCTAACAGTAAAGAGCCCCCCACGTTGCCTGAGGTTAAAACGCTTCTCCTCTAATCGCATTGTATGCCCTCGAGTCCTCATGCAATCCCTTCGACTAAATAGCTATTTTTCTATGCCGAGATCCCCATTGAGATATTTATAAATTGCCATCATGTCCCCCCTCAGGCGTCTCTTCTCCAGGGAGAATAAATCAAGCGATTGCAGACGCTCTTCATAATTAAGGTCCTCCAATCCCCTAATCAGTTTAGTTGCCCTTCTCTGGACTCTCTCCAGCTCCAACACACTGGCCACCCGTGTAAAGGGGTCTTTCTTTACGGACCTACTGAGTTTTCACTGTCTGAGTTTCTTTTTTTGCCAGTTATATTTATTAATTTTCTTATTGTTTCTGAAATTATCCATTTGCAAGGGAATTTTCCCCAAATCTTACTGAATAAGGTGAAGCTCTGCTGACTTTCATCATCAAATTGTGTACAGGCAAAAATGTCCCCACCACCTGCTCTCTCCTCAATGAGCAGAGAGAGACCCCGGAGAGCCACTGCTCTCATGCACATTGCTAGATCCAGATGGGGCTCAGGTAAGTAAATGGGAAGACTGGGGAGGGATCCATACCCAGAAGGCATTCTATACCTTGATGTAAAAAAAAACCTTAAGCCTTTAGAATCAACTTAATTGTTTTTTTTCATTGAGAGAAGTAGGTATAGTGACATTGTCCACTCTCTTCAGAAAATGCTAGTTAACTGGCTGTCATACTAATTTATTAGCTTTGAAACTTAAATTATAGGTTCACTTATTGTGCATCATTTTGCAGGTAAAAAAATGTTAATATGTTATTATTTTTTTTTTTACACTGTAGCCTGTAAAGCATTGCACCTGCATTCAGCAGATCACATGTCCAATGCCAGGATCCTGCAGTCTCTCAGTCAGATGTCTGCCTGTACCTCCGAACAGGCAGACGGTTACTGAATTCCAGGAGGAATCAATGAACTATGAGAGGGCTTATCAGCGCCTTCAAGGTTATTAAGAACTACATGGCATTTGCTGTGATGGCAGATTGGACTTGTAGTTCATTCATTCACAGAACTCTGTGAATGAATGATGCAGCTGTGTGGTCAGACTTCTGTTTTCAAGTTGTGACAGAGAGTGCGGGGAGAGTATCCCCCACCCGCTGTCACAATGATGTATTGGGGGAGGGGGGGCAGGTGCATTATTGTAACATGTTACACCCTGAATATGGGTGAATTTATTCTTAATATGCAGACAGAAATTTACGTATTAAAGACTTTCATGTTTGTTGTTAAGTAAGCATCTTTGAAAATACTACAACCAGAGAAAATCCGGCCTTTTTCTATTCTAAGAAGGAGGCCACCAATGACAGCCTTCATCAATCTTACAGCATTAGTAAATAAAGTAATGAATTGTCACAATTAGGGTGGAATCCCATCATTGGAGCCTGTAGGCACACACACTTTGGCACCCTAAGCAACACTGTGAAGATACAATTATATGAGATTGTTATATTTTCACTTATTGGAGATGTGTGGTCAATAACTATAAAGGAAAAAAAATTGCCTCTTTTTCTCGAATGCCTAAAAGGAAATGGCAACTGTACCTAATAGTAATTCTGGCTACGGTTCACGTTATTCAGTGTCTCTTTTTATTTTTACTGAGACTGCCACCTTAAAAACTACTCAGCCAACAAAAAAGTAGTTCTAAAGGTTGAAGGGTATTTACCTTAATGCATTATATGGTAAAAAACCTTCAGTGAGCAGCTGCCCCCTCCCCCCCCCCCCCCTCCTTATACTTACCTGAGCCGTATACAAGGTTTCTTGTAAGTGACTTTTAATCCATTAAAAATAGGTTTTATAAAAGGCATAATACGCTACGAGTATATATATTCTTTTCACATATCCAGAGCACTTGTCCTTAAGCTGAGCTGGTCTAGCTTGAAAGCCTAGCACAAGAGGAGGCTACCCAGTTGAAGGCATACTAGGGAAACAACATAAGTGTTGCAAAGGCGCAGCAAGACCTGTAATGGGTCAAAATTTGAGGCGAGCAGGCACTGTACCCAGAAGTTTCGGGTGATGGCTTTTTAGCACACAGTCATGGCTACATGTATGAACATCATGTTTTTTGCTTTTTTCACTTTTGAAAGATTGTTTTTTTTTATATATAGTGGACTATAAAATAATTTTCATTTAATCTTTTCTGGATGTCCATTATCACTAATATTCACTGTATTGTATATGGTATCACTGAGCACAGTGTTATATGGAATAGTACAAGTTATATTTGTTTATTTAATTTATATCTATATTTGTATCCGTCTGAACAGCGCATCATTAATTTTTTCTTTATAATCACTATTTTATTGCTGTCTGTGACTCCATTGGGGTTTTTTTCCTCACTTTTCTTTCTGTGAAAATTATATCAGCTTACCCTGTGTAATCCTCCTCTACTGTATCCAAAAGGAAGCTAAACATTTTGGCTGGAGTTTGGGCTTTAAAGAGGAAGTAAACCCTCCTCTGCAAGTTGTACCTATAGGTAAGCCTATGATAAGGCTTACCTATAGGTACTGTAAATATCTCCTAAACATGTACCGTTTAGAAGATATTTACCTTACATGCAGCCAGTGACGTCACTGGCGCATGCGCTCTGAAGGAACGGCCCGCTGGTGCCGTTTCTTCAGAGTCCCGTGCCGTGACCGTTGGCTCCCGCGCCCGTGCGCAGGAGTGATGTCACTGCGGCCTCCGGCCAATCAGATGGCCGGATGTCGCGATCCCGGAAGACGGGCGACTGAACATGTCGCCCGTCATAGAGGTAAGTGAGCGGCACGGCGGGGGCTCGTTCTAAGGTAAGTATTTCATAATGAGCTAGTATGCGATGCATACTAGCTCATTATGTGTTTCTCTTTCAGGGTGAAAAAAAAAGAAATCGGGTCTACAACCTCTTTGAAGTGGCTGTAAACCTCTGAAATAAAAAAAAATGAATAAAGCATATCCCTCAATCCAAAGCACCTAATGTGATTTCTCTCTGGCCCCCCCCCCCCCCACCCATCTGCATGAATCCCACCTGACAGGTTATGCCAATACCAAAGAATCCCAGGGGGATTGCCCCAGTTCTTCAGCATAGAGAAGGTGATTGACAGTCTAAACTGTGCATGTTTCCCCAATGAGACTGGGTAGAGGGGGGGGATGTCCATTCCCTCTACTCGGGTCTCAGATTACACTCAGCTCCCCACACTATGCTGTGCAGTGTGTGACATCTGATCCCTGCCCCCTGCCTTCTGGAGCTAAGAAATAGTCTTTGATCTGCATACTTTGAACAGCTGTAGATGAAAGAGGGCTGTAGCTAAACAGGTACAACTTTTGTAGAAGGATTTGTTTAATTTCTCAAGCAAGGCTAGTCACTTCACTGGATATTTGTAACGGAATTTAAAAAATACCAATTTTCTTTTTGTTTTTTACTTTTATTTTATACTGCTATAACAGACCACCAGCTGCATTCAGTTACAAAACTGGTCCTGGAGTTGCACAGTAATAAAGTGAATCTATAAAAATAGAGAACATCCTATAAAATAGGTCAATAATATCTAAAGTGGTTACAAAGGCTAGAAATGTTGTACCCTACCTAATGCATTTTCTACATTAGGATAAAAAATGTCAATTATTCCTATCCCACCCCCCCACTACCACATCTAATCATGTAGCGATTCAGCGCTGCACCCATCTGCAGCGACTCTTTCCTCTCTCTGATGCATTCACAGGACAGAGGCATCAGTGGGCTCTTGCTGCAGTCAATCAAATCCTGCAGGGGATGGGATCGAGCTGCACAGTTTGTGTCAATACATACACACGGGAGCAATCCTGCATGTGTGCCGCCATAGGAAGTGGCTTTCTATGGTGGCACACAGAAAAAAGGAGGAGCCTGGACTGCTGGAGGGAGGCCCCAGAAGAGGAGGTTCGGGCTGCTCTGTGCAATACTATTAAGTATTCCATGTTTGGTATTAAAAAAAAAAAAAACTTTACAACCACTTAAACAGTTTATGGACCAGGAATCCAGTATTTGTTGTCTTCAGCTTCCAACACTTCTGGGTGTGTCAGGTATTTGCCCCTACCGTGTGCTGCGGTTTCTACCTGCAGCCACTATGTCACTAATATGTTCCTGCAGAGCCATCCATATGGCATAATGGAACAGGCTGCTGGCTTTAATATTCAGCATGTAGTCTGCCACCTCAGCACTACAACATGACGATGCTGCAGATGCACACCTGGCCTCAATCAAGAGTGCCTAAAGGAGAAGTAGAGCCAAAGCTCGTTTGGCTGTACTTCTCCTGTGGATCGCAGGAGTGCAGTTCGTTCTGCACTCCTGTGACCTGTTATCAGCAAACAGTGGGCTGAAGCAGTCACAAAGCCAGTCTGGGCTGGGACAAGACCACAACAATAAAGTCAGGATCTGCCCTACAACAACCCTGGACCAGCACCTGGCACAGATTATTTGAGCCAGCTGCTCCCGCCCCTCCACAGCTCAGTGCTCCAGTGAGTGCAGGGGGGAGCAAAGCAGACAGCTGTGACTGACAGTCTACCAGTTCTCTGGTCATAGAGCTCTGAGAGTCAAGTGATCATCGGTGTTTGATTGCTCACTTCTCAGCCTTAGAGCCATTGGGGGGGACAGATGCAGCATTGTTTCGATGCCGCGTCTACCTGGGTAAGTATGACTAACTCCACTTTTGTTGAGAAAAAAAAATATTCCCCTCTGGCTGATCTATGTCCATTGCAAGCATTATAACAACCTTTGTTGCAGATTCCTACCTTTTGTTATTCCGAAGAAATCCCTCCTTGCTCCTCTGTTAATCTGTGCTGAGTGTGTCTAATTGGAGTTGTTTCATAATTATCTGTGAGCTGTGCAGCTGCAGAGCACTAATGAGGAAATCTGCTGGGCCTGCATCCTTTTAGACATGTTCTTATTGGGAATATCTCACCAAAAATGGACATTTTTTTGCAGGGGATGTCTGAAATCTGACTTGTATCTTAGGTAGACTCCTGGGAAAATTGGTGAGCCAATCACACAAGCAGGAAATTATGTTTCTGGGGTGTGGTCAGTACACATACTGTGTACAGAACAACTCCAGGTAGCCATATTGCATTGTATTTTCAGAAAATTACAGCGGCTGCAGATTGAAAAAGAAAGGTCATTTTTTAATTTAAATAATTCTTTATTGATATATAAGGTATAAACATTACAAAAGGAATAGAGAAAAAGGACATTTGAGATGATATTGATTATGCATAGATAATGTACAATGGTGTACATATAGAAGGCAAACATTTAGTATTTTTATATCAGATGAGACCATTTCTAGGTCTATAAGGTACATCTACATATGTCTTTGAACAAACGTAGGATTTACAGTTGGGGTTAGGGTGTAAGAGAACCATGTGCAACAGAGCTGTGTTCCAAAAAAACAACAGAAGGACAGGACAAAATAGAACAACAGAACACATCACAGTCAATAAGTGTATGTCAAATTTCCGCCTTTGTAAATGGCACGTTTAATCAGTTGAGAAAATTTTACACAAATCAATCCATACTTTCCACTGAGATTTAGCAGTTTGATATCTGCCCTGTATCTCATATGTGACATGCCTGTAGGTTGTCTCTATTACTTCGCAAATAGAAAGAGCTGTATGATCTTTCCAATGGCATACTAGAGCTAATTTTGCGCCTAGTAGAATGTGGATGGCTATATCTCTAATATCTATTGGTATTTTTTTATACCTAAAGACAGAATAGCCAGTCATGGCGATATGGGTGCAACTATCCCCAGAATTTGTGTGAGCAACTGGAAGATCGCTGTCCAAAAGGTGACTATAACCGGACAAAAGGTATGTGGAATAGTGTACCTATTGCTCCACAATTCCTCCAACACATAGAAGAAGCTTGTGGGGAAAATCTGGATATCCTATATGGATTTAAGTACCACCTAAGTAAAATTTTTGAGTCAATTCCCACAGGTTAGAGCTGTTTGTTGCCACATATGTGATGCTAAGTGCCTTTTGCCATTGTACAGGAGTATAACAGACACTAGCCCTAGGACATATGATTTTGACTTGTTCACCTTTTAATAAGAAATGCGGTTAAACAGTTTTAAAGCAAAGTGTACCGACACAACATCTATGAGCATTAATATGATATCATTGGCAAAGAGGCTGATGGTATGTGATGAGTTTGGGCTTGAAAACCTGTAAAGTGGGGGTGGTTGCGAATATAAGTTGCCAAGGGTTCCATAAGTAAATTAAAGATTAGTGGGGAGAGTGGGCACCCCTGGTGGGTCCCATTTGTAATAATGAAAGAAGTAGAAATGTCACCAGAAGTGTATACCTGAGCTGAGGGCTTGGTGTATAAGGCCATAATAGCTGAGTATATCGGACCTGCAAACCCAAAGGCTGACAATACTTTAGCTAGATAGCCCTAATGAATTTGGTCAAAAATCTTTTCTGCATCTAGTGCTAGAAGCAGAGAAGGCGACCCTCATAGTTTAGCACAGTGGATGGTATTTGTTAGGGATTTTTATTAGGGCTTTAAGCATCTCTGGGTGAAAAGAGGAAGAGGCAGCAACAGCACTGAAGTTGCGAACCAAAAAGGGCATTAAAACCAGTTTAAAATGTTTTTAATATTCCTCTATGAAGCCATCCAGCCCAGGAGATTTATTGATTGATAGTGTGTCTATTGCTTTGTGAATTTCCTGGGGGTCAAAGGGCGAATTTAACATTTTTCGGTTTTTCTGGGTCAACTGGGGAAGAGTTAGTTTGTTTAAAAGTTGTTAATCAAATCAGAGGTTGTTTGGAATGTTTCTGAATCTCTAGTAAGAACATAAAGTGAACTGTAATAGTGGCTAAAGGCATATATTTAGGATGATAGCATTTGTCCTTGGTATATGGGTGTATTATGTATGGCCCTCGCCCTGTTACCGTTAGTGTAATATGTTATTTTTAATCTTCAGGAGGTCTTCTCAAAGTTTTCCAAAATAAGTAACCTGTGGTCATAGCAAAGTTGTATCAGTTTATGGGAGATCGAGGGTGAAAGGTTTTGTTTATTTTGGGTTTCTAATTTGTTAATTTCGTCAGTAAGTTCACGTACACGCTTTTGTCGCTGCCTCTTTACTCTTGCCCCCAGTTTGATGAAAATACCTCTAATGAACTCCATATGACCGTTCCATAAGGTAAAGTGGTCAGCTACTGAGGCATCATTATCTGCGAAAAACTCCAATAAATGTCTTTCTATTATTTGTTTGGTGTCATTCTTTTGTAGAAGGAGTGGATTTGCTCTCCAAATCAGAATGGTATTGGAAGACAGGAAATCTTCTATGGTCAGCACAACCGAGGCATGGTCCGACCATGTAATAGTATTAATTGAGGTCGAGGTAGTCTTAGTTAGAAGCCACTGGTCCACTTAAAAAAAAGGTCTATGCGTGAATAGGATTGATAGGGTGTGGAGAAGAAGGTAAAGTCTCTCGCACCTGCATGAAAGCAAAGCCATGCATCGAACAGATTGTGTTGGTATATTGAGCTATGGAGTGAGGGTCCCGGATGTCTAGAGGTAGATGTGGAGTCCATAGATGGGTCTTTGAATTGAAGATTGAGGTCTCCACATATCAATGGAGAGTCTTTTTTGGTCTGTACGTATTTTGCGTAGCAATTTGTTGAGAGAGCGGACTTGATGGGAGTTGGGTGCAAATACAATCACAATGGTATAGGTTGTGGAGGTAATATACATAAAGTGGTCACCGCCTCCATCTATAACTGGTCTTAATGGTAAGAGGCACTGGAAGGGCGGACGCATATCAAAAACTAAGAGATTTCCAGTCACAACTTACCAACCAGTCAGCGACCAACCGAATTGACCTGTCTAACAGTATGCGTTAAAAACAGGGGTTTGGTTGCACACATTTGCAAATACATACGTAAGCTGCAGGCCCCGACAAGGCACCCTGTGATCTGCAGTCCCTAACTCTACAATTTAAAGAGTCTCTACAGTGAGAGCACATGCATTTAATGGGATAGATGGAGGACAGGTGACTAGAGGGAGCCCACCCCTCCTTAAAGGCACAGGGTCACGCTGAACACCCAGCACATCGCACAATGGCGGCAAAGGTGTCAGTGCGTTGCCTGGCTCAATATAAATATCAATAATGCATAAAGTGGTCACCGCCTCCATCTATAACTGGTCTTAATGGTAAGAGGCACTGGAAGGGCGGACGCATATCAAAAACGAAGAGATTTCCAGTCACAACTTACCAACCAGTCAGCGACCAACCGAATTGACCTGTCTAACAGTATGCGTTAAAAACAGGGGTTTGGTTGCACACATTTGCAAATACATACGTAAGCTGCAGGCCCCGACAAGGCACCCTGTGATCTGCAGTCCCTTACATCTACAATTTAAAGAGTCTCTACAGTGAGAGCACATGTATTTAATGGGATAGATGGAGGACAGGTGACTAGAGGGAGCCCACCCCTCCTTAAAAGCACTCCATCTATCCCATTAAATACATGTGCTCTCACTGTAGAGACTCTTTAAATTGTAGAGTTAGGGACTGCAGATCACAGGGTGCCTTGTCGGTGCCTGCAGCTTACGTATGTATTTGCAAATGTGTGCAACCAAACCCCTGTTTTTAACGCATACTGTTAGACAGGTCAATTCGGTTGGTCGCTGACTGGTTGGTAAGTTGTGACTGGAAATCTCTTCGTTTTTGATATGCGTCCGCCCTTCCAGTGCCTCTTACCATTAAGACCAGTTATAGATGGAGGCGGTGACCACTTTATGCATTATTGATATTTATATTGAGCCAGGCAACGCACTGACACCTTTGCCGCCATTGTGCGATGTGCTGGGTGTTCAGCGTGACCCTGTGCCTTTAAGGAGGGGTGGGCTCCCTCTAGTCACCTGTCCTCCATCTATCCCATTAAATACATGTGCTCTCACTGTAGAGACTCTTTAAATTGTAGAGTTAGGGACTGCAGATCACAGGGTGCCTTGTCGGGGCCTGCAGCTTACGCATGTATTTGCAAATGTGTGCAACCAAACCCCTGTTTTTAACGCATACTGTTAGACAGGTCAATTCGGTTGGTCGCTGACTGGTTGGTAAGTTGTGACTGGAAATCTCATCGTTTTTGAGATGTGGAGGTAATATAACATATTAAAAGTAAGTAGCATCCTTGTGGGTCTTTGACTCCCTCATGGAGTGTGAAAGATACAGTGTCTCTAATTGCCGTAAGGACTCCTCTTTTTTTAAATTCCTGCTAGCAGTGTAGACACGTGGAAAGCTCCTATTGGAGCAGTTGGGAGGTTTTTGGTTTCAAAAATGTGTTTCCTGTGCGCATAGGATGTCACATTTAAATTGGTGGGCTCCTTTCCACATAGACTTTCTTTTGGCTGGGTGGTTGCAGGCCTTTTGTATTATTAGAAAGAAATGTTACTCCCATGTTGATATGGTAGGGATATTAAAGTTATATATAGTGCTGAAATGGATTTCTTTGTGTGTAGGAAGCTCCCCCCAGTGGACAAAGTGGTAATCAGTAAAAAGTATATGAGATGTGTGCTGATGGTACTCACAGTGTGAAGATTGTTTCTTTCCATGGGTAGCTAAGAGAGTCCCTGAAAGAAACGTTTCCAATAACATAGCATCTGTGATGGAGGTCTCAAGGAACATGTTAAATCTTGGTGTTCTGAGATGAGAAGTAAGTAGACATCTTAGGAAGTCTCTGGATGATTATCTTCCCGCTTGAGAATGCCTGTGTAAGAGATTTTGGCAGTTCATTGGGTATTGACTGTGGGGTAAAGCAAGAAAAAACAGGAGCAATACAAAAAAGAAATATATAAACTTGTATTTGCAAGAAAATATGCAGTTTTCTGGAAAGGCACATACATTTGGATTAACCTCCCTGGCGGTATGATTCTTTCGGATTTTAGGTGCTGAAAGCGGTACCATTATTTTGCATGTAATTCTTAAGAATGAGCAGCCCAAACCAACTATTTACATATGATTCTTTTTTTTTACTGTACGTTCTTCTTTATAACATCTCGGGTATGATAAAGTTTGAAACACAAAATCATAAATTATAATATAATAAAAAACTATAAATAAGTTAAAGTATGTATGTATGTATATATATATATATATATATATATATATATATATATATATACGTATACATATATTATATATATATATATATATATATATATATACACACATATACATAAAAAGTCCAGTAAAACTGCAGGAAAGGGCACTGGGGGCAAACTAATGTGAATTTATTTTATTTTGCATTGTATCAGTGTGTTTGGTGTGTTTTACATTTGAATTTGCTGCTGGTTCCACCCCCCTGCGAACGTCACGTCGCAGGAGACAGAAGCCGGGGCACAGAGAGCATCGGGAGGAAGATTCGCCACCACACACCGCCGGGATACATAGCTGGATCCCGGTGACAAGGTAAGTAACCCCTCTACCAGGATCCAGCGATCTTCCTGGCGGTACCCCGAGTGTGGCTCGGGGTTACCGCTTTTGGCACTGAAATTTAACCACGAGCCACACTCGGGAATACCGCTAGGAAGGTTAACAGTACAAAAATCAAAAAAGGGTATTTTGTATCCTGAAGCAGCTCACTGCTGTTCAGGTTAAGTAGGGGGTTAGTTTGTGTCGAAGAAGGGCTTCGATCTCCAGAAGAAGATAAAGGTTATGTTATCGCTTTCCAGGTTCAAATGTGTTTCTTGGAATTTTTAGCAGTAACCATCTTCCACTCAGGTTCTACTGGTGGGATATTCCTAGAGGAGTTGGAATGGATGGTTGTTTCAAAGATAATCTGCCACTCCTTAAGGCCTTTTTCCAGTAAATCCACTATGTATGTAGAACCCTCTTTAGTGATGGAGAGTTTTGTTGGGTATCCCCATTTGAAGCCAATTCTGTGGTTTCTGAGGGCTTTAGTAATAGTGGTAAGGCTTTTTCTTTTTTGGAGAGTGTACTAGGTGAGGTCTGCATAGAAATAATTATTCTGATACTGTGAAGGAATTTGCACTTTATTACACATTGCTGCCCCATGAGTTTTTCTTTGGCATGGTAAAAATACAAGCGCAGTATCACATCTCTTGGGATATGGTCTGATAATAACATCTAGCTCAGTGAGATCAGGCAGGTCTTTGAACAATTTAACAGCATAAGCATGCAGATCATTCTGATAGACGGATTCAGGAATCCCTCTAATCTTCATATTATTCCTCCTGGATCTGTCCTCTATATCTGCCATTTTGCTCTAAGCCATTCCATTTCATCCTCTTTACCTTTATGGGCATCTGCAAGATCATTAATGGTGGATGTGAACTCTCCCATTTCGGATTCAATGTGATCCACTCTAGATTCCATTGCTTGGATTTCACTATTAAATTTGTGCATACAAGACATCTTGTCAGCATAAAAGCATATCTTTTAGTACAGTGTCCATGACAGACTGATTCAGGGTAGGAAATTCTTCGGTAGAGTCAGGAAGTTCCCTTGTATCCTCCCCAGAATCTGTGACAGGGCTAGCTACCAGGCTGAATCCAGTGCCATCCATCCTGAATTTTTCCTTGGCAGGGCTAGCAGATTGAGGTGTAGGAGAGTAGGATTGTGGGCTTTTAGGAGAGCCACTAATTCTGTTGTTAATATTTGGCTTGGGTGGCTGGGGATGGGTACTATGTGCAGGGGTAGAGGATGGGCCGGAGCCATCTTGCCTACCTCCATGCTGCTGCTGAGTGAAGAATGCAGTCAGCTTCTTTGGTTTCCTCTCGTCCTTGCGCTTCCTCGACATGGTCACTGGGCTTCCTCGACATGGTCCCTGGGCTACCACAGGTGGATCGCCCAGATGGGGTGTTTGAAAAGGCTCCTGGATGTCTGCGATCCTCTCTTACGCTGCAATCAGAGTCCACGGCAAGCCATGCCCCGGAAAGGTAATTTTTAAAAGCATTCAATTACAATATGACTTGTGTCGCAAATTGTATATGCTATATTAATTTTTCTTTATTTGCTATTTTTTTCCCCCACGAAAGAAGAGTTACCCTTTAAAAAAATACATTCCTGAACTTCTCTTTTAAATGGACAATATTTAGTCAGTGCCTAACCAAGACCTGTGCCTTTCTTGCTACATGTTTGGCTACTTCATTTTTTTATTTGTCATTTTGACTTGGACGTGTCACGGACTCTGTCTGGAGCCTGCCTTGATATCCCTAATCTGCCAGCAGCCTGCCCTGACTTCAAGCCTGGCTAATTGCACTCCAGCCTTATGATGCTGTACTGCGTTTAGTTCCACCTTTTTAGTCAGCTGTTACCCTTCAATGACAGAGGATCCACCACACCCCATGACACTGACATTGTATTTGGGGAAACATGGTCTAACAGCAATGTGCAGGAAAACATCCATAGTTATACGTGTTCAATGTGCTTCCATATGGTGATATGAATGAGCTGCGCTGTCATTTTGTGTAGTTCCTATGTTTCATGTTGAGTTGGGGCCTCCTTCACATGGGCGATTGCCTGCATTCACCGGATTCCAGTAGCAAGAATCAGTGGTTTCTTGTGGTTGGAATGACAGGTGTATGCGAACAAAGACACAGTAATGAGAGGAGCCATTGTTGTTCACATGTATCCACATAGGTACATATGGTTAGAGACGGATGTCTAAGCCTGGGCTCATCTTGCCACTCAAATCTATTGTATGCAGGTAATTGCAAAGGAGGCCTTAATGTACCACAGCTTAGTTCAAGATAAAGTTCTGTGAGAATCTACTGGCACAATGTATAACGATTTCATTTTTTCCTGTTACAAAGGTGTGAAGTAAGTCCAGTCATTCAATGGTAATCGCTATGAACACGGGCAGAAGACACTGCGCAAGGGGCTGCAGCAGCTACACTTTAGTATTCTGTGACTACATCTTGCTCAGACACACATTTCCAAGTGGTTTTATGCGGCAGTAAAACATTCATAAAGGGAATGAGCTTCTATTTTCTGCATGGTGCTTTTCAGGCTACATTCTGCTCTCACAGGTGTCCCACATCACAGTGCTGTATATCAGCCAAAGAGGACAGCGTTTCAGATCTGCAGACTAAGGACAGCCAGCTGTGATAGTAAAGAGCGTGTGAGAAGATACTGTGACAGGATTTCAAGAAAAGTTTTCAGAAAGAAAGAGAAACTGTCAGAAATCACGTCTCACAAACCAGGGGGGACATGTAGAATATCCTATTTACTGAACAGAAAGTAACAACCTTTTCTTCAACATCAGCATGACTAGAACACTCAGGGTATCAATAACATGCAAAATTCTATTGCATAAATAATCCATTGTTAGCCATAAAATTCAACCAGTTAAAATGCATGCTTGCTTTTTACAAAAGAGAGTTAAGTTTGGCTTATACTCTAATGTCATGTATGCCATGTAATTCTTGGATAGAAAACTGGTTGCAGGGCCACGTCCAAAGGGTAGTGATAAATAACGTGTACTCAGACTGGTCTGAAGTGGTAAGTGGCAGGGGCTGACTGGCAACCTTCAGCCCAGGGGGCAAGTACAATCCAGAGGCCCATGGTGCAACAATTTTGCCCCCTCCCACTCTCACTCTTCCCGGCCTCCTCCTGACCCCCATTCCAGGCTGAAGTTCCGCTCCAGGTACTCTCTACTCACTGGCCGAATCCAGGTTTCCAACCTGGCCAGCAGGGGGCGGTTGGGGGGAGCTGGGATAGCTTGGTTGGGGCTTGCCGGGGGAGAGTCTCCAGTGAGGCATGGAACCGACTTCTGCTCAGACACAGTTTACACCATCCATGCTGGGGGGAGGCCTGCTTTCTGTCCTTGTCTTCATCCCGCACTCAGTAGGTCAGCAGCCTTTTCACTTCTCTTCACCAGGAATCCTTTAAGCATGTCTGTGGCATAAGTAGTGTAGCCTTTTTACAGGGCATCAGAGTGGCCCAGGGGGCAATTGCCCCCCTGCCCCCTGGCCCAGTCCTCCCCTGGTAAGTGGGGTTCCCCAAGGTTCTGTCTTGGGGCCAATTCTGTTTAATTTATTCATACATAATATAGAAGATGGGATACATAGCTCAATCTCAGTTTTTGCGGATGACACAAAAATATACAGGGCAATAACTTCACATCAGAATATAGAAACTTTACAGAAAGACCTGAACAAGATAATGAGTGGACAACTACATGACAAATGAGGTTTAATGTGGAGAAATGGAAGGTAATGCACTTGGGGGCAAAAAAAACATAAATGCAAACTACTCACTAGGAGGAGAACCTCTGGGGGAATCAAGGATGGAGAAAGATCTGGGGGTCCTAGTGAAAGACAAACTGAGCAATAGCATGCAAGGTCAAGTTGCAGCTACCAAAGCATGCAGAATATTATCATGCATAGAAAAGGAGTGATACTCCAGAGATAAAACTATAATCCTGCCACTTTATAAAACTCTGGTTCGGCCACATCTGCAGTATTCCGTCTAGTTCTGGTAACCAGTCCTCAGAAGGGATGTGCTGGAGACAATCCAGAGAAGGGCAACAAAATTAATACAGGGATTGGAGGACCTCAATTAGGAGGAACGAATACAAGCACTAAATTTATTCTTGCTGGAGAGGAGACGCTTGAGAAGGGACATGATAACGATTTACAAATACCTCAATGGTGAGCCCAGCATAGGAAAAAAACTATTCAGTCTCAGGGAGTGTAAGAGAACATAGGCCACACAAAAGGATTGGAGGAGAAGCGGTTTAACCTAAAGCTACGCAGGGGAGTTTTCATTGTCAGGGCGATAAGGAGGTAGAACTCTCTTCCACAATTGGTGGTGTCAGCGAGGAGTATTGATATTTTTTTAACCTCCCTGGTGGTCTGAATTTTTCAGGATTTCTGTGCTAAAAGCGGTACATTGTTTTGCATAGAAATCTGTTGTTTTACATTGTAAAACTCACCTTCCCCTGCAATCCCCCACCGTCCTCCCTCTGTCCTCCCACTGTGTGCTCGGCAGATGCCGGCACCTGCCTTCCGGTTCCCTTCCATGCGAGCATTGCGACGCAAGGGGGGTGGAACCGGCGGCAAATTCAAAAGTGAAAATAAACTAAATTACATGATACAAAGCTGTGATCCTAATGGATCACACTGTACCATGCCATTTCACCACAGGATTTCACCTGGTGACTTTTCCAGTGCCCTGCCTGTGCTTTTCCAGTTCTTTGTGCCTGGAAAATAGAGAACGACCATGCCGTCCAAAAAGCGTTCTTTTTGCTCAAAAGAGCTTTTAGCCGAACTGGAAAACAGCGAAAGCAAAACGGAGTAACTTGAAGAACTTAGCAATAGTGATTCCTGGGAAAATTCGTCATCAGGTAAAGAAAGTGACAACAGCGACGATTCTGATGTCCCTTTCTGGCACATAGCTCTGTTGGAAATTCTGAAGAATCATTTGATATACTTTCCAAACTCCACAAGCTATGTGCCAGAAAGAGACTCCAGAATTGTCGCTGTCGTCAATTTCCGTACCTGATGACGAATTTTCCCGCTAATCGCTGTCGCTCAGTTCTTTAAGTAACTCCGTTTCGCTGTCGCCGTTTTTCAGTTCGTCTAAGAGCAATTTCGCACAAAAAAATGCTTTTTGGACGCCATGGTCGTTCAAAATTCAAAATCCAGGCACAAAGCACTGGAAAAGCACCGGCAGGGTACTGGAAAAGTCACCAGGTGCAATCCTGTGCTGAAATGGCATGATACAGTGTAATCTGTTAGAATCACAGCTTTGTATCATGGGGCGTACCTCTCGTGTGGTGCACGCTCAATAATACCCGAGACCAGGTGGAGCCTGGGCCCACTCCACCAATCCAGCATACCTCCGTTACCTCACTCCCAGTAACAATGGGGTCCCCCTGAGCAGTCCTCATGTGTGCTCTCACTTAACTTCTTCACTTTCCATACCTTGTAACCAGGCCATAGATCTCCGTAATGCCAGTTTGGTTGCTATTGGATACCGATCTCTAGGGAGGGAGCCAGAACATCCACCCCCTCTCTACTAGAGGACCTGTTACCTTTACCAGGTACCATGCCTAACGTCTGGTTGCTTTGTCTCTTGAACCTGCACTTGGTTAATATTAGCAACTACACTCCTCTTCTTGACTTGCCAAGTTAACCCTGTTACTTCATACCCCATATCGCTGTTACAGACCGTGGTTCTATGGAATACACCAGAACACACATGCAGCCCTTTGCATAACTACAGACCAGGCTTAGAACAGGTAATGTAACCTTACTAGAGAGATACATCATAACAGTTCAATATGAAAAACATCCTTTCCCTAATCCTGACTAGAATAATGTAGTGGCCCAGGCATACTTCCATGAGGTGAGAGTCCATAATAGAATAGTCCATAGCTTGGATGTCTTCCTAAAGCCCTAGTTTCTTCAGTAGCACCAAAGACTGCTCAAAGCTGATGCTGGAACTCCGGACCCCAGCAACCCGACCTTTCGGACCTCAGCCATTCCCCTTTCATATAGCACAGGTGGGCTGGCTAGGACCAAAAGCCAGAGAACTAAGCAAGAGACACTTAACCCTTTCACCAGCCTGGGTTGACTGCTGGGTCACATACTTTACCCTCCTACTGCCCACATACGTCAGTCTTTTTATACTCCTGCTGATGTTGAGTGTGAACATGAAACAGCTGTGGAGGTTTATCACTATAAAATGCTTGAGGTCCTGGCTACCACTCTGTTTCAGATTGGTGGCGCTTCATGTAAGTGTAAGCTTACTATTTTATACATGATGTTTTGCATTTGAGGTCCTGCCGTCATTATCCCTGGTTAGATTGGCGATTTTTATGTAACTGCTATAGGCACAATTGTTTTATATGTTTGTTTTTATGCCAGTTCACCAATAAATACTACAACATGATATTCTTTTCTTTTTTTGTCATTGGTGACCTATTACTACAGATGGGATATGCTGAGTTGTTTTTATCATGAAAAATAAAGCTTCCTGGTCATGATCCATGCACCCGGATGCATTCTGAAGAGGGTCCTGTGATTCGGTTAGAGCTGATAAGTGTGAGACCTCTGGTGACCTGGATCTCATCCTATGCAATTTTTTTCTGATCTAATAATTAGACAGTAACTATATCTGGTGAGTGTGTTTTTCTGGCATGGGTGGAGGTTGCACTGGGTCATTGAAGCAATAAAGGAGATCATCTGAATCATCATTTCATATTACTTGATACTTCTTCATAAGATATCATTTATGTTTGAATATTTTTTTGAATATTTTAAGTGTTGGACTCACTATTTTAAGACTTCAGGTGTTTTGAGTTCCTCGATATTGTATTGAGCGATATTGTAATATTGTAACAACAGAGAACAGGCTTCAATTTTACAGCTCATGCTCTCAGGAAGCTAATTTAAAGACACAACACAAGCCAAGTATTTAAAAATAAGCATTGAAAAATGAACATTTAACTGTAAAAAGAGTGTCAAGGAAATCCTGGACTGTATTAGAGGAGTAAGAGCTGGAACAAGGCTGGAAATTACCAATGCCTGAGCACAGCAAGACAGAGCTATAACAAGCAGTGCCCGAGCAGAGCTGGAGAAAGTTGTAATAAACAATTCTAGAACAGTGACACTACCTTAACAGACCTGGAAACTAGCAGTGCTTACACAGAGCTGTAATATCCCCACAACCAGGGCTGGGCAGAAGGGGGGGGGTCTTCCCTGGGCACTGTCGTGTTGTGTGAGGCGGGGGGGGGGCACCACAGGGAGATTGGCGGGGAGGGGATTTGTGTTGAGAAGGGGACTGTGGGGGGGGGGGGGGGGGGCAGCAGGCGGTAATTGTTCTAGGAGACAAATTTGGGGAAGTGTGCTAAGAGTGGTGATTTAAGAGGGATCTGTGTTGGGAGGGGGGTGGGGAGGAGGATTTGTGTTAGAAGGGGGATTTGGGGCGGGGGGGGTTGCTTTAAAAGTAATATAATAAAGGGGAATATGTAGAAATATATTTTTTATATTTTTGGTGATTGGTGGGTATTTGTGCTAGGAGGGTATTTTTTTTTTTTGGGTGGGGGGGGGGGATTTGTACTAGGATAGGGGATTGGGGGAGAGTAATTTGTGCTGGAAGGGAGGGGTTTGAAGTGGGGAGGATAATTTGTGCTTGGTGGGGTGGAGGATTCGTGCTAGGAGGAGGATCCGTATTTTGAGGGAGCACAAATTTGTGCTGGGAGGGGGCATTTTAGGGAGATAGGGCTGGAACAAGGGGTGGGCAGGAGGGTGGCTGCCCTGGGCACTGTGGTATTATGTGAGGTGGAGGGGGCACCAAAAGGAGATTGTGGGGGGAATTTATGTTGAGAGGAGGACTTTGGGGGACGGCAAGAGGTATTTGCTCTAGGAGGGGAGGTGTGCTAGTAGTGGTGATTTGGGGGGATTTTTGTTGGAAGGGGGATGGAGTAAGATGATTTGTGATAGGAGGGGGAATTTGGGATTTCATTGCTATAAAAGTAATCTGGTAGAGGGGAAATATTTTTTTGGGGTGGGGTAATTTGTGCTAGTAGGGATGATTGGGGGGATTTGTACTAGGAAGGGAAATTTGTGGGGGGGGGGGGGTTTATGCTAGGATGGGGGATTGGGGGAGGGGGACTTGTGCTAGAAGGAAGGAATTTAGAGTGGGGGGAAGAGGGTTTGTGCTTGGTGCGGACATTTGAGGGGTGGAGAATTTGTGCTAGCAGTAGGACTCTTTTTTTTGGGGGGGGGACGCAAACTGCAAAGCTGGGAGGGGGGATTTCAGCAGGGGGTTGATTTGTACTGAGAGGAGTGGGAATTTATGCTTGGGGGTGAGCATGAAGTTTAGTGCTCGAGTTTTTTTGGGGATGGGGGAATTGTGCTAGTTAGGATATGGGGGGGATTTGTGGGGGATTTGTGGGGGGGATTTGTGCTGGGACAGGGGATTGGGGGAGAGCGATTTGTGCTGGAAGGGAGGGATTAGGAATATGTGTGTAAGTGTGGGGGGGGGTGGTTGTGCTTGGTGGGGACATCTAGAGAGGTAGAGGATTTGTGCTAGGAGGAGAACTCTTTTTGATTTGGGGAGAGGGGAGGTGAGGTGGGGGCAAGATTTGTACTTATTAGTGCTTTTTTTTGGGGGGGGGAGATTTATGCTAGTGGAGATGATTGGGGGGAATTTGTGCTAAGAGGGGAAATTTGTGCGTGTGTTGGGGGGGGGGGTTCTTCTAGGATAGGAGCTTGGGGAGGGGGATTTGTGCTGGAAGGGAGGGATTTGGAGTGGGGGGGGGTAGAATTTGTGCTTAGTGGGGACATTTGAGGGGTAAAGGATTTGTGCTAGCAGGAGGGCTCTTTTTTTGGGAGTGAAGAAAGGGGGGGGCAAAGATTTGTGCAGGAGGGGATTTCAGCAGGGGGAAAATTTGTACTGGGAGGAGGGGGGATTTATGCTGACAGGGTAAACATGAAGATTACCGCTCACATTTTTTTTTTGGGGAGGAGGGGTTTTCTCTGCTGGGGGGGGGCACAATTTGGCATGTTCGCCCTGGGCTCTCCATGACCTTGTCCCGGCACTGCCCACAACCATCAGTCCAGGGATATGAAGAGGCCTGTCCCAATTAACATGAAGAATGTGGAGTCCTGGTAAGCTACTCTTCCCATGTTGAGTGCATCTGGTCTCATATAGTTCAGGGGCGGGGTTGGCACACACTCGCTACCCCCCTTTTCTTGCCAGCCAGGTTCTATGCCTGGATAAAGGTCTGGTATAAATTTGGAAGGGGGGGGCGGGTGAATGTTGTTGTTGTTGTTGTTGTTGTCTGGTTGCAATTTCCCTAAAATCCAGAAAATCTTCAAGAGAATCTAGATTGACCTGCTATCTAACAAAGGCCCACCTTTGCTCACCATCAAGCTGCACCTAACTTTAAAGCCACATGCACGAAGAAGGGGTCCTGTAAAGCTACGAAACGTTGCTATTTTAACCATAATGCGATTACTGAATAAAGCTTTGGACCCATTCTGGAGATACTTAGGATATTGGGAACTTAATTCTTGCTTTGATTGTCCTCTGTTTCCAGCTAGTGGGTGGCTGCAGCATTCATTTACATTTACAGCCAGCTTCAGGAACACATGCTTTGGGAATATTGTGCTTTAAGTTTAAAGTCAATCTCTACATATGTCACCTGAGGCTCCACACTATGGCTCTTTTAGGTGCTGTACTCCTCAGCTACAAGAAGGCAACAAATGACTACCCATTGTCAAACATTAATAATGCATATTGTTTTTTTTGTTGTTTAAAGTGGAGTTCCACCCATTTTTGGAACTTTAGATCTATGTAATCCCCTTTAAAATGGCTTTTACCAATGGAAATTTTTTTTTTTTTGCTAGTAAATACCTTAATTTCTGCTTTATTCCTCCTCTCCTCACTTCCGGGTCCGATCGGCGATGACGTCATTCAGCGATTCGCAGTGTGTGCTGGGATGTATTCTATTCCAGAAATCTCGCAGGAGCTGAGCTGTACTGAGCCGTGCCTGCCCCGCCTCCGCCCCGCCTCCTCTTATTGAGTTGTATTGTATGCCATGTATTCAGGCCGTTCTCTGCCCCGCCTCTGCCCCGCCTCCTCTTATTGAGTTTTATTGTATGCAATGTATTAAAGCCGTTCTCTGCCCTGCCTCCGCCCCGCCTCCTCTGTGAGTTGTATTGTATGCCATGTATTCAGGCCGTTCTCTGCCCCGCCTCCGCCCCGCCCCCTCTCAGTGAGCTCAGTAAGGATATAATGATTTCAGTCCTCGCTCACTGAGAGGAGGCGGGGCGGAGGCGGGGCAGAGAACGGCCTGAATACATGGCATACAATACAACTCACAGAGGAGGCGGGGCGGAGGCGGGCAGAGAACGGCCTTAACCACTTGCCGACCGCCGCACGACTATCTACGGCGGCGGTCAGCCCCTCACAGGCAAAGTGACGTAGGTCTACGTCGCTCGCCTGTGAGGGTTTAGGGAGCGAGCGCGCGCCGCCGGAGGCGCGCTCCCGCTCCCGCGTGGTCACGGACCCCCCCGCGCGTGTGACCGGCGGACCCGATCGCCGCCGGCCACTCTGCGATCGGCGGGGGAGAGGGAGAAAGTCAGGCAGCTTGTGTAAACAAGCTGCCTGTCATTCTCCTCTCTGTATGAGAGCTGATCACATGGATCTACTATGTAGATCCATTGATCACTCTGCATACAGTTGAAGCCACAGCCAATCACAGTTAGAATCACGCCCCTAGGGACACACACAGCCCCTCCCTCTCAAATAAAGTTAACCCCTTCACTACCAGTGTATTTTTACAGTAACAGTGCATATATATAGCACTGATTACTGTAGAAATGTCACTGGTAACCCCAAAAGTGTCAAAAATGTCAGTCAAGGGTCCGATCTTTCCGCCGCAATGTCGCAGTACCGCAAAAAAAATCGCAGATCGCCGCCATTACGCGTTAAAAAAAAAAACAACAAAAATGACAAAAATCTTTCCCTTTGTTAGTAAACGCAATAACTTTTGCGCAAACCAATCAAAATACGCTTTTTGCGATTTTTTTTACCAAACATAGGTAGCATAAAACAAATTGGCCGAAAATATTAAAAAATTTTGATTTTTACATTTTTTTTTGGGGGAATTTCATATAAAAAAAAGGGAAAAATATTGCTATTTTTGCAAAATTTACGCTCTTTTTTTGTTTATAGCGCGTGATCAAAAAATCGCACAGGTGATCAAATACCGCCAAAAGAAAGCTCTGTTTGTGGGAAAAAAAGGACGCCAAATTCGTTTAGGTACAGCGTCGCACGACCGCGCAATTGTCCGTTAAAGTCACGCAGTGCCGAATCGCAAAATACCCTCTGGTCGTTTAGCAGCCAAATCCTCCGGGGCTTAAGTGGTTAATACATTGCATACAATACAACTCAATGAGAGGAGGCGGGGCGGAGGCGGGTCGGAGGCAGGGCAGAGAACGGCCTGAATACATGGCATACAATACAACTCAATGAGAGGAGGCGGGGCGGAGGCGGGGCAGGCACGGTGTTACAGCTCAGCTCCTGCGAGATTTCTGGAATAGAATACATCCCAGCACACACTGCGAATCGCCGAATGACCTCATCGCCGATCGGACCCGGAAGTGAGGAGAGGAGGAATAAAGCAGAAATTAAGGTATTTACTAGCAAAAAAAAAAAAAAAAGTTTCCATTGGTAAATGGATTACATACATCTATGTATTCCAACCTATTAAAAATGGGTGGAACTCCACTTTAAGCTGTTATGAATGCATTTTATTTAGCAGCTCTTCCCTTTGCTCACCCCATGCCGCATTCTGCTACTGGGTGCAAAGAGAAGGAGCACAGTGTAACCTGCCAGTCAGGACTTTGAGCCCACCCAGGGCCTTGTACTCTCTCTCTCTGCTCCATGTGATGGTACTAAAGCATTTACCAAGAACCAGTGTTGTGAGGTGACAGGAAGGGGAGTGAGTAACTTGCTTCCCATACATAGAAAAAATCAGGTAATTATTTTGTCTCTTGGCAACTAAAAGTAGTAGAAAAGGCCCAAGGATGACTATGTCATCTTCTTGAGTCAGTAGGCTATGGCATACTGCAATCGCAGACTTTCTCCATGGGCTCCGATGAAAAAGGTAGGTCCCTGCAGGCTGCTTCAAAGCCTATGGAAACAGGAGGAGACTACTACCGTACATAGCAGAAAAAAAGTGTACAATGTCAGTGAGCTAGTTTTACTGAATGAAACATATTTATTGTTGTATGGTAGAAGTTCTGGATGATCCCACCTAACAAAGCAACAGGCGACTTTTAATCCAGGAAAATCACCCAAAAAAAAAAAAAAATTTAAAGGCAAGAAAAATAATTTATTAATAAGTAGTTAGGGATAGCCATCTACCCTAACCTGTTGTTTGTTTTGGAAGAAGTCACAAAAAGTCTCTCTGTGACACCAACAAGCTTGTAGACATTTAAACATAACTCTGAATACAAATATCTACACACTTACTGGGGATTATAATTTCATATCCTGGCTGGGGTTCTTCTTTAAAAATACATTTCTAGACTTGTCCTAGTAAATTTACTGAACCCATAAATATGATAAGGAATATTTTGGTGTAAAACACAGGGAATATATATTAGGTTAGGTGTCTTAATGCTTCCAGTAATAAATGTCATGTTAAAACCTATTTTACAGTATGTTGTGGCTGTGTATATCGGAAATATGCACAGACTTTATGAACAATAATTTCAGCTTCACAATCAATGGACTATTTTTTTTTTTAAGTACCTAAGTCACTGTAATTTGTCAATTTATAGATGCCCTGTTTTTAATGCCAAAAATGTATGATTAGAGAGCAGTGCTAGTTTGTTACAATTAGGTATAACTGCTATGTATAGTTTTGCCAGAATGCAAAAGGGAAAAACTCTTTGGAATGCAAGTGATTAAAGCTCAACCCCAGGATATTCAAGTTAATACATATTCAATTGCCCAGCAGGATCAGGAATAAACAAAACATGCTCTCTGACACTTCACCCTAAGGACTTTTGGCTCCACACTCCTATTATTGGTGTTCCAGGTTACATTACACCCAGTGTAATTCAGCCCACTTCCATGAGCCAAGAGCACACCCTTGTAATGTGTTATCATTCGATTTAAGTTTATAGTGCCAATTCAGCTGCCCAAGGCGCAATGCTTTACAGTGCTTTGCGAAAGTATTTGGCCCCCTTGAACTTTTCGACCTTTTGCCACATTTCAGGCTTTAAACATAAAGATATAAAACTGTACATTTTTGTGAAGAATCAACAACAAGTGGGACACAGTCATGAAGTGAAACAAAATTTTTGGATATTTCAAACTTTTTTAACAAATAAAAAACTGAAAAATTGGGCGTGCAAAATTATTCAGCTCCCTTAAGTTAATATTTTGTAGCGCCACCTTTTGCTGCAATTACAGCTGTAAGTCGCTTGGGGTATGTCTCTATCAGTTTTGCACATCGAGAGACTGAAATTTTTGCCCATTCCTCCTTGCAAAACAGCTCGAGCTCAGTGAAGTTGGATGGAGAGCGTTTGTGAACAGCAGTTTTCAGTTCTTTCCACAGATTCTCGATTGGATTCAGGTCTGGACTTTGACTTGGCCATTCTAACACCTGGATATGTTTATTTGTGAACCATTCCATTGCAGATTTTGCTTTATGTTTTGCATCATTGTCTTATTGGAAGACAAATCTCCGTCTCTGTCTCAGGTCTTTTGCAGACTCCATCAGGTTTTCTTCCAGAATGGTCCTGTATTTGGCTCCATCCCTCTTCCCATCAATTTTAACCATCTTCCCTGTCTTTGCTGAAGAAAAGCAGGCCCAAACCATGATGCTGCCACCACCATGTTTGACAGTGGGGATGGTGTGGTCAGGGTGATGAGCTGTGTTGCTTTTACGCCAGCATAACGTTTTTGCATTGTTGCCAAAAAGTTTGATTTTGGTTTCATCTGACCAGAGCACCTTCTTCCACATGTTTGATGTGTCTCCCAGGTGGCTTGTGGCAAACTTTAAACAACACTTTTTATGGATATCTTTAAGAAATGGCTTTCTTCTTGCCACTTTTCCATAAAGGCCAGATTTGTGCAGTATACGACTGATTGTTGTCCTATGGATAGAGTCTCCCACCTCAGCTGTAGATCTCTGCAGTTCATCTAGAGTGATCATGGGCCTCTTGGCTGCATCTCTGATCAGTCTTCTCCTTGTATGAGCTGAAAGTTTAGAGGGACGGCCAGGTCTTTGTAGATTTGCAGTGGTCTGATACTCTTTCCATTTCAATATTATCGCTTGCACAGTGCTCCTTGGGATGATTAAAGCTTGGGAAATCTTTTTGTATCCAAATCCAGCTTTAAACTTCTCCACAACAGTATCTCAGGCCTGCCTGGTGTGTTCCTTGTTCTTCATGATGCTTTCTGCGCTTTAAACGGACCTCTGGGACTATCACAGTGCAGGTGCATTTATACGGAGACTTGATTACACACAGGTGGATTCTATTTATCATCATTAGTCATTTAGGTCAACATTGGATCATTCAGAGATCCTTACTGAACTTCTGGAGAGAGTTTGCTGCACTGAAAGTAAAGGGGCTGAATAATTTTGCACGCCAAATTTTTCAGATTTTTATTTGTTAAAAAAGTTTGAAATATCCAATAAATTTCATTCCACTTCATGATTGTGTCCCACTTGTTGATTCTTCACAAAAAATTACAGTTTTATATCTTTATGTTTGAAGCCTGAAATGTGGCAAAAGGTTGCAAAGTTCAAGGGGGCCGAATACTTTCGCATGGCACTGTATGTAGGGGGGCACCACTTGGTGAGCTGCATCCTGCACAAGCTTGCCGGCCACCTTTGTGACACTGCGTCAACTGACTTTTACTGTGCCACCCACAGACTACAATCCCCACCGCCAGTAAACAGGAATCCTACACAGTGCTCTGGCTGTTCCTGTACAACATGTTGTCATGCCCTCTTGCGGCTTCATCCTCAAGAGGACTGTGGTGAGTTACTGTGGTGGGGGCCCCATTGTGTGCATGGAGGAGGATAACTGCATTGGAGGGTTGGCATGCATTGTATTTGTGATGAAGGGGACATGCTTTGTATGTAAGATCTGAGGAAGATGAGCTGCATTGTATGTATTTGTGAGATAGGGTTTGCATTGTATACAGTATATATATATATATATATATATGTGAGGAAGGAGGTGGGGGCTGCTGTGTATGTATGTGTAAGGAAGAGGGGATGCATTTTATTTACTTGTAAGGAAGGAAGAGGGGGCTGCAGTGTATGAATGTGTGAGGAAGTGGGGGTGCATTGTATGTATGTGTGAGGAGGGGGCCTGCATTGTAAGTTTGTGTAAGGAGGGGGCTGTATTGCATGTATGTATGTGTGAGGGATGTGGTGCTGCATTGTATTTATTTGTGAGGAAGAGGGGCTGCATTGTATGTATGTTTAAGGAAGGGGGCTGCATTTTAAGTATGTCCCAACCATAGTGGCAACTGGGAGTGGAAGCCAAACTGGAAACGATCAATAGGTTCGCACTCCAGGCCAAGACAGAGTTTTGCATCTTGGCCTGGGTAATGGATGACCATGGTCTGGCACTGTATGAGTGCAATTCTATGTAGGAGTAAGGATCAACACAATAAATTACAATATTTTACCTCCATAGGAGAACAAAGGGGCTTAAATGTGTCACAACCTGCCCAACTCCAGGAGAATCAAAAACTTGATCCACAGACCAGAGAAGAGCACTGGAGCTGTCTGGAGGAGGGAATCAGGTGATAGAGCCTCCTGTGAAACCCCCTAGACATAACAAGTAATGAACCCTTGCATTGTGGGTGTGGGTGTGGTGTGGGTGTGGGTGTTGGTGGGTGTGGGTGTGGGTGGTGGGGGGGGGGGGGAAGCACTGCATGGGTGAATGTTTTTAATTTTCCTGAAGTTGGCTCTTAAGTAAATCTTTCCTTCTAGTTGCCTGAGTTCTATATTGACTCACTGATTTCAGTACCTACAGATCTGTAACAAGAATATCAGAAAAGTTAGAACAGATTTCTGGATAAATAACACAGACTGTGGCCTGGGGTGGAATTGTGAACTCCATATGTATAGTTCACTCAGTTTGGATCAATATACCCAGATGCAAACTACTAGTAGACTAGTTTTGTAATTGTTGGTTTTAAGTGTACTGGTGCATAGTAGGCAACCTGTCTCCTTATCCTTTGTATTTCTCCAGTCTCTGCTTGCTTTGTGTGGCTTTGACATCTGATTTATTGTAGTTGCAAAGACTGCACCCCCCCTCCACTGCTGCTACATCTTCTAAACGTAGCAAATCAGATGCCTGGTACAGGTGTTTTCTGAATGTGTCTGGATTGAAACGGTTAAATGAAGGCTATGTTCCCAAATAGCATATCAATTCATGGGGAGACAGTAAGAAAACAAGATTAAAAGCAATATTTTCCTTCACTAAAGCTATCCGCTGCCCAAGAGTGGGTCCCTCAATCTACTGACACTCTGAACAGCCATCAAACATTCATATATCAGGACTTAATGTTTGCAGAGACTAGCAGCATTTATTGAGAAACTCTATCATTTCCTACATTGGCATCAAACAGACACAGAGCATACTAAACAGAATGGAAGGTAAAGACATATTATTCTATTACTAAAAGAAACTTTACAATAAAAAAGACTTGCAAATTAAACTGCAAAGTAAGGAAAGGAAAAGCAATGGAATATGCAAATCACACAGATTACTGTCAACCCAAAAGTTTTGGTCTAAGTACAGTATATAGGATCTGAGACAGGCTTCTGCACAACTCAGGATGTGAGAGATATTCTCATAGATTTTGGTATGGCCAAAACCAAGTACACAGAGGTTTTCACAAGCACACAGAACAGAGGATTAAAGGAAAAAGGGCCATCAGAATTTATGGAGAATACGCTCATCTCCCACTCTTATCCTCGGAAGTCAAGATGGAGTTGCCATTAAAAAAAAAGTATACACCGGAGCTATTAATAAGTGAAAATAAATTAACCACATGTGAAAACATATCTTTTACTTGTTTTGTCTGGTAGCTAATAAAGTCAGCCACAGGAATAGTTATACTGTATCAAAGAAATCATCCCCAACATTCAAGGAGATTTCTATAATCCCAAACCCTTCTTCAGGAGCTCAGCGAAGCTGGCCACCCTACAATCAGCACAAATAAAAACTCAAACGTTTTTCTGTAGTGCTACGGTTGTGCTTTTTTGTGCCAAAAAAAAACGTACATTTGTGCTGCTTTTATTTTTACGATATTAGCAATTGTTTTTTCCAAACTATGACATCACCCAGCCCCCCTACAGCAGCCAAAGGACCCGAAACCGGGCTGGTTGGTTAGTGCTACTGTGACGTGAGTCACTTTGGTTGGGGGGCTTGTGGAACCCCAATTGCTTTAGGGAGGTTGGGAGACTCCTTGTCCCGCATCCCCAGTCCCTCTTATGTGTAAATCACCCTGTGTCTATAAGGGGCACAAGGTGACCAAAAACCCCAGTCAGGCCAGCTCTGCACTAATCAGACTCTTGCTAGTGGGGGTGGGGGCTTGTTGTTGTTGAATACCTGCATTCCATTGTTATATTGTTATTATGGGATGGGTATGTTGAGTGGATTGACTAAGGGGGAGGGGTTGTCCCAGAAGTGTTAATCTCCATGTGCTTTGTGTTTGAATAAACAGTTTGATTCTGGATGACTCCAAAGCTTGTACTGTCAAGTTCTTGGGGTAACTATAGCCAGAATCACGGATACCGTGTTCCAGAGCTAAGGAAGCAGGTTACTGGCGGAGATACCCAGTCGGTGGTGTCCGGATTCCGTCACAGTCACGTTTGTGCTGGTTTGTGCTGTTTAAATTTCTGTTCTATCCTTTATAGTTTTTGTGTTATTAATGATTTATTAAAGGTCACCAAAGGTCACTACAACACCCGTAAGACACGAAACCGGGCTGGTTGGTTAATGCTATGTTTGTGCTGGTTTGTGCTGTTTACATTTCTGTTCTATCCTTTATAGTTTTTTGAATTAGCAATCATTTATTAAAGATCACCAAATGTTACTCAGCCCCCCTACAACAACCAAAAGACACGGAACTGGGCTCGTTGGTTAATGCTACGTTTGTGTTGATTTGTGCTCCTAAAATTTTTATTTGTGCTGTTATGGTTTTTTCGTGCTAACAATTTTTTTTTTTTTATCAAACCCCACCCTCTTTGCCCCCCAACAATCAGCACAAATAAGTGTGTTTCTTTAGTGCTATGTTTGTGCTGTTTTTTTGCCACAAAACTTTACAGCTGTGCTGCTGTTATTTTTACGATATTAGCAATTGTATTTTTCCAGACTACTACATCACCCAGCCCCCCCCCCCAACAGCCAAAGGACATGAAACTGGACTGGTTGGTTAGTGCCGCATTTGTGCTGGTCTGTGCCATTTAAATCTCTGTTTAGCCTTCAGAGACTCGTTCCTGTGCCGCTCCACCAGCAATCGACCTATGAACACCAAGGGAATAATCTGCTAGAAGGAACCCATCCAGTCAGCTGGACCACATCCCAGTCTATCCACGATGGCGGCCGCTACCACACGAGGCACAGACTGTGATACAGAGGAATCCATAGCTGACCAAGATGCCTCGATCCCTGCAATACCTCCTATAATACATGTCACAATTAGTAATCAGCCGCATGCTGCTTCTACCCCAGCATCTACTGAATCACTGATTGGGAGGACACATGAAGACCTTATCCTGACACGCATGAGTGACTTTCTGGCCACCCCAGATGCATGTGAGAAGGGGGCCCACAATCCCCATATCCCTACCGAGGAAGTCATTGGAGCCATACGCTCGAAGTAACGTGTATAGGGGGGCGGAGCTTGCGTGGCCGACGCCGAGCATCTCTCTGGTGGAACACGCTATCACTTGCCATATCAGCAGGCACGGCTGAGTGCCCTTAACATGTGAGTGGATTTTCATTTATCTCAATAAAGCCTAACAATTTTACAAGCGGAGAGCACTATATTTTGCCTTTATATCTTTAATCACATGTCCCATGACCTCCGGAGGTGAGAGGCTGGAGAGTCATCCTAGGAGTCCGATACCCTCATACATGCTTATGCTGGCCCGTTTGGGTCCCATATTGAGGTGAGAGGCCAATCTATCAGGTGGAGGGATTTCACATATTGGTGTTTATTTCCCACGAGATTGAATCTTTTGTTTGGACACTTGGACACTGATACACATTTCATTTTTTCATTGGATTTGAGCACGATCACAGTGGATTTCTTTGTGGACTTTATTTATATATTTATTATATCATCATCATAAGAGTTATTGGTGCACTTCTGGCGCATCACGTTTTTGTTATTTACATCAGAGGAGATATTGGAGGCCATTAAATCTTTCAGACCAGGCTCAGCGCATGGGCCTGATGGTTTTTCGGTCGCCTATTATAAGAAATTTGGCCCCTCCTTGTCCCACTATATGGCTCAATTTTTTTAACTCCCTTCGAGATGGAACCCCATGGACAGTAATTTAAAATTAGCATACACACTCCCTGGCCAAAAAAAAGTCGCCACCAAAAATAAAAGGTCACACACGTTGGACCACCTTTAGCTTTGATTACGGCACGCATTCGCTGTGTCATTGTTTCTATAAGCTTCTGCAATGTCACAAGATTTATTTTCGTCCAATGCTGCATTATTTTTCACCAAGATCTTGTATTGATGATGGGAGAGTCAGACCACCGCGCAAAGCCTTCTCAAGCACATCCCAAAGATTCTCAATGGGGTTGAGTTCTAGACTCTGTGGTGGCCAATCCTTGTGTGAAAATGATGTCTCCTTTAACCACTCTTTCCCAATTTGAAACCGACGAATCCAGGCATTGTCATCTTGTAACATGTCTGTGCCATCAGGGAAGAAAAAATCTATTGATAGAATAACCTGGTCATTCAGTATATTCAGGTAGTCAGCTGACCTCATTCTTTGTGCACATGCAGTAACTATCCAATAAGATAGTTACTGCATGCTTAGTTTAGTTAGTTGCTTAGTTAATTCCAGGTGGCGACCTTTTTTTTGGCCAGACAGTGTATCTCTGTTATTCCCAAACCTGGGAAAGATGTAAGTTACATTACCAACTATCGTCTGATATCACTTACTATTAACGACCCCAAACTTATGATGAAAATTCTTGCATCGAGACTGTCGAGCTTTATAGCTAAATATATTCACAAGGACAAGGTGGGTTTCATCCCTGAGAGGCAGGACCCAGACCAAGTTAGGAGAACCAGAGATATAATTTTGTTGCTGCACTCTCATTGGGATGGGGGTGCCCCGCAGGAAGGCTTTCTTTTGTCCATTGACTTCCAAAAGGCCTTTGATTCCATCTCTTGGCCCTACCTTTTTGAAATACTAGGAAGACAGGGTTTCGGCTCTAAATTCTTCTGAATCATTCAGTCTCTTTTATTTGTTTCGAAAAGCACAGATCCATTTGATGGGTCATTATTCTAACTCTTTTGACATCAAAAAAGGGACCAGACAGGGCTATTCCTTATCTCAGAGGAAGGGGAGGAGTTACATGACGGCACCTGCAGTCCTCCAAATGTGAGCTGTTTACACACGCTATCTACTGTTGTTGTATATGCTGTGGATACCAAGCACTGGGTAAAAGTGCTATTCTTGTAAGTGCAATTCTTATCTTATTAAAGGAGAAGTATTTTAGCAGAAAGCACTATCTATATGCTTTATTGTTTATATGCTACCCGCTGAGGAGTCTGGGATTATTATTTATTAAGAGAAAAGTCTGGTCCTTTCTTGCAAGTTTTTCTGAACACTCCAGATCCTGATGGATGTGTGTAGGAGACACCTGCATTTCCATACTGGTTACCCCGGAGGGGAAATGTGTGCTTGACCTACCTGTTGATTCAGGGGTCTACCTATGAGGTGAGTAGCTTGTGAAATCAGTGAAGGAAAAGAGGAATTTTGCACTGTGTCACCTACAAGCTGTTTATCCAACTGGCACCATTCATCACCTATTTGGACTATTGTGTGTCTTCCTTGCACTATTCCTTACTTTACTTTATATATCTTTTAAGTATATCTTAATTTTACATTTTTTTTTTCATATTCTTTGCTCTTTAGCGCTGCACTGATTTTTGAATATGAACTTTATCTGGGATTTGATATGTTGACCCTGAATGCATAGCTGCTTTATTTTATTTAAATATTGTTTTGCACTGTTTGGCCTCTTTTGTACACTGTCCCTTATCTCCTCCACTTTTCGCAATAGCTATTGAAACCTTAGCAATCACAATAGATCGCACTCTGATATTAAGGGAGTCTTGTGTGGTCCCTGGGAACATAAATAAGCATTTCTCTTTATCACATCCCCCCTGATCTCCACCCCTACTATATTTCAACTGCTCCGAGACTTTGGTTCTATCTTGGGCTTAAAAGTAAATGTCTCCAAGTCTGTAGCACTAAATATCTCAGTTCCTCTGCAGCTAGCAGACCAGTTAAGGCACCACTTCCCCTTCTCCTGGTCCTCTGACTCCATTCCCTATTTGGGAATTAATCTTCCCCACAACATTGACAAACTATTCTCTGTTAATTATCCCCCCATGTTCCAGAAACTAGAGGAGGATTTAAAACTATGGGCAAAATGTGATCTATCCTGGCTGGGAAGTATCAACTCTAATAAAATGACTCTTCTACCACGTCTTCTGTACCTCTTCAGGTCCCTCCCCATCTTGATAAAGAAAACACAAATTTCAATCGAAAATCATCCGCTTTGTCTGGGGGAGGAAAGGTTACCACTGCCCTATAGAAGTCATCTACCGACTGAAAAGTCAAGGGGGCTGGGCCTACCCAATTTATGGTGGTGCTATCAGACTACGTAATTTGCTCAAATCTCCACAGTATACTCTGGGGGTCCCAAACCTGGTTTGATTGCTATGGAAAGACAGGCAGTTCCCTTGCACACTATAGACTTTCTGCTCTGGAGTCCTCCTAAACTAGGACCCACAGTCCTCGCCCCCACCCTCTCTCACTCCCTGGCATTGTGTGATGCGCTATATAAACAAGCTTTTTTAATCTCTAGTACCAAACCACTCTCCCACCTGTTCAGTAATGTTTCCTTTCCCCCGGGTTTGAAAATATAAGCCTTTCGTTGGTGGCTCAACAAAGGACTATTCAGAATTGGACACTTCTTTAACTCAATGTGTCCCATTTCTCTCAGATACTGTATGAGTAAACTTGAAATGCCTCCAATTGGGAAATTTAGACTGTCCCAGATGTTGCACTTCCTACACTCTATCTGGCTAGACAAACCTGACCCCCCCCCCCAAACTTACAACCTTTGCACAATGGTGTTCCAAAATTATGGATCAGAGGGGAGGCATCTCTACTATCTATTCTGCCCTGACTAACAAGGCAGTTAAACCCTTCTATGTGTCTATCCTGGGAATCTGATTTGAATATACAGTGGGACCCCCTGTACCTGGGCATTGCATTCCCCCCAAAAGGACCCTCCCGGCAGACCTACTTCCCCTCCCCTTGCTTTGACTTTTCTTTCTCTAAAAGCCACTTGGCTTCTCCCCCCTTTCATCTCTCTCTTTACTCTTCATCAATTTTTTTTCCTTCCATTGTGAAATCCTTTTTCTGCTTCTCATGCTACCATATGGAGTTATAATAATGTTTGGTGCGCTATAACTACTAATGTAGTTCTCGTGCAAAAAATATTTAAACAAATATGTGTTATACTCACAATACACAAAAATATTCTCATATAAACCAATTATATGCAAAAGAACACAGTGAACAGGTGAATAAATCAATGGTGAAGTAAATGTGATCAATGTTTTAAAACAAATGTCCATAAAGTCCAAATCCATCCATGGTGCTTCACCGCAAATAAAATGTAGGATCCAAGATTGAAACTCAAAACGGTGCTTTATCTAATATAAAAGAAATGTGTTTGAATCCCACCACCTTTAGGGTTTCCTCCTTACCCTACGGATAGAAGTAAGGTGCAAAAAAACTCCCAAATCGATTAGATTCCCCTGTGTGAAAAAAAGGGATCACCAATTTTGCAGACTCACCATATGGAGTGCTCGGAAGGCTCAACACTTGTTTCCAAAGGGGATTGTTTTTGTTTTTCCTTCTCATTTTCTTATATTTTGATAGCCAAACACAAAGTTCTTTCAGACACGAGAGTGGTTCTTTGAATTCTCTTCTCCCTCTCTGTACGATACAAGCGGCCCTGGCTTTGACATTAGTATAAAGAAAAGTGTGCTTATTGGACAGTATAGCCCTCCAATAGTGGTTAACTATAGGGATGATCGAACGGTTCGGGTCGACCATCGGTTCGACCCGAACATTGACTGTTCGAAGTTCGGCCGAATTCCGAAATTTTTGCTGAAAAAGTTCGGAATTCGGCAACCAGAACTGACCAAAATGCAATGGGACAGGAACTGGGCTTTAAAAGCCCGTGATTGGACCAGAACCATCAGTAAAAGCCAATTGAGGGGGCAGGAGAATGCTAGGAATGTGATTGGAGTGACTAGGGGGTCCAGAGGCCAATCATTAGTGAATACGCCCCCCAGTATATAAGATAGCCCCGCCAAATCTCTAGCATTTTAATACAGGGCTGTGGAAGAGAGTGGAAGCAGTTCTGTTACTTCTGCTCTCAAAGTGTCATTTAGCAATTATTAGTGTGAGGAAAGGGATATCTAGTGTAGTTAGGGTACTATTTTCCACTATAGTTAGATTTAATAATCTAGTTTCTGTAGGGAAAGTGTTAAATGTAAGGGGACCATAGTGTAGTGTAGGGTTAACTGACTCTGACTGCTATGGCAGGGTGACAAAACCCTTCCATGTCAGGGTGACCGCTATAGAGAAAAGTTTGTTTCTCTTAGAACACTTACGGAACAGCATGGTGGCTTCTCCCGTCACCCTGCTTTTTGTTGCAGTCATTTATAGGGCTTTTTTGAGGACATGTTTGGAGTCAGGCATGACATCTGAACTTCTGTGTAGGGGTATATATATACACACACACACATGTATGTATATATACACATATATTGGTGTGAAAGTAGCAGAAACCTATGCTTGCGCTAATGAAATAATTAACAGGCATATGTCTCCGCTCCTATAACACCTATATGTGTGTATGTGTATAAATATATATAAGTGTGTGTGTATATATATCCCTATACAAAATTTCAGATGTTTTGCCTGCCTCCAAAGACCCCCAAAAAATGCCCAAAAAAAACGCCTGCTGCAAAAACACACCTGGGCGTTTTTGTAGCTGGCGTTTTTTTGGGCATTTTTTGGGCGTCTTTGGAGGCAGGCATAACATCAGAACTTCTGTGTAGGGGTATATATACACACACACATGTATGTATATATACACATACACATATATAGGTGTGAAAGTAGCAGAAACCTATGCTTGCGCTAATGAAATAATTAACAGACATATGTCTCCGCTCCTATAACACCTATATGTGTGTATGTGTATAAATACATATAAGTGTGTGTGTATATATATACCCCTTTACAGAATTTCAGATGTTTTGCCTGCCTCCAAAGACGCCCAAAAAATGCCCAAAAAAAAACGCCTGCTGCAAAAACACACCTGGGCGTTTTTGTAGCTGGTGTTTTTGGGCATTTTTTGGGCGTCTTTGAAGGCAGGCATAACATCTGTACTTCTGTGTAGGGGTATATATACACACACACATGTATGTATATATACACATACACATATATAGGTGTGAAAGTAGCAGAAACCTATGCTTGCGCTAATGAAATAATTAACAGGCATATGTCTCCGCTCCTATCACACCTATATGTGTGTATGTGTATAAATACATATAAGTGTGTGTGTATATATATACCCCTATACAGAAGTTCAGATGTTATGCCTGCCTCCAAAGACGCCCAAAAAATGCCCAAAAAAACGCCTGCTACAATACACCTGGGCGTTTTTTTAGCAGGTGTTATTTTGGGCATTTTTTGGGAGTCTTTGGAGGCAGGCATAACATCAGAACTTCTGTGTAGGGGTATATATACACACACACTTATATGTATTTATACACATACACATATATAGGTGTTATAGCAGAGAAGCCATATGCCTGTTAATTATTTCATTAGCGCAAGCATAGGTTTCTGCTAATTTCACACCTATTTATGTGTATGTGTATATATACATACATGTGTGTGTTTATATATACCTACACAGAAGTACAGATGTTATGCCTGCCTTCAAAGACGCCCAAAAAATGCCCAAAAACACCAGCTACAAAAACGCCCAGGTGTGTTTTTGCAGCAGGCGTTTTTTTTTTGGCATTTTTTGGGGGTCTTTGGAGGCAGGCAAAACATCTGAAATTCTGTATAGGGGTATATATACACACACACTTATATGTATTTATACACATATATAGGTGTGATAGGAGCGGAGACATGCCTGTTAATTATTTCATTAGCGCAAGCATAGGTTTCTGCTACTTTCACACCTATATATGTGTATGTGTATATATACATTCATGTGTGTGTGTATATATACCCCTACACAGAAGTTCTGATGTCATGCCTGACTCCAAACATGTCCTCAAAAAAGCCCAATAAAACGCCTGCAACAAAAAGCCGGGTGCAAAAGTAGCGAAGCTACTAACCTGTTCTATATTAATTCTAATACAAACAAACTTTTTTTTTTCTGGTTCTGGACATGCTACAGAGCTGAAACTTCCCAGGTACACTTTTTAGACCCCTAGACACTAAATCCAAAGAAATCTCATTTTTTTTTTTCAATCATTTTTTCAATAATTGTCTCTCTATCAAAAATGACACTTTTTAAGAACTTTTTTGTGTGATTAATAGTCCCTGGGGCATTACCCAGAACCCTAGGCACTTTTTAGGGGCATTTATTGGGTTTTAGGGCTTCAAAATGTTGTTTTTTGATTACCGAAGTTCGGGTCCCATTGATTTCAATGGGGTTCTGAAATCCGGGCCGAACTTTCGGAAGTTCGGGTGTTCTGGTCGAACTGAACTTTTGAAAAGTTTGATCATCCCTAGTTAACTACAGACAAGAAAAATAGGTAGGTAATATTGGGGTGCAATTTATTAATGCAAAATATTAAAACACTTTACTAGTCGATGCATAAATCATAATGATCACAGCGTACATAAGACATCACCACAAAGTACATAAGACATCACCACAACACACACTGAACATATATCACAGACAAGACAAACAATACACAGAGAGGTCAGGACAGACAATGTAATCATGGAATCTAGAAGTCAATAACAGATGATCAATCTAGAGCCTATATAACCGACTTCATATTGCACATGACTCTTGTGCACCATAAGGACTTGAGTGGCAAAAGCCTTTGCCTAATCATCAGTGAAGGCTTTAAACAAAATCTAAGGTTGTGATAGATATTCCTAGTTTGTTAATTGTCATATAAGTAGCACTTGTTATCTTGTATCAATCCTTGAATAAGTTCATACCTAAGTGCTGCAAGTGGTATCCATTTGTTAAA
This sequence comes from Pelophylax lessonae, assembly GCF_965119305.1. Lineage (NCBI taxonomy): Eukaryota > Metazoa > Chordata > Amphibia > Anura > Ranidae > Pelophylax > Pelophylax lessonae. Next base: position 360,136,556 of record NC_138769.1, on the reverse strand, counting down.
ACATTGCATTAGTATGAAGCAGGTTATACATTGTATCCTAATAGTTCCCATGGTATAACTGGTTTAACCATTTGACAATAGCTAGACTGGTGGCTCTAGATGAGGGAGGGGAAGCCTTCTGGGTCTCCAGACAATCTTGATGCGGTCTCCACATCCACAGTTTGATCCCATGGAGTTGGCCTGCCTGACTCCCACCGGGTTGGAGGATTCCTGGCGATGCTCCCTTCCCTTAGCCTGGGATCTCCTAGGCCTTCTACGACAAGAGGCTTAGAGGGTGTAAGAAGCTTTTGCTACTTGTTGTGATTATACGTTAAGTTAGAATTATACTCTGTCTGTCTCCATATAATTACACAAACCACTCTAAAGGGTTTTGAATATTTGTATCGGACTTGTTCATTTACACCTTTGGGCCTTGCAGGCTAATTTATTATGTATATGTTCTTTTTATTATGATATTCAATAAACATATTGAAAAGAAAAGATAGAATGGAAACCTAAACAGCACAAACGTAGCACTAACAAAATAGCCCAGTTTCGTGTCCTTTGGCTGTTGTAGAGGGGCTGGGTGATGTCATAGTCTGGAAAAAACAATTGCTAATATCGTAAAAATAAAAGCAGCACAAATGTACATTTTTTGGGCACAAAACAGCACAAATGTAGCACTAAAAAAACACACTTGAGTTTTTATGTGTGCTGATTGTAGGGGAGCAAAGTGGTTGGGGTTTGATAAAAAAAACTGTTAGAACTAAAAAACCATAACAGCACAAATAAAAATGTTAGCAGCACAAACCAGCACTAACTAACGAGCCCAGTTTTGTGTCTTTTGGGTGTTGTAGGGGGGCTGATTGACCTTTGGTGACCTTTAATAAATCATTAATACCACAAAAACTATAAAAGATAGAACAGCACAAACGCAGCACTAACCAACCAGCCCCGTTTCAAGTTTTTTGGCTGTTGTAGGGGGCTGGGTGTTGTCATAGTCTGGAAAAAATAATTGCTAATATCTTAAAAATATAAGCAGCACAAATGTAAATTTTTTCAGCACAAACATAGCACTAAAGAAACATGCTTGAGTTTTTATTTGTGCTGATTGTAGGGAGGCCAGCTTAGATGAGCTTTCTTCAGGTCTAACGTTAATACATCTAAAGTCAACAAAATAAAATTAAGCAGAACATTTGTTTATTGTAAACTGGGTACAAAACTTTGCCAGTTTATGCAAAATGTGTTTCCTTTTTTTTTTTTTTTACCATATAGAACATTTGCAAAAGGTTTGTACTTGCTTATAACTCAGCACTTGAGTATGTCTGGCAAATTCACAACTCATTGTGCCTTATACTAAAACTTCTTATAGCATGAATGGTGTGCCCTCTTTCCCCCTCCTTCTTTCTGAGGCTGTCAGTGAACATTGTGCTGTTCTGTAACACCACACACATCTTTAACACATCCCTCAAACCTGTAAGTTAAAGGATTTGTGTATCTTCAATTTATCCCTTGACCATGCATGGAAAGGTCCTCTTCTTGCTGTACGTTTTTTTTTTTTTGCAATTGATACATGTCCCTCATGGCAGTGCCCAGCTTCCTTTGCTTCTTTTGTGACAACAGTTTTTTTTTGGTTTTTTTTGCCCCAAAAAAGGAATAAATTGAATATTAGGATTCATCCCTCATAGACTTCAATAGGGTTTAAATATGCCAGATTTTTAGGACATTTAACAAAACTGGCCACAAATCAAATCCTGGCAGATGGCATAAAGCTATACTGCAGTATGTCATGTCACTGAGAGAATAATATATCTCTTGTTCTGCACCAGAACACATTACATATCTATGCATTCTGATGTATACACTAATTATCCAGCGATACTGGATATATATTTCTCATCTTACATTTACAGCACCCGTACAGCACTGTATACTGGCAGCCAGCTCTATACACCTCCTAACTAGCAGTATGCATCCTTATAATTATTTACTTTTCATTTAGATGTTTACAGCCCCAAGCCCATAGCACACACCACACTAGATGGCAGTAAATTAATAGAGAGAAAATGTGCTGTAATATAGCTTACCTACTCCTTCATGACAGCAACAATATTCAACCAGCAGATGCGGACTGTAAAAAAACATACACAGCCTATGAAGGTTAAATTCTCTCTGCTGACATGGACAAAAGAATATCTCTGTGTATGTTTTCCCTGCTGCTATTGGTTGTACATAAGTTTAGATGCTGCAACATGAGCATTGGGCTGCACATTTCGTGTCCCTGAAAGAGGCACCCTGCATACACTGTTGCACCTAGGCACAGGCTATTGGTATTAATTATAAATAGAGTTGAGCGGACACCTGGATGTCCGTGTTCGGCGGGTTCGGCCGAACTTTAAAAAAAAGTCCGGGTCCGTGACCCGGACTTTTGCCGAACTTTTCCCGGACACCGAACCCCATTGAAGTCAATGGGGACCCGAACTTTCAGGCACTAAAATGGCTCTAAAACACCAAAGGAAAGGGCTAGAGTGCTGCAAATGGCAGCAAAACGTATTTAAGAGCATGGCAAGTGCTCTGCAAACAAATGTGTGGATAGGGAAATAACTTAAAACAACAAAAAAAAAAACAGAAAAATAAAACAATGTTCTTCATCTCTGAAGGACGAGGCCCATATGGAGTAGGAGGGAGGTTGAGGTGGTGGTGGATGTGGCGGTGTCATAGGCGTGCGCACAGGGTGTGCCGGGTGTGCCTGGGCACACCCTAATCACCTAGGGCACATTAGCATTATCGCTCTGTTTGCCAGTAAGGAGATGGGAAAGATCTCCCTCGGACCTGCTCTGCTCTATTTCACTTTGCCAGCAGGGAGAGTAATGTATCGGGGCCATGTACATGTAGGCAAACACATGCATGTGTATTTAAACGTTGGGGTGCACACCCTAATGCAATAGGCTGCGCACACCTATGGGCGGTGTAGGTGGAAGCGGCGGTGGAGGAGGACCAGGGCCGGATTAAGAGCATCATGGGCTTAGTGCTGAGGATTTTGAAGGGCCTTAAGGGCCGTGCCTTGGCATGCACCCAGAGGAGGAAGGGTGCAGCCATGCATGCCTAATTCAACATGGGATGCTGTCTCTGAAGCCCATAAACACATCCATGCATCGGCAACTGTCCCTCCTTGTCCGGCCTTTGTGCTGTGTGGGGAGGTTCTGAGGGAGCTGCCTGGGGAAGCGAGCATAGAAGCCAGACTTCTGTGTTTACAAGTGACAGAAGAGCGGTAACAGTGAATATGGCCAACCCGGGGCCTATATAAAAGGTAGGGGCCTGGAGCTGCAGCTCCAATAGCCCCTACGTTAATCTGGCCCTGAGGAGGACGAGGTAGCCAACACTGCTTCTTTTCACAAATTTTAAATGAGGGTACACCCCAAAAGAGTGAGAAAGAGCAAAAATGGAACAATGGGTGGGTAAGGTCGGTATCCATCCCTATTCTGCACAAGGTACGGAAAAGTCCCGTGGGATCCATGCCTGGTTCATTTTAATGAACGTGAGATTGTCCACATTGTCTCTGGACAGGCGGCTGCGTTTGTCTGTTATAACGCCCCCAGCCGTGCTAAATACCCGTTCAGATAATACACTGGCTGCAGGGCACGCCAGCACCTCCAAGGCGTAAAGGGCAAGCTCAGGCCATGTGCCCAATTTGGAGACCCAGAAGTTGAAGGGGGCAGACCCGTCATTCACTACATGTAGGCGTGTGCACACATACTGCTCCACCATGTTGGTAAAATGCTGCCTCCTGCTAAGACGTTCCATATGAGCTGCTGGTGCTGCTGTTTGTTGTGGCGTGCTAACAAAGCTTTTCCACATTTCGGCCATGCTAACCCTTCCTTCTGAGGTGCTGGCGGTGCCCTGGTTGCGTTGGCAACCTCTTCCTCCTCCTCCTCCTCTGCCTTGTGCTTCCACTGTGGCCCCGCTGTCAGGTGGGAATGCCAGCAGCATCGCGTCTACCAGCGTGCGCTTGTACTCGCGCATCTTGCGATCGCGCTCCAGTTAGTGAATTAAGGACGGTACGTTGTCCTTGTAACGGGGATCCAGCAGCGTGGCCACCCAGTAATCAGCACAAGTTAGAATGTGGGCAACTCGGCGGTCGTTGTGGAGACACTGCAGCATGTAATCGCTCATGTGAGCCAGGCTGACCAGAGGCAACGAAAGGGGGTAGTTTTTAAGGAACCTCTGCACCACCAAATTCAGCACATGCGCCAGGCAAGGGATGTGCGTCAAACCGGCTAGGCCCAGAGCTGCTATGAGATTTTGCCCGTTATCGCACACCACCAGGCCGGGCTTGAGGCTCGCTGGCAGCAACCACTCATTTGTCTGCTGTTCCATGCTCCTCCACAACTCCTGTGCGGTGTGTGGTTTGTCCCCCAAACAGGCAAGTTGTAAAACTGCCTGCTGTCCTTTACCCCTGGCCGTGCTGAAGTTGGTGGTGAAGGTGTTACGCTGTCCGGATGAGGAGGCGGTAGAGGATGAGGAAGCGGAGTAGGAGGAGTTAGGAACAGGAGGCAAACTGAAGCGCCCTGCAATCCTCGGTGGTGGAAAGACATGCGCCAAATTGCTATCCGCCTCAGGCCCATCCGCCACTGCATTTACCCAGTGTGCCGTTAGGGAGATATAACTCCCCTGACCGTGCTTACTGGTCCACGTATCGGTAGTTAGGTGGACCTTGGCACAGATGGCGTTGCGCAGTGCACACCTGATTTTTTCCCCCACTTGGTTGTGCAGGGAAGGGATGGCTTGCCTGGAAAAGTAGTGGCGGCTGGGCACGACGTACTGTGGGACAGCCACCGACATAAGGTTTTTAAAACTGTGCGTCTCCACCAGACGGAATGACAGCATTTCAAAGGCCAAGAATTTTGAAATGCTGGCATTCAGGGCCAGGGATCGCGGGTGGGTAGGGGGGTACTTCCTCTTCCTCTCAAGTGTTTGGGAGATGGAAAGCTGAACGCTTCCACGGGACATTGTGGAGATGGTTGGTGACCCAGGTGGTGGTGTTGCTGACAGATCCTCTGTTTGCGGGGTGGCAGGTGCCGGTATCACTACAGATGTGGCTGGAGCGGCCGAGACTGCAGCAGAAGAGGAAGCAGGATGAGCCAGAGACGTTTCTTGGTTTTGAAGGTGTCTACTCCACTGCAGCTCGTGCTTTGCATTTAGATGCCTGATCATGCAGGTTGTGCTCAGGTTTAGAAGGTTTATGCCTCGCTTCAGGCTCTGATTGCACAGGGTGCAAACCACTCGTGTCCTGTCATCAGCACATTTTCTAAAGAACTTCCACGCTAGAAAACTCCTTTGAGCTGACTTTGGTGCGCTCGTTCCCTTGCTGCGTTGGGCAGTAGCAGGCATAGTGTCTAGGGCACGGCCGCTCCGCTTCTGCACCCTGCTCCCTCTTCTGCTGTGCTGGTGGCTCTGTGCGACCACCGCCTCTTCCTCCAAACTACTCAGGTCACCTGCATGACGTTCATTCCATGTGGGGTCGAGGACCTCATCGTCCTCCACATCATCTTCCACCCAGTCTTCACCCCTGCCCTCCTTGTTGGTCTCCACAATGCTGAACGCCGCAGCAGTTGGCACCTGCGTTTTGTCATCATCGGAGACGTGCTGCGATGGTCCTTGCATGTACTCATCTTGAGAAATAAGTGGTTGGGCATCGCTGCACTCAATCTCTTCCACTTCTGGGGCAGGGCTAGGTGGATGGCCCTGGGAAACCCTGCTGACAGAGTCATCAAAAAGAAGAAGAGACTGCTGTATGGCTTGGGGCTCAGACTGCTTGCCTGATTTGCAAGGGGGTGAGGTGAAAGATGGTTGGACATCGGCTGCAGGTGCCAACTCTGACCTTTCTGCAGTAGACTGGGTGGGAGACAATGTGAAGGAACTGGAGGCACTGTCAGCAGCAAACCAATCTACTATTGCCTCCACTTGTTCTGGCCTCATCACTTCTAGAGGCGTATGATGCCCTACCAAATACTGATGCAGGTTCTATCGCCTACTCACACTTGAGGAAGGTGTTTCACTTGTGCGTGTAGTTTGTAGAACGCACTGTCCCTAAAAAATCAGCAGACTCTCTCCCTAAAATGCCTACAACTCGCCCTGCCTAACACACTCTGACCTGTCCCTCAATTCTATCCGGACACAAATGTTTTTTTTTTCCTATCTGTCCCTAATCAGCAGCCAGCACGTTGATGTGTGCTCTCTCCCTGATCTAAACAGCAGAATGACCCCGCAGCGGCGCTGCCTCGAACTTATAAAGACTTGGTCACATGCTTCAGACGGCCAATCACAGCTACTGATACATTTGTAGGCATGGCTGGGATGGCTTAGGCACACCAGTTAAACGCTTGTTGATTGGCTGTTGAAAGCCCGCCATGAAAAGCGCGCCAAAGCATGCAAAACCCGGAAATAAAACGACCGAACACGGATTTTTACCCGAATATACAGTAAAGTGTTTGTGTCCGTGTTCGGGTAACAAAAATCAAATTATTCGGTACGAACACGAATAATACAGTCCGTGTTCGCTCAACCCTAATTATAAATATAGCCCAGATACAAGTGCTAATAATAGAGGATGTTTGCATAGAGAATGCTTATCTCGTTTGAGTAGTTCTCAAACTTCTACTTGGCCATCACATACTGAGACCATCAAGTCTCCTCTCTTAAAACTTCATTTCAGAATTGAAACTATTGCTTAATGCAATTATTGATCACATTTTTATGCATATTTTCTGCTTTGATTCATATTAATTGCAAAAGTTATTTTGAGCCTCTGGGTATGGCCATGGAACAGAACCTTTGGGAGAGGTTGGCAGGTCATGCAACTGCATCTCTGTAGAACAAGAATTTCAGAGGTCAAAAGCAGTATCTTGAAAGGCAGAAAAATTATGAAGGTTAGATAGAAATTTAGTTTCTAGTGGAGATACTCAGGATAGTAGTATTAATGTCAAAAGAAGTATTGTATATTAGGAAATTGACAGACCAGAAAAGCAAGTATACAATGCAAGAGACAAAGTAACACATTAGGGGCATGAGTTCACAATTAAAAACAATTAAGGAGATGCTGACTCAAGACATACAGAGACCTTCAGATTCAGTATTAACAGTAGAGGCCTACCTCTGGGAAAGTTTTCATCAAGAATTCCCAAAAGAAGATTTAGATTTCACTAGATGGCACTGTCAAGTCACAGCTCTCATGTTGCTGAGGTCCAAGGGATAGGCAGGGGCACAGGGGAGTGGGGACCTGACTTATTTCTTGATGATATGTTCAAAAAACTAACTAAAAACCACAAAATGCAGACAGCTCTACATGATTCTCTGAGTGTCAAAAACACTGCTCATCAATTTCATCATCTGAAATACTAATCTAAGACTCAGATTCAGTGGAATGAACATAGCCTGGCCAAGTGAACTAAATTAGCAGCTTCAGAACTAACCTGGCATTTCTGGAATTTCTGAGCACAGCATGGTTAACTATCTATAGACAGATACTTATCAAATCATCCTTTATAGAATTGGACTTTTAATACACAGCCTTAACTTATGCCATTACGCTCAGCCAGCACTATTGTCTCTGATGAAATTAGCTCTTCTTCTATCCTTTATAGGTTTATAGTGCCCTGGCACTGCTCTGGATTAAATGGGCTCTCCAGTTATATAAATAAATCACTTTAAAATTGCTGGCATCTGCCAAAACATTCTGTTAAATAGCTGGCCCTTTTGTTCCCGAGTTCTTGATACCTGCTTTGTCGGTTATGACTTAGCTTGAGCTCTGACCAATGACAACAATTTGGCTTCTGGCTGAATAATTTGCCTGGCCATTTGTTCTGTCTTTATTGACCTTGGCTTGTCCTAACCGTTCAGTTTGTTTGACAAACTGTGTTCCTGCACTTAGTTTGTCTAGGTTCTGCTTTTTCTGCTTGCTTCCAACACCATACAGTTAACTGCAGAGCACACTTTAGGCCACCAGCTGAGATTATACAACACAAAAACCTCTATCCTGGATTCTGTTGAAGACCAGATTCCCTCTGTCTAATTGAGAAACTGAGCCTACTGATGGCGACTCCTGTAACCCTTATTCAAGTGTGGTCAGCACTTCCTAAGTATAAAAATATAAATTATGTCTTAAAATAATATCTTTATTCAATTAATCAACATAGAATTGAGTAACACTGAGCCAAAGTCCTGCTACACCGGATTCTGTGTGCACCACTTTTAGTAAATCTCCCCCAAAGTATATAAAATACAAGCAGCAGCATCAATACACAACACATTTCGGGCCCTTGGAATATACAAGTTTATATCCTTGATTTTGTACCATAGATAAACCAACAGTATGACACATAGTAAAAAGGTACCAATGAATGCAAATCACAAAAAAAAATTAGCAAGTATTTGTTTTTGAGCTGCATTCTCAAAAGTCTTCAACAAAAAACGGTCTAATTTATTACATTTATTACATTTCTAAATGTTGTTTAAAAGGATGCTCCCACTAAAGTTACATTTTTCAGACTTTAGTAATGCTAATACTTTAAACCATCTAATGATTTCATATACCTCTCAAAGTATTCAGTGGCAAGATCTTGGCACTTGGGTTCCCAGGTCCGAGCACCTGTAGTATTTATTTATTTATTTTATTTATTTTCTGTCATGGACACTATAACAAGAAGAGCAACCAAATTTTTGGAGTGGAAGGGAAGTGAACTATGGCAAAACAGATGTAGGAAGCCAGATACAGGACTTAAATTTACCATTGAACACAGTAGACTTATGCCTTTTGGCCAGCAAAAAGGCAGCTTTTCGCTGAATACTTACTTATAGTGTTGAGCGAACACGGACAGTATTATTCGGGTCCGTACCGGATAATTGGATTTTTGTTACCCGGACACGGACAACGGTGCTGGCTGTTGCTGATTAGGGACAGACAGGGAAAAAAACATTGTGCCCGGAAAGAATGCAGGGACAGGTCGGAGTGTAGGCAGGGAAAGATATTTGAGCATTTTAGGGACAGGCTGGAGAGAGTAGGCAGGGAGAGATTAGGAGACACAGGACAGAACAATCGTCCGTTAGCAATCTACATCGATTTTGCTGTGTGGGGGGTGGTGCAGTGAACAATCTTTTTGCCCTCACTTGAGCCCACTGAGGAGGAGGAGGAGGAGGGAGAAAAAAAATATTTTTATCAGTCTGTTGTGTGCAGCGTTCAGCTATATTTTACTACAGAGTGCTGTTCTAATCTGCTATTTAAAAATTACAAATTTAAAGGGGAATTTCTTTAAGAGCACTTGCCATGCTCTTAACTACATTTTGCTGCCATTTGCAGCACTCTAGCCCTTTCCATTGGTTTTTTAGAGCCATTTTAGTGCCTGAAAGTTCGGGTCCCCATTGACTTCAATGGGGTTCGGTGTCCGGGTAAAGTTCGGAAAAAGTCCGGGTCACGGACCCTGACTTTTTTTTCAAGTTCGGCCGAACCCGCCGAACACGGACATCCAGGTGTCCGCTCAACTCTACTTACTTATCCACCACCCACGTTTTTCCATTATCACTAGAATTATGCTTTATTTAAACTTATTTAAAATTATTTAAAATTCATTAAAATCACACTTACAGTGTTCCAGAGTAAACATTGCATTGGGCAAAGCAACAATACAGGGCAGTCATTCCATCAGTCCAAGTCCATGCAGGGAGGTAGACATGGAACACAAACCTTTGCATGCGTTCCACTGCTGGCCGGACTAGCGATGGAACGCATGCGGAGGTTTGCATTCCATGTCTACCTCCCTGCATGGACTTGGACTGCTGGAATGGCTGCCCTGTAATGTTGCTTTGCTCAATGCGATGTTTACTCTGGAACACTGTATGTGTGATTTTAATGAATTTTAAGAATAAACAAAAATGTATTACACTATTGGGATTCTGTCTTCTCCATTCATGAGTGCCAAACCACCACAGGACACATGAGATGTGACATCTTCCCACTTACTATACAGCATGATAGATCCACATGCAGTACTGCTAAGGGGTCCACATCATCAGGTAAGTGTAAGCACAAGAGAGTGAAGAGCACAGTTCACTGCATTGGTTAGAGGTTGTGAGTAGGGATGATAGAACTTTTGAAAAGTTCGGTTCGACCAGAACACCCGAACTTCCCGAAAGTTCGGCCCGGATTTCAGAACCCCACTGAAATCAATGGGACCCAAACTTCGGTAATCAAAAAACACAATTTTGAAGCCCTAAAACCTAATAAATGCCCCTAAAATGCACATAGGGTTCTGGGTCATGTTCCAGGGACAATTAATCACACAAAAAAAAGTTCTTAAAAATTGTCATTTTTGATAGAGAGCCAATTATTGAAAAAAATATTGAAAACAAAATGAGATTTCTTTTGATTTAGTGTCTGGGGGGGTCTAAAAAGTGTACCTGTGAAGTTTCAGCTCTGTAGCATGTCCAGAACCAGAAAAAAAAAAAAGTGTGTTTGTATTAGAATTGCAGTAGAGCAGGATAGTGGCTTCGCTATTTTCACACCCGGCTTTTTGTTGTAGGCGTTTATAGGGCTTTTTTGTGGACGTGTTTGGAGGCAGGCATGACATCTGAACTTCTGTGTAGGGGTATATATACACACACACATGTATGTATATATACACATACACATATATAGGTGTGAAAGTAGCAGAACACTATGCCTGCACTAATGAAATAATTAACAGGCATAGGACTTCGCTCCTTTCACACCTATATGTGTGTATGTGTATAAATACATATAAGTGTGTGTGTATATATACCCCTACACAGAAGTTCAGATGTTATGCCTGCCTCCAAAGACGCCCAAAAAATGCCCCAAAAAAACGCCTGCAACAACCCACCTGGGCGTTTTTTTTTTTCATTCAATAAATTTTTATTGAGTTTTATATAAGAGAATATAAACATAACAAATAAAACAGAAAATTCAAATTTTCAACATGTTCCAATGCATGTACATAAGCATATAAAAAAGAGCAACAAATGAATGGTGCAGTATCAGACAATCAAAATTATTAGGAATCTCAGGAAGTATTCAGAGCATTACAGGTTATAGAACGGTATGGTAAATGGTGGGAAGGTGGCACAACGTAGTATAATACTGATAAAATATATTACCATGTTTGGATGTAATACGGGAATGGGAGTCCTATTCACCCCGAACCTAGAACCCTAGGGAACAATGTCACCAGGTCCGGTTTGAGGGAGCTCCCTCCCCGCCACTCAGGTCAGTAGAAAGGTACAATTATTTCAAGAGAGCCTTAGTGCCGGATTCAGATAAGGCCAGCATTCCCAGGACTTTTGGAATATCTTGTATGACAGGGAGTTAATTGCTAGAGATTTCTCTCGGAGATAGTTGTCATTCACTAGAGCAATTACCTCGGACAGATTAGGAGTAATAGTGGATCTCCAATTACGGAGAATCAGGGTCTTTGCCGCTAACAATATGTGGGTTACCATTTGTCTATGGTTATGGGGGTAAAGATCAATGTTGATATTCATTATAGCCAGTTCTGGATTTGGGGGTGAGAGTACTCCTGTGCAGGAGGAGATACACCGGAAGATGCTATGCCAAAAACTGGTCAGTGATGCACATCCCCACAGAATATGGTGTAAGGTACCCGTTTTGCCACATTCCCTCCAGCACAGAGAGGATATTGATGGAGCCATCTTGGCCAACCTATAAGGAGTGTAATACCATCTATTGACAATTTTAAAGCGGAGTTCCGGGCACAGAAGTAATTTTTTAATAAACATACCCCCGGGACAGTCAGGGCTAGCACATTCCACAATGGCTAGCCTCTGATCTGTCCTGGTTTGCACTTACCTTTTAGAAGAAATACTTACTTATAAAATTTCTTCCACAGCGTTTCCATCTCTCTTGTGGGCAGCTGAAGCCGGCGCGGTCCTCTTCTGTGTCTTCTTCCGCGTCTTCTTGTCCCAGAATGCGCCTGCACCGGCCCCTCTCGTCACTTCCGGTGCGGCGCCGCATTCCTAAACAGCTTCTGGGCATGCCCAGAAGCTGTTTAGCAGGGGAATGCGGCGTCGCCCGGAAGTGATGAGCGGGGCCGGTGCCGTCGCATTGATTCCTGGGAGCGATGACGTTCAGCTCCCAGGAATCATAGCGAGACAGGAAGTGACGGGGTGAGCCGCGGCTCCGAGGGAGGAAGTACTCTGAGGTGAGTATTTACGATCTTCAATTAAAAGGTGAGTAAACAAAAAAAAAAATAACAATCCAATTCTTTTTCAGGTGATCTCGAACTAGCGGAGGGGCACAAAAAAAATATTGTTTTTGTGCCCGGAACTCCGATTTAACTGTAGTTTCCCAGTGGTTAGTGCATTTAGAAAATTTGTATATAGAGCGCAGTGCTGTATGCCACTGTTTAAAGGTGAAAGTTATTTTCAGGTCTTTCTCCCATTTGAGCATATTTACCGACTTCTGGGAGGATGTATCCCCAGATAGGATATTATAGAAGATAGAAATGCCTTTATTAACTGGGGGGTTCGTTATCAGGAATTTCCATGTAGGTAAATTGACATAGGTGGAGGTTAGGGAGTGTTTTCCTAGAAGAAAGTGTATTTTTGATACAGTCAGCGATGTGTCGGGCGGTAATTTAAATTCTGTCATTATGTCTTCTCTATTCTTGGGACCTAAAGGTGACCGGAGTTGCGAGATGTTAGTTAGTCCCAGGTCTTTCAATTTGGAGATGTTAAGGTTGGTGTAAATAGTGGTGAGGATGGATAATGGTAGTTTGTTAAAGTCGGAAGGTATCACTCTAGGTTCCATTTTGTTGACCGTCCTCCAGGCTTGGAGGGAAGCTTTAACCGTAGGTGGGAGTTTAGCTAAGTTCCATGGCATCCAAAGATCTCTTAGGAGCATCAGATTAAGGTTAGAGGTAGGTACTAGATGTTTCTCGATTTGTGACCAGAGGGGTGCATCGTCATGGGGGGACCAATGTTTAAGCTGATCTAGTCTAGTGGCCCAGTAATAGGCGGAGATATCGGGTAGGCCCGCTCCTCCCAGGTATTTGTGGGTTGTGAGTATATTGTATGCAACTCTTGCTTTCTTACCCAGCCAAAGGAATTTCCTCAGTGTGGTTACTAGAGATTGTAGTTGTGCTTTGGTAAAAGGGACTGGGAGGGCTCTGAATAAATAGAGAATTTGCGGTAAGATATTCATCTTAATCGCCGAGATTCTAGCCCCCCATGATAGATTCAGGGAAGCTATCCTTTCTAATTCAGTCGTCAGTTTTTGTTTAAGGGGATCTAGATTTTTCTTGACGAGGTCTGTGGTTTTGGAGGTAATAAAAATCCCTAAGTATGCGATCTTATCCTCTGTCCAGGGGAAGGGGCAGGTGTTGATTAGATTCTGTTTAGTGTCTGGGGGTATTCCCAGGTCAAGGATCGTCGATTTTGTGGTATTAATTTTATAGAATGAAATTTTACTGAATTCATTCAAAATTTGATATGCAGTGGGTAATGAGATTTCGGGTTTTGTCAGCATTAATATAATGTCGTCAGCGAACAAATTTATCTTATGTTCATAACCGTCAGTGTTAAATCCATGAACATGTCTGTCAGAGTGTAGGGTTGCAGCAAGGGGTTCTATAATTAAATTGAAGACTGTTGGGGACAAGGGACACCCCTGTCTTGTGCCATTGGATATGGTGATCGGTTTGGACAACGCACCTGAAGCAAAGACCCTGGCGGAGGGATGTGAATAAAGGGCCATAATGGCAGAAAATATATTGCCTCGAAGGCCAAATTTGTGTAGGGTAGCCCTCATGTAATTCCAGTTGACCCTGTCAAACGCCTTCTCTGCATCCAGGGAGAGGAGGAGAGAAGGCGCTTGACTTTTTTCGGCCATGTGTAATACATCCACTATACGTCTAGTGGCGTCTGACGTTTGGCGACCCGGTATTAAACCCATTTGGTCGTTTCCTATCAGGGAAGGAACCATCTCCTGTAGGCGCCCTGCAAGCATTTTGGCAAAAAATTTTATGTCTGTATTCAACAAAGATATAGGGCGGTAGTTGCCCGGAAGAGATGGATCCTTCCCTGGTTTTGGTATGGTAACGATGTATGCTCCCAGCATCTCTGCAGGAAAACTAGTCTTGGTTGTGGCTTTATTATAAACATCCAATAAATTCGGAATTAGAATATCACTGTATAGTTTATAATATTCGCTCGGGAATCCGTCAGGTCCAGGGGATTTTCCATTGGGAAGTAAGTTTATGTTTTTTTTAATTTCGTCTTGTGTAAATGGAGCATTAAGTGTAGACAATTGGTGCTCAGTAAGGGATGGTAGTTCTAATTTGTCCAAGAAGGCCGATATTTCAGATATGGTCGGGGTGTGGGTGGTGTTGTCTTGGTCAAGATTATACAGTGAATGATAGTAATTTGCAAATTCATTTGCTATATCTTGGGGATGGGAAAATGTTAACAGGCATAGGACTTCGCTCCTATCACACCTAGTCCTATGCCTGTTAATTATTTCATTAGCGCAGGCATAGGGTTCTGCTACTTTCACATCTATATATGTATATGTGTATATATACATACATGTGTGTGTATATATACCCATACACAGAAGTTCTGATGTTATGCCTGCCTCCAAAAACGCCCAAAAAATTCCCAAAAAACACCTGCTACAAAAACGCCCAGGTGTGTTGTAGCAGGCGTTTTTTTGGGCATTTTTTGGGTGTCTTTGGAGGCAGGCATGACATCTGAACTTCTGTATAGGGGTATATATACACACACACTTATATGTATTTATACACATACACAGATATAGGTGTGATAGGAGCGAAGTCCTATGCCTGTTAATTATTTCATTAGCGCAGGCATAGGGTTCTGCTACTTTCACACCTATATATGTGTATGTGTATATATACATACATGTGTGTGTGTATACCCCTACACAGAAGTTCAGATGTCATGCCTGCCTCCAAACACATCCACAAAAAAGCCCAATAAACGCCTGCAACAAAAAGCCGGGTGTGACAGGAGCGAAGCCACTATCCTGCTCTATTGCAATTCTAATAGAAACAATCTTTTTTCTATGGCTTTCTATGGCAGTCACCCTGACATGGAAGGGTTTGGTCACCCTGCCATAGCAGTCAGAGTCAGTTAACCCTACACTACACTACGGTCCCCTGACACTTAACACTTTCCCTACAGAAACTAGATTTTAAATCTAACTATAGTGGAAAATAGTACCTAACTACACTAGATATCCCTTTCCTCACACTAATAATTGCTAAATTACACTTTGAAGCAGGAGTAACAGAACTGCTTCCACTCTCTTCCATGTCCCTGTATTACAATGCTAGAGATTTGGTGGGGATATGTTATATACTGGGGGGCGTATTCACTACTGATTGGCCTCTGGACCCCCTAGTCACTCCAATCACATTCCTAGCATCCTCCTGCCCCCTCAATTGGCTTTTTTTGATGGTTCTGGTCCAATCACGGGCTTTTAAAGCCCAGTTCCTGTCCCATTGCATTTTGGTCGGTTCTGGTTGCCAAATTCCGAACTTTTTCAGCAAAAAGTTTGAAATTTGGCCGAATTGCGAACAGTCAATGTTCGGGTCGAACCGATGGTCGACCCGAACTGTTCGATCATCCCTAGTTGTGAGGCACCTCAGCACTTTCTCGGACCAATATTGGAACTTTTATGAACTTTCACTTGTCACTTGCTTTCAATAGCAATTTGTATGAAGTTTCACTTTTCGCATATTTTTACATACTTGGAATTGTAGTCTATTTGCACTGTTTTGCGCTGTACTAGTTTTAATTTTTGAACAACAGCAATGGGGATATTATTTTAGGGTTTTGTGTATTTAGCACAGGTTTTTTGGTTTAGTTGTCTCTCTCTTCATTGGCTCCTGCTGCTGTCATTAATTGCAAGTAAGTCAATAAGGCGAGAGCAGGGGTTTGGGGCCGAGCAGAGCTGTGTGTGAATGGATAATGAAGCATGGCTCGGCAGCGAGCCTGTGTAAGTGCCCCCATAGCAAGAAGCTTACTGCCAGGCAGGGAGGAGAAAGCAAGACCGAAGGCGGGGACCACAAATGAAGGGGATCGGGGCTGCTCTGTGCAAAACCATTGCACAGAGCGTGTAAGTATAACATGTTTGTTATTTATTTATTTATTTTTAATAAATCCTTTAGAATCACTTTAAATTGAGGTTGAGAGATATCTCCTTAGGTTTGAATTGCCTGAAATGGAAGATGTGACATAAGGATGTTGATTTACTAAAGGCAAATATGCTGTACACTTTGTATGGGGGAAGTTGCACTTTGCAAGGAAGTTTGCCCCAGAGCTCAGTTAATTTAGTGAAAATTCACTTTGCTAAACAATACCTAATCAAGTGCAAGAAAAATAAAAAAGAACATTTTGCTTGCATATATTTGGGTGATGGAAGTCAGCAGAGCTTTACCTCTCTCACTATGTTCTGGGGTCAATTCCTTTGAAAAGTGCAACTTTCTTTGCAAAGTGAACAACCTATTTGCCTTTAATTATTTTAACCCTAAGGTCTGCAGCTCTTGAAGAATAGTATTGTCCTCTTAAAGATATACAGTAAGTGGTTAAGCCTCATACCAACCGTTTAGGTGTGTTCTGGGTCTGTCTGAAACTAGTAGGCTTATGAAGCCTTACCTGCACATGTATGAGCATTTTTACATGTGTCTGATAATAGTAAGTAAAATATAAAGAAGAAAACAATGGAAACAGCTAAAGTTGATTTTGTATAATATAGAAGATGCTAATTTCAGCAAATGGAGATTGATTTCAATAGTTATACATTTGTTCAAGTTTGTGTTGAAAAAAGAAACATGTAAAAGCTTTAGTTGATATTAGCAACAGGTCAACATCTGCTCCAATTTTCTTTGCTCCATTTTAAATCATCTCCTATATAGTAGAACAAATCTTATTTCCAACATTGTGATTAAATTATCTTTATTTGTATAAACCTTCTGTGCTATGCTATATCAAAATTGTAAATCATAAACTTCAGGCAGATATGGGTGCACCTAAAATGCTATATGTCTACTACCATAGTGAGTTGCAAAAATAGAATAATGTATACTGTCAATTATGTAGTAACACTCATTAGTAAATAATATCTAAATGTCATACCAGTCTCTTAGACTTATTTTACTTGTAAATCCTCAGGATATGCCCTTTAGAATGAAGTAGAATCATAGGAGACCTCAAACAGAATTAAATAGAATGGTGCCAATTCTTAAATAAAACTTTAACCACTTTAGTAGTGCCTCTTGGATTTTGAGTCAAAGTACACATACAAAACTGCAATCTTTTTCGGAGCTCCAAGAAAATGCCTTATGGGAAGGAAAAGTAAAGTCATTCTTGTCCTGTTCTATAAATGGTCCTTGTAGCTAAGCTAATGTGGCTAGGATATATACAGGCAGAGATAATATGACTATATACCAGCATATATTGCCAACTTGTATACTGACAAAAAAGTGCTGGATTGGGAATAAAAAGAACATTTGGTTTATAAAGCACACCAGTCCACATTTATGTACATGCCTGAACTTTGCTAAGCCCAATGGAGCAATAATGTTTTTGAATTGGCACTTGTGTTCACTTAGTACTGTCTTAGGAGCTAAGCAAAGGATATATATAGGCTATAGTAAATTTCCCTGTTCTGTTTAATCAGGGCTCATTATTAAAACACAGAATAAAACAGCTTTATGCTTTAAGCCTAGTGCAAACATAAATCCCAGACACAGCTTTAAAACATATTGATTGTAACTGAGCAATGATCTTTTCTTCCAAATTCTAAACACACACTAGGTCTCATGGATTAAATTTTAATTCAATATTGCCTAAAAACTACCGGTCAGATTCAAATTTTGTTCAACTGCCATTTCCAGGCAATGCAGACTGTTTAAAAGAATTCTATTTTTCAGACACATTGAGTTTGATTTACTAAAGGCAAATAAGCTGTTCACTTTTGCAAGGGAAGTTGTACTTGGCAAAGGAATTTGCCCCAGAGCGTATTGAATAAGGTGATGATCTGCTGACTTCCATCATATTCAGCAAATATCCTGTATTTTTTTTTTTTCTTGCACGTTATTGGATATTTTTGCAAAATTTAATTTTGCCACATTCACCAGGCTCTGGGGAAAAATTTAACTTCTCTAGCAAAGTAAACACCTATTTGCCTTTATGCCAGCCATACACAATTTGAATCTCGGTCGGTTCAGCAGGAACCGGCTGAGATTCGAACTGTTAATGGGCAGGCTGAATGTACCAAATTAATCAATCGATCAATTTGAGTACAACCAGCCTGCCAGATTCTCTTGCAATTATTGCTAGTGGTTGCTATAGCTGTTAGCAATAATCACTGTCAATGCTGTCTGTGTTGATGGGGCAATCATGCATGTTTCTTTCCTGCAACCCATGTAAGGCCATCCTTAGTAAATCAACACCTTAATGCTTTTATTTAAATGATAATTGGAAGATTCATGTTTTATTGTGTCTCCATAACATGGTACCTCCTAAGTCTCTATTGTACATTCAGTGGTTCATTCCTCTGTACTATATTCAGTGTCTCACATCTTTCTATTATATGCAGTGCTGCATGCTTCTAATACATATTTTGGGGTTGATTTACTAAGGGTAAATTCACTGTGAACTACAAGTGGACTGCAAGTGCATATGGAAGTGCACCTGGAAGTGCAGTCGCTGCAGATTTGAGGGGAAGCTCTGAAATGAGGGGAAGCTCTGCTGATTTCTATCATCCAATAATGTGCAAGCAAAAATGTTGTTTTTATTTTCCTTGCACGCTCCCCTCAGATCCTCTGGATTTGTCTTTAGTAAATGAACCCTGTTAGATGTTGTAGTTATGTATAAAACTAAAGTATATATAAGGCTAGTACATTTTTTTTTCATTTTGGCTCAATTATGGAAGAATTAAAACCCCTTTTTTTCCCCCATCTGTGTCCCATTATGAGGTCCCGTAGACAGAACAGGTAGTTAGAGGGAAATGCCCTCGCAGACAGTTGTCACCCAGAACTGGAGTCCCCATTGGAATATTTCTCTCTTTTCCTCTTCTAGGGACAACTTAAAGTTTTGGATATTCCATATGGAGTCACTGGCACAAGGAGCTCTTTGTTCTGGTGACCTGGTGACCAAAAGGAAAAAAAATGGAGTTGCCACCAGAAGGGGGGGGGGGGAGAGGTTCTAACCCTTCACTACTCCATCCAAAATGAAGATAAAATGTGGATTTAGTTTCACTTTAAAATGACAAGGTTCTGAACATCTATAGTGTGATCCTGGGTTATGATTGTGTCTGTTCATTGTGCCTGTGCTGAATTATCCTTCTGGAGGAAGAGGACATGGAATGTGGGATGGAGGAAATGGGACTGGAGGAGGAGGTGATGTGTTGAAGGAGGAAGAGCACATGGGATGGAAGAGTTGAGACAGGAGGAGGAGGTTGACAAGGGATGGAGGAGATGGGACTGGAGGAGGAAGACGTGGAATGGAGGAAATGGGACTGGAGAAGGAGAACATGGGATGGAGGAGATGGGACTGGAGGGGGAGGACATGGGATGGAGGAGATGGGACTGGAGGAGAAGGACATGGGATGGAGGAGATGGGACTGGAGGAAGAGGACATGGGACAGAGGAGATGGGACTGGAAGAAGAGGACATGGGAAGAGGACATGGAATGTGGAATGGAGGAAATGGGACTGGAGGAGGAGGTGATGTGTTGAAGGAGGAAGAGGACATGGGATGGAGGAGGACATGGGATGGAAGAGTTGAGACAGGAGGAGGAGGGTGACAAGGGATGGAGGAGATGGGACTGGAGGAGAAAGATGTGGAATGGAGGAAATGGGACTGGAGAAGGAGAACATGGGATGGAGGAGATGGGACTGGAGGGGGAGGACATGTATTGGAGGAGATGGGACTGGAGAAAGAGGACATGGGATGGAGGAGATGGGACTGGGGGAGAAGGACATGGGATGGAGGAGATGGGACTGGAGGAAGAGGACATGGGATGGAGGAGATGGGACTCGAAGAAGAGGACATGGGATGGAGGAGTTGGAACTGGAGGAAGAGGGGATGAAGGAGGAAGAGGACATAGGATGGAGTAGCTTAGACTGCAGGAGGAGGAGATATGATGGAGGAGAAAAAGGACATGGGATCTGGGAGATGGGACTGAGACAGGCGGACATTGGATGGTGGAAGACATGGGATGGGACTTCGTGGGACTGCCAGTGATCGTCAGGTCTGATAGGGGGTGGGGGTTCAGGACTAAAGCTGTGTAAGGGACCCCAACATTTTGGATGGCTGCCCTGTAGTTAGCAAATCAGGAGAGTGAGTGGGCAGTATGAAATGCAGCTCCGTGTCTGAATGGACACACAGATCTGCAGTTTGGCTCAGGAGCCCCCTTGGAAAGCTGCTTGCTGTGGGGGCACTCAACAGGAGGGAGGGACTAGGAGCAGCTCAGAGGGACCTGAAAAGAAGAGGATCCAGGCTGCTCGGTGCAAAACCAACTGCACAGAGGAAGTAAGTAAAACATGTTTGTTATTTGAAAAAAAAAAAAAAAAAGAGACTTTACAATCACTTTAACATCTGCCTTGTCAATATTCAAAGACACCTACCCCAGATATTTATACATTTCATCCTTAGGCTCATTGATCGCTGACTTCCTTATTACATTATTTAAGCAGAAGGGACATGGTTAAATTTCTTGAAGCTGAATTGGTATTTTTAAAATCTGAAAGGACAACACCTCCCTTTCAATTTCCATAACTTAGTGAACAAGTCTCAATATGAAATATAGTTTATAGCTTCAGCTTTCATATGGTTACTTACAAAAGCTGGAATTTAGATTTAATGCACATGAGAAGAAAAACAAAATACTGCTTGTAACAACCGATTAAATTATTGCTTAATGCTGCAAAAATTGCTGCCACTGCAGTTTAGTAACATTAACAACACAGTGATTTACGGATAGTTTTCTATTGCATTTATCTCAAGGTTTTATCTCACAAGATTCCATTACTGCCTTTGAGGAACACGAAAAATATTATGATGAATTTATTTCTTGCAATCAAATCTGGTCTATTATTGGGCAAAGCTTCATCTAGCGATTAATGCAATATATGAACTAAAATGACTGTATCATTATACAATAAATAGTGCTGATAAATATTATGTCAATGTAACAGTAACTCTGTATTAGAAGATTAATACCACAGGATGCTGCACATAGTTTATCTAGCCCTATTTACCCAGCTCCTTGCATAAGCCTATGATTACTTCTTTCACTGTGTTATATATTTTTCTATGACAGTTTGTGAATACCTGTACAGGTTTGAAGAGAGGACATGCACATTTTGGCCGATGCTCATGGAACATCTGGGCTATTTAATACAAAACTACACAAAAAATGTAGTCTCCTTCCTTGGAGAACACCACTTCCCTCAAATCCCCCCAACTGCATGTTCTGTTTTAATTTTTTTTTTTTTTTTCAAGCTGTCAATCTGATCACACGACATACTGGGTCTTTTCCTTCTTCATTCTATTCCTGGTGGTGGGCAGTCCTCCAAGGCAGCACTGCTGGTATGACAGAAAAAAACAGGAAGCCCATGGTTCACACCAGTGCGGCTTTGAAATCGCACTACTACTAGTGCGATTTCAAAGCCACCGATCAGTGCGATTTTGCAGTGCAATTTCATTGCGGCTTGCAATGTCATTTAACAGAAGTCAACGCAAGTCGCAATGAAATCACAGAAAAAGTAGTGCAGAAACCTTTTTTTAAAACCACTGTGATTTGAGTCCCAATGATTTGAACGGTTCCATTGCCCCAAATGGAGGTGCGACTTGTCATGTGATTTTTGAACTGTCAAATTACATGACAAATCGCACTAGTGTGAACCAGGACTAAATTAAGGGTTTCATTTTTTTGTTTAATACTAGCAAGAGTATGATTTATACTAAAATAAAAAATCGCCCTGGGGTTGGGCTTTAGAAAAATCTTAGCAGGTAAAATTTTATGGCCAAAAGACAGTGTATGCTTCTTTTGCCAAAAACGTTTTCCTTGCTGCTTTTTTATTGTGCATTGACTGTGATTTGTGTGCAGTGTACACTCCTAGCATATGTAAGATGCCCACAGTATGAGCCAGGTGGCCAGGCAATGCAATTTCAGTGTGTATGCACAGGCATTACTAGTGGCTGAACAAATGTTAAACAAAAACTTGGAAGAAGCCCAGGAGAAGATGGCAGCAGCGGCAACAGACTGATCTGGGGGATCTCAAATTTATCATCACCAGAGGAGAGCAGGCTAGGACGAAAGTGTGCCATAACATGCATGCATGCCAGCATACATGCACGTTATAAACTTTACTCCTGCTTGGGGACAAAATGGTAATTTAGAGACAATTTAGTTCCACTTCAAAGTGAGACTATAGTTTATTGTCATAAAGAATGCATTGACTTAGATAGACAAATCTACCTGCAAATGTGTAATGTGCAAATAGGTAGTTGGCAGCACCATACAGTACAGTCTTAGGGACATTACAGAGATAGATCACTAAATCAATAAACCGAGCAGCAAAGTACAATGCCTACTTGTCTTTCCTTTAGCTGAGAGGGGAGTTTGTACAGAGAGGGTTGCCTAGTGGGTGTACTGGAAGGCTCTGCGGGGGTAAGCTGAGAGAAAGGGTCTGTAGTAAGAGGGGTTTGGGGGTGTGGGGGAAATCTGTACTGTGGGGGATATGGCATTGCGAGAATGACATTTGAACTGTGAGGAGGAGCTAATTTTTAGTTGTACTCTGTACACCGGGCTGCGCATTACGTATTCTGAACCCTGCATTCTTAGTTTCACGCAGTCCTGAACTGTGCACTCTGTGCGTGATGCACACCTGCATTCTGTGCATCATGCACTCCTGACCCTTGCACTCTACATTACATGTTCCTGAGCCTGAAGTCTTTGCTTTATGCACTCTAGCAGGGGAGGACTGGGCAAGGGGGTTGGGGGGCAATTGCCCCCTGGGCTGCTCTGATGCCCAGCAAAAAGGCTGCACCGCTTCTGCTACCAAAATGCCTAAAGGATTCCTGGTGAATAGAAGTAAAAAGTCTCTGGCGCTGACCAACTGAGTGCGGGTTGAAGACAAGAACAGAGTGCAAGCCCGCCCAGCATGAATGATGTAAACTGTGTCTGAGCAGAGGCCAGTTGCATACCCCACTGGAGACTCTTCTCCCCTGGCCAGCCGCGACCGAGCTGTCCCAGCTCCCCCCCAACCACCCCTTGCTGCCCAGGTTGGGAACCCGAATTCAGCCGGTAAAAAGAGAGTATCCGGAGCAGAGCATCAGCTTGGAATGGGGGAGGAGGAGGACAGGAAGAGGGAAAGTGGGAGGGGGGCCGAGTCACTACACCATGGGCCTCTGGTTTGTTCTTGCCCCCTGGGCCAAAAGTTGCCAGTCTGCCCCTGCACTCTAGATTCCTGAACACTCCATGATATGCAACTCCAACTCCTGCATTTAGTCCCTCTAGATAGTGTGTGTACATTTTATACTCCTGACCATTGCATATTGTAAGCTGTGCTTTATATGGCATGGCCCTGACCATTGCACTGTTAGTACATTATATACTTCTGAAGTTTTTTCCCTAAGGTAGACTGTGTGCAGAAAAGTATGTAATTGAAGAGTTTCATTTTTAAAAAATTAGTTTGCTCAAGTTTGTGTGTGCTTGTTAAACTGTTGCTTGTGGCACAGTTCTCAAAGCATATTTCGTGGGCAAAAGAACTGTATCCTACATGTACTGTGTATGTAATGTAATGTAATGTATCTAAATATATTTGCAGTGTGTTGTTTTTCACTGTATTCTGTGTAAGAGTGTTTGGGTTTGTCAGTGTATCTTTAAAAAAGATGTATGGGGGTTAATAAAAAACATACATACTCATCTCAGAGTTTCAGAATTGCTGTGAGGCTCCAGTTGTCCACTGCCATCCTCAAGCCTAAGAACTGAGCGATTACATGACCACTGATCACGCAGATCTGGGTGTTCTTGGAGTGGAATACTCTTCTGTCAGTCACCCTTCTCCAATCTGCCCCTCCGACGCTCACTGGAGAAGGGAGTGAGAGGTGGGGGCAGCTGGCTTTGGCTCTCAGCCAAGCACTTAGAACTGGAGCCAGCTGTCATTCAAACAGCTGGGTGGATCCTGACAATATGGTCGGGATCCTTCCACAGTCTGGAACGGTCTGTTACTTTAGCTGACATGGTTTTTTTAGCCTGCTGTTGGCTTATTCTTGGTCACAGGAGAGCAAATGTAAGTACACAACTGTGACCCAGAAGAAAAGTATGGACAAAAAAGCTTTAGCCGTTATTTTCTTAAAAAAAAAAAACAAATGGCCATACCCCTCTTCCATTAAACACAACTACTTTTACCTGCAGCATGCTACGCAATCCACCTCTTTGCAATTTTTTTTCCTGTTTTATCAAGTTGATAAAGCAGATAAAGCTCACCACGAGCCTAAAGTAATTTCCAATTGTGCAGTAATTTAATTCAAATTTGGTTATAAGCACATATACCATATACAAATGCAAAACACTCACATTGGAAGAAGCTGCTGACCCGGGTTTATGTCAGCCCTAGAATCTCTGTCCGTTTCATCCAATCGATTGTTATCAAGAGGTTATCCAAGAGAGTTTGGAAAGTGTGTGTGTAGAGGAAGGGGGGGGTGCAGAGGTAAAAGATGGGGGGTGGGAAAGGTGAGAGCTGTGGAATGGGGTGAGCTTTATATGGGGGGGTGCAAAAGTGAAATGTGCAAGGGGGGCAGAGATAATGTGGATGAGCGTGAAAAAGGTGAGTTGTGGCCTAGGGTGTAAACTGTGGTTGGAAGGGTGCAGAGGTGGGATGTTGATGGGGGGGCATAGGTGAGATGTGGATGGGGGGGGGGGGGTGCTAAGGTAAACTGTGGATAGGGGAGCGGAATTGAGCTGTGGACAGGGGAAAGAAGAGGTGAACTGTGGATGAGGGTTGCAGAGGTAAGCAAGGAGATAAGCAGAGAAAAGCATTTGATGGTTACTTTGGAAAGGGGGGTACTAGACGGAAGGGGAATTTTTGCTTGGGGAAGACCAGTTCAGTGACCAAGAGTATGTAATGTATAACACACCATGCAGGGTGCAGTGGAGAGAATTTTGTAACATACCTTGTACATGACATATTGAGAGCCTCTATAGTTTGTATGCTGTGCTGTATGCTACATATCTTTAACAGTCATATATTACATATTAAAGGCATCTGGATGGTACTCTTGAATGCTCTACTCTGAACAATGAGTTTTGCGTTACATACTCCTGAGCCCTGCATTCTGTATGCTGGACTGCATAATCCATACACTTTACCACTGCACTCTGTGTGATTGCCTCTGTTACATACAGTATTTCTAACCCCTGCACTCTGTACACAGGGCTATATGTTGCATATTCTTGAGCGCAAAGGATGCTTCACATTGAATGTAAGTACTGTCCCTTTTGTTGCTTTTTTTCTGAGCCCTGCATAATACGCACTTCTCACCACTGCACAATACACGCAGTCCTGTACTTTGTGTGTTACACATTCATGAACCATGTGCCCTGTGTGATATGCAGTTCTAAGCCTTAACTTATTACCATTATTTGGCACCACTGTACTTCTGTCCTCAAAGGAAGGTGTGGCTGGGGGCAGGGTTGGGATGTGGTTGAGGGTGGGAAGTTGGCCACGGAAGGTGAGTTCCTGCCCCTGTTCTCTTAGAAAAAAAAGCCCTGCTCACATTTAAAAAAATTTAAAAATGGCAATCAGGCAGTTTAAACTTCTTCCCTAGAGATCGGGGAACCAAGATCAGAAGACAGACCACAAGACTACCAATGCCGAGCAGCTGTTTCAATAAGCGTGCGATGTCACTCTGTAGGCTTCACCCCCTTCCACACATTGAAAGCTGGAGCCAGGTGTCAATCCGGCAGTTGGAGGTATCCCGACAATATGGTCAGGCTCTTTTCACAGCCTGAAGCGGCTATGTGATGTTAGCTGACAGCAGCTGATTGTGGGTCACAGGAGAGCAAAAGTAAGTGCACGCCTATGAACCAGAAGAGAAGTATGGCCAAAGAAAGCTTTGGCCATACTTCTCTTTTAAAGCACACTCATGCCCACCTTCCATTGATCTTATCCACTTTCTGCTTCATGTTCTGTGTATACAGTAAGTAGATTCAACAAACATTGCAGTACTTAGCAGAAAGATCAGTTTTAAATGATGTTTTATGCTAAATATATTTGCAGTGTGTTGTTTTTCACTGTATTCTGTGCAAGAGCCTTTGCTTTTGTCAGTGTATCTTTAAAGAAGATGTATGAGGTTAATAAAAAAAAAAAACACATACTCATCTCAATGCTGCAACATCCCTATGATGCTGAAGTTGTCCCCCACCTGCTCTGACACTGAGAACTGCGTGACTGCATGACAGCTGATCTCTAAGTTCTTGGTCTTCTCAGAGCGGAGACTGGTGACTGTCAGTCACTGCTCTCCAGTCTCCACTCTGCCACTCCAGCGCTCTGGACAGGAGAGAAGCCAGGCGTACCTATCTATTTATGAAATGGTTGGTCTGTAGATGCCTTTAGATATATAGAGGTGGTTGGATGTACAACATCATCTGACCATGTTCAGTCACCACAGCTGGTGGACAGTTCCATAAACACATATGCTTAAAGTGTTACTATACTCGCGACCCTGCAATCACAATATCTGGTCTCCCACAGTACAAAGAACATGGAAATGCAATTAGTTTAGTAAATATAAAGTGTTAAATACCTTTTCTTATTAGCAGTATATAGCAGTCTTGTGACTTCTATCAGTGTCTGGTTAAAATTTGTAAGAAGAGTTTTCATTATAATCTGATTGTCCTCTGAGGCTGCAGGACCCCTGACCCTCTTTCTGGACAGTGCTGATTGGCTCTGTGCTGATCACATGCACTCTCCCAAGAAAAAAAAAAAAACTCTCTATCAAAACACACAAACTGGGCATGTGCAGAGTGACTCCAAAGGCTCTGTCTTATCAGGAAATGGATTGGGGACAGAGGAAGAAGGGGAGAATCACAGAAGACAGGATCAAACAGCCTTTTTACACAATGCACAGGATTAACCTCTTAGGTTCCACAGTGAGTATAACAAGCATGTTTTACTGCATATACAGACTGATTTTACTGTTGTGGTTTTAGTAACACATTAAAGATATATATTTCAACACACATGGGGTGGAGGGGGGATCTGGGGGCCGCTTTCTTAAAGCGAGCTTCTAGATTCTGATAAGCCCCCTGCCTACAGACCCTGACAAGCACAGCCCAGGATTTATGAAAAAGATTGGTGTAAACCAAAAAAGGAACTGCGCAAAAAAGGTGATATTTGACAACTTAGCACTAAAATAAGTGCAAAACCAACAAAATTTGTGAATAAACAATTGTGGGAATTTTTTCCACACTGCGAGCTGCAACAAAAACGTATAAACGTGAATAATGTGAACATAAAGAGGTGGATATTGCGCTCAACAATCAAAACTCACAATAAGGTGCTACAGTGCATGTAAAGCTGAAGATGTACCATAAATAGCAATCTGCAATTTCGGATAAAACCAACTCAGCTAATAATTAAAATAAAAAAATAAGTAAATAAATATATATATATATATATATATATATATATAGTCCTTCTTATGGTGAATAAATAAAGTCCTTAAAGTGCTCAGTGCAAAGTGGTGTCTCAGCAATATGAGTAGACTTGGACTTGATGAAAAAAGCCTTCACCATTAAACCTCCACCCAGTGCTCAGATTAGATACTTCTTACCAGAAGAATATGACCCCTTAATTACAGGGGGTCATAATCAGCATTTGTCTCCACAGAAGCTCCAGGCTGTCCTTAACACTGTCTCCACATCAGCAAGATAACAAGACCAATTGCCATAGGAAGCTCCGGGATTTTGGACATCTGCTCAATGCAGCTCAGGTAACACAAGGAAGGGAAGCAGCCATCCAACCAATTGGGGAGGAGAGGAGGGACTTGCACTTGTAAACCTTTAGAGTGTAAGCTCTGCAGTCCAGTCTCCAGAAGTGCTGCAAGTCCTCCCCAATTGGTTGTAAGGCTGCTTCCCTTCCTTGTGTTACCTGAGCTGCATTGAGCAGATGTCCAAAATCCCGGAGCTTCCTATGGCAATTGGTCTTGTTATCTTGCTGATGTGGAGACAGTGTTAAGGACAGCCTGGAGCTTCTGTGGAGACAAATGCTGATTATGTAATTACCCCCTGTAATTAAGGGGTCATATTCTTCTGGTAAGAAGTATCTAATCTGAGCACTGGGTGGAGGTTTAATGGTGAAGGCTTTTTTCATCAAGTCCAAGTCTACTCTTATTGCTGAGACACCACTTTGCACTGAGCACTTTAAGGACTTTATTCACCATAAGAAGGACTATATATATATTTATTTACTTATTTATTTATTTTAATTATTACCTGAGTTGGTTTTATCCGAAATTGCAGATTGCTATTTATGGTACATCTTCAGCTTTACATGCACTGTAGCACCTTATTGTGAGTTTTGATTGTTGAGCGCAATATCCACCCCTTTATGTTCACAGCCCAGGATTGTCAGGAAGAGGCCCCCCTTTCCCAAAGCACCCACCCCCCCATGTTCAGGGAATGCGGCCTGGTATAGTTCAGGAGGGGAGGGGCGCTCACTCGCCCCCCTCTTTTCCTGACTGTCAGGCTGCATGCCCAGACAAGGGTCAGGTATGGATTTTGGGGGGACTCTCCGCCTTTTTTAAAAAAAATTTGGCATGGGGTTCCACTTAAAATCCATCTCAGATTTGAAGGGCCTGCTAGGACCCTACACAATTTTTTTCCTTATTTTTTCAAATTCCAGGTGCCAGCAATTTTAAATGGGATTTGACTCATTTTTTTCTTTAAAAGTGTCATTTTTGCTGTAGCATGTTTTATGCATGCTACAGATGTACCACTTTACGGCACTTTAAGGGGACCCCCAGGCACTATATTTAACTACTTCTGGACAAGTAAATTTCCCCCCTAATGACCAGGCCATTTTTTGCAATTTGGCACTGCGTTACTTCAACAGAAAAATGCACGGTCCTGCGACGCTGTACCCAAATAAAATTGATGTCCTTTTTTCCCATAAATAGAGCTTTCTTTTAGTGGTATTTGATCCCCTGTGCAATTTTTATTTTTTGCGCTCTAAACAAAATAAGAGCAGCAATTATGAATACAAACTATATTTTTTACTTTCTGCTAAAGTATTCGGCCCCCTTGAACTTTGCGACCTTTTGCCACATTTCAGGCTTCAAACATAAAGATATAAAACTGTAATTTTTTGTGAAGAATGAACAACAAGTGGGACACAATCATGAAGTGGAAAGAAATTTCAAACTTTTTTTAACAAATAAAAAACTGAAAAATTGGGCGTGCAAAATTATGCAGCCCCCTTAAGTTAATACTTTTTAGCGTCACCTTTTGCTGCGATTACAGCTGTAAGTCGCTTGGGGTATGTCTCTATCAGTTTTGCACATCGAGAGACTGAAGTTTTTGCCCATTCCTCCTTGCAAAACAGCTCGAGCTCAGTGAGGTTGGATGGAGAGCGTTTGTGAACAGCAGTTTTCAGTTCTTTCCACAGATTCTCGATTGGATTCAGGTCTGGACTTTGACTTGGCCATTCTAACACCTGGCTATGTTTATTTGTGAACCATTCCATTGTAGATTTTGCTTTATGTTTTGGATCATTGTCTTGTTGGAAGACAAATCTCCGTCCCAGTCTCAGGTCTTTTGCAGACTCCATCAGGTTTTCTTCCAGAATGGTCCTGTATTTGGCACCATCCATCTTCCCATCAATTTTAACCATCTTCCCTGTCCCTGCTGAAGAAAAGTAGGCCCAAAACCATGATGCTGCCGCCACCATGTTTAACAGTGGGGATGGTGTGTTCAGGGTGATGAGCTGTGTTGCTTTTACGCCAAACATAACGTTTTGCATTGTTGCCAAAAAATTTGATTTTGGTTTCATCTGACCAGAGCACCTTCTTCCACATGTTTGATGTGTCTCCCAGGTGGCTTGTGGCAAACTTTAAACAACACTTTTTTTGGATATCTTTAAGAAATGGCTTTCTTCTTGCCACTCTTCCATAAAGGCCAGATTTGTGCAGTATACGACTGATTGTTGTCCTATGGACAGAGTCTCCCACCTCAGCTGTAGATCTCTGCAGTTCATTCAGAGTGATCATGGGCCTCTTGGCTGCATCTCTGATCAGTCTTCTCCTTGTATGAGCTGAAAGTTTAGAGGGAAGGCCAGGTCTTCGTAGATTTGCAGTGGTCTGATACTCCTTCCATTTCAATATTATCGCTTGCACATAATTGGGAAATATTTTTGTATCCAAATCCGGCTTTAAACTTCTCCACAACAGTATCTCGGACCTGCCTGGTGTGTTCCTTTTTCTTCATAATGCTCCCTGCGCTTTAAACGGACCTCTGAGACTATCACAGTGCAGGTGCATTTATACAGAGACTTGATTACACACAGGTGCATTCTATTTAGGTCAACATTGGATCATTCAGAGATCCTCACTGAACTTCTGGAGAGAGTTTGCTGCACTGAAAGTAAAGGGGATGAATAATTTTGCACGCCCAATTTTTCAGTTTTTTATTTGTTAACAAAGTTTGAAATATCCAATAAATTCCGTTCCACTTCATGATTGTGTCCCACTTGTTGTTGATTCTTCACAAAAAATTACAGTTTTATATCTTTATGTTTGAAGCCTGAAATGTGGCAAAAGGTCGCAAAGTTCAAGGGTGCCGAATACTTTCGCAAGGCACTGTAACATTCCCCAAAAAAAAATGTAAAAATCAAATATTTTCATCATTTTGGGCCAATTTGTATTCTGCTACATATTTTTAGTAAAAAAATCCCAATAAGCACCTTTTGATTGGTTTGCGCAAATGTTAACGCGTCTACAAACTAGGGTAATGATTTATGTCATTATTATTTTTATTTTTTTACTGGTAATGGTGGTGATCAGCAATTTTTTGTGGGACTGCGACATTGCAGTGGACAGATTGGACCCCTAACTGACGTTTTGACACTTTTGGGGGGACCAGTGACATTACTACAGTAATCAGTGTTACAAATATGCACTGTGACTGTAATAATGACACTGGCAGGGAAGGGGTTAACCCAGGTGTGATCAAAGGGTTAGGTGTGAGCCTAGGGGGTGTTTTACAAATGTGGGGGGGGGGGGGATGGGCTTGTGAAATCAATACAGAGATCTGTGTTCCTAATTAGGAGGAACACAGGAGCTCTGTATTTATTCCTGAGAGAACAACGGTCAGCTGTGTTTACAACAGCAGACCACCGTTCTCTCTTCAAGGGGAGCAATCGCAGGTGCCTGGCGGCAATCGAGGCTGCCAGCCTCATGGGTCGGCTTCCCCTCTGGCCCCAGGATCGGCGATTCATGGGAACCTGCTGACGTGCCACCGTATAACTGCAGCAGCTGGTCGGCAAGTGGTTTAAGGAATTTTTCATTTTTATTGCTGTACTTTTAAGTATAATTAAAATCACTGCTCCTGAAAAAACAACTGTTTTTTTAAATTAATACATGTCCCCCAGGGCAGTACCCAGATCCCCATACCCCTTTTATGCCCAATTACCTACATATAAGCCTTTAAAATGGCCACTTTCGATTTTTCCTATTCGGCTCCCATAGACTTCAGTGGGGTTCGCTGTTCGAGTTAGAACATTTCCCCTGCTCGGGAGTTCTGCTGTGAACCGAACAGGGGGGTGTTCACCCCATCCCTACCCCTCAGGCCTAATGAAGGGCCTCCAAAATGCATTGGATACTACAGGGAATTTACTGTGGCAATTAACCACTTAAGCCCCGGAAGATTTTACCCCCTTCCTGACCAGGGGGTTTTTTGTGATTTTTTACTGCGTGATTTTAACGGACAATTGCGCGGTCGTGCGACGCTGTACCTAAACGAATTTCACGTCCTTTTTTTCCCACAAACAGAGCTTTCTTTTGGTGGTATTTGATCACCTGTGCAATTTTTTGATCATGCGCTATAAGCAAAAAAAGAGCGTCATTTTTGCAAAAATAACAATATTTTTTACTTTTTTTTATATGAAATTCTCCCCCCCCCCCCCCAAAAAATGTAAAAATCAAAATTTTTTAACATTTTCGGCCAAATTGTTTTATGCTACATATGTTTGGTAAAAAAAAATCGCAAAAAGCGTATTTTGATTGGTTTGCGCAAAAGTTATCGCGTTTACTAACAAAGGGAAAGATTTTTGTCATTTTTGGTGTTTTTTTTAACGAGTAATGGCGGCGATCTGCGATTTTTTTGCGGTACTGCGACATTGCGGCGGACAGATTGGACCCTTGACTGACATTTTTGACACTTTTGGGGGTACCAGTGACATTACTGCAGTAATCAGTGCTATACATATGCACTGTTACTGCAAAAATTACACTGGCAGGGAAGGGGTTAACTGTATTGGACAGGGAGGGGTTAAGTGTGTCCTAGGGGCGTGATTCTAACTGTAGTGGGACAATGCTATTGGTGTAAAAACAAAGATCAACGGTTCTACATAGTAGAACCGTCTGATCTTCATTTTTACACAGGGGAGAATGACAGGCGGCTTGTTTACATAAGCCGCTCTGCCTTTCTCCCGCTGTACCAACGATCGGCGAGTGACCGGCGGACATCGGGTCCGCCGGTCACACGCCCGCACTCCTCCCTGAACGAGCCTCAGCGGGCGCGCGCTCGCCCGCTATTGGCTCTAATAGCAGTGACAGGCGAGTGACGTAGATCTACGTCACTCTGCCTGGCCGGGGCTGACTGCCGCAGTAAATATACTGTGCGCAGTCGGCAACCGGTTAAAGACTTATTGAGCGTATTAAACACCTGTGGTGCTCATATCCTTTGACCCTTTTTATTTATCGTCTATATTATAGGAAACTGTTGCAGAGACAAAGTGCAGAAAATGTTTATTACTGGACTTCTGCAAGAATCTGGAAGAAATGCACAAAGCAGACCAAGATTCAAGTAGCAATACACATGCCTCTTGTATTTATACAATATTTGTTTAGCCCAGTGTTCAGCTCTAAAACTGTGAAATGCAAATGCTAATTTATGGCAACAGCCATATATCGATATACCTTATGCATCTGGCAGCAAACAATTTTGTTTTTGTCTTTTATAAGTCTTACTAGAATACATCTTGAAAAACCAATGCAGCTTATGTATAGTTATTATGGATGCACATGCCCAGCTCTTGAAGAGTGTAGTCCCTGTAAGCAAAAGAAATGAGATACAAAAGTGGAAAACATGTTTGCAAGAGTATGATAAGATATACAAAGAAAGGAGTTCTAAAATCTTTAGTTTTTGCATTGTCAATAGCTATAACATATGGCAAATCAACAATATACTTCTTTGAAAGTTCCGTTGTTGGAAAATCATGTTGTTTTTGTGAAGATTTAGCATCAAAGGTAGAGCTTTCATGGACTCAAACCAACCTGCATTTAAGCACTTTTCTGCCCACTTTAATTTAAAAGAGAAGTATGAGGTTTGGGGTTTTTGCAGATTTATACTTACCTAGGTGGATGCAAAATCAATCCAATGCTGCATCTGTCCCCTGACAACTGTAACACTGTCCCCAGCTGACTCTTAACACCACCAATCGCTCGATTCTCAGGGCTCCGGGTCAGTCACTGTTCTCTGTGTTGCAGAGTGCGATCACTGGGTACAGCGGAGTCCATTCAGATCAGACATTGTGGAGTAACAGGAATTGGCTTCTTTATTGGAACATAACACAGAATGCAAAAATGTCACCTCATTGTAATAAGAACGACAGACAGGAAGAGATAACCAACAAGTTCAGTGCAGTGAACAGGATATTACAACACATCATAGAAATGCATAGCATATCACTGAGCATTAGCGACATCTAGTGTCCTATTTGTGAATTGCAGTTAATCTGCTAAGCTGAAAGCTGTTGTATCTCCAACACTCTGCTCTGCCCCCTCCTTGCTCACTGGAGCGCTGGGCTGTGGAGGGGGTGGGAGCGGCTGGCTCAGACTCTCAGCAGCTTACTGAGAGGCTGAGCTGGGTGACGGTCCAGACATGTGGGCAGATCCTGACCCCAGTGTCCCAATCTTGCCCAAGCCTGGACCTACTTAGTTATGTCAGCAGACAGCGGACTTTAGCCAACTGTTTGCTAAAAATAGATCACAGGAGTGCAGAACGAACTGCACTATTATGATCCACAGGAGTAGTACAGCCAAACAAGTTTTGGTTGTACTTCTCCTTTAAAGAAAAAATTATTGACAGCAGGTTAGGATGTCGGGCCCCATATCAATGACGGTGCCCGGGGCAGATGCCCATTTTGCCCTGCCTTAAAGACTGCCCTGGTCACATCAATAGAACAGAAATATTTCAGCCTCATGGCTTACTTTGGACCTCTTAGACATTCAGTCTGTCTCCCACAAACACATGCCACTTATCCTCCTGGTCATTGCATTTCCTCATTAGGGCTATACAAGTTCTCTCAACAAAATATGGTGTCCATCATATGTGCTCTGATGAAACATAAATGTTCATATAAAGTGCTCCAAAGTAATGATTAGTATATCCAGGTGATGACAGGACAGCCTCAATCCCTTGTGAATCAAGCAGGAACCACCAGTGTGTGAACTCCCTCCACCAGTAAGATTGGCCTCTCACCTTGATACCAGACCCAAACGGTCCAGCATGAGCATATCAGGGGATAAACAGACTATCACAGGTAACCTCTCCAGCCTTCACCTCCGGGGGTCGCCAGGACATAAAATAAAGATAAAGCAAAGATCTAGTGCTCTCTGAATGTAAATAATGAGCTTTTATTGAGCATAAAGGGGTAACTCACATTTGTTGGGCACTCAGCCGTGCCTGCTGTTATGGCATTCAGTGTTGGAGAGTAGCACCCGAGCGATCGGCGTCAGGCACGCAGGCTCCACCTCCCTATACGCGTTACGCCTGGAGCGTGGGCTCTGTTTGGCTTCTTCGGTAGGTGACCGAAGAAGCCAAACGGAGCTGAGTGCCCCACAAATGTGAGTTACCCCTTTATGCTCAATAAAAGCTCATTATTTACATTCAGAGAGCACTAGATCTTTGCTTTATCTTTCTTTTATGTCCTGGCGACCCCCGGAGGTGAAGGCTGGAGAGGTTACCTGTGATAGTCTGTTTATCCCCTGATATGCTCATGCTGGCCCGTTTGGGTCTGGTATCAAGATGAGAGGCCAATCTTACTGGTGGAGGGAGTTCACACACTGGTGGTTCCTGCTTGATTCACAAGGGATTGAGGCTGTCCTGTCATCACCTGGATATACTAATCATTACTTTGGAGCACTTTATATGAACATTTATGTTTCATCAGAGCACATATGATGGACACCATATTTTGTTGATAACACTTGTTGATTCATGTAATCACTAATTATTTTTGTGCCCTTCTGGCGCAGCACGTTTTTTGATTTTTATGTTTTTGTTGTGAGGTGTGGACACATTTGTGTGTAGCCGGATTTATATATTGATTTATTCTAGCACATTTTATACACATTTGAATTTCACTTAGTCTTGCGCTGATAGTTTTTTCACTATATACAAGTTCTCTGCCTCTTGTAGCACTGCTTTTCCCTTTTCTGGTGCCCCACACTCTCATCAAACAGCATTCTAGATAAAAAGGCTGTCCTTGAGGCTGGACACACATCCAAGCAACTCTCCTGATGATCATGTAGGAGCCCTGGCTGGCCCTTTTGTGGGAAAAACAATCACCTGAAAATCAAATGACAATCAAATCAGATGGTAAACTATGCTCATCTATGTCATAATATGCAGCTTTACACAGTGACATGGCATTTGACTGTCACACACTAATGAATCTTTATTGTTATCGCTGTGAGCAGAAAATGATAGAGTAAACAGAGAAATACCATAAAGGCAGTTCTATTGCTCTGTTAGTTCAATCTTTTACCTACAGATATTCTGTATGGCTCAAAAGTAGGCAATCTGATTGACTGGGTCACATCAGCCAGGCTACTCTGTACATTACTCACATAGTGTTTATTGTAAACCTTTCAATATATCTAGTTTGAAGAACCTTAGGAGTACAAGAATGGATTGGCAATTATAAATGTATATGACCTTTTTGATAGAGAAAGATGGCCACCGAGTTGGAGGGGCTTTTAAACTAGGAGACGGGGGGGGAGGGCTCAGAAGTAGAATCAGTCAGGAGGGAGCAGAGGACTGAAGGCAGTTGTAGGGTCAGCAGCGACATTAGGTCCACAATGTCAATTGGCGGGTCTGTGCGGGAAAACAGCAGACCAAACAAAAATAAACATAACCGCCAATCACGTTTAACTTCCGTAAAACTAAGAGGGGTATATGCTAATGCCAGGAGCCTAGCTAATAAGATGGATGAGTTGGACATGTTAGTACATGAGGAGGACATAGACCTTGTGGGAATAACAGAAACTTGGTTCGACCCCTCACATGACTGGCTGGCAAATATCCAAGGGTATTCTGTGTACCGGAAGGACAGGGTAGGAAAAAGAGGGGGAGGGGTATGTCTCTATGTCAAGAACAATATAAAGGTGCTAGAAAGGAGTGACATTACGGATGGGATGAGCATGGATTTAGAATCTGTGTGGGTTGAACTCGATAGGGAAGAAGATAAGGGAAAAGTAGTTGTGGGGGTTTGCTATAGGCCACCTAACCAAGGGGAGGAGGTAGAGCTGGAATTTTTAGCACTAATAGGTAAAGCGGCAAAACTGGGATCAGTCATCATATTGGGGGACTTCAATTATCCCGACATTGACTGGGAAGAGGGGACTGCACACTCGCATAAGGCCCGTCTATTCACGGAAACCTTACAGGATAACTACATGTCACAGTTGGTGGATTCCCCTACTAGAGAGAATGCAATCCTGGATCTATTGATCACTAATGACCCAGACATAATCTCGGAGGTAGGAGTCCAGGACAATCTGGGCTCTA
The DNA here is from genome assembly GCF_965119305.1 of Pelophylax lessonae. Taxonomy (NCBI): domain Eukaryota; kingdom Metazoa; phylum Chordata; class Amphibia; order Anura; family Ranidae; genus Pelophylax; species Pelophylax lessonae. The sequence continues at coordinate 360,099,443 of NC_138769.1, read as the reverse complement.
GCGATCACAGGATGATCACATTTAGTATAAATAACAATATAAAAAGGCAAGTGGGGAACATAAGAACCCTAAACTTCAGAAGGGCAGACTTTCCAAAATTGTACTCAATGATGGAAAGGGTAAACTGGGACCAAACCCTGGGATCCCTGACCACTGAGGAAAAATGGGAATGCTTTAGGAACATATTAAGCAAAGGCATCTTGCAGTGCATTCCTATGGGGAATAAATTTAGAAGAGACAAAGCCAAACCTGGCTGGCTAAACCGTAGCGTTAAAAAACTTATTAGGGGAAAAAAATTGGCCTTCAAGAAATATAAATCAGAGGGCACAGTATCGGCCTTCCAGCAATACAAGGAGGAAAATAAGAAGTGTAAACACGAAATCAAGATGGCTAAAATCAACTTTGAGAGACAAATAGCCGAGGATAGTAAAAAAAACCCAAAGAAATTCTTTAAATATATCAACAGCAAAAAAACTAGGGCAGAGCATATTGCACACATAATTAACGATGATGGGAGGATGGTTACAGAGGACACTGAAAAAGCAACCGTGCTGAATGCTTTTTTCTCGTCAGTCTTTACGCAGGAAAAGGAGGGGTACACTGACCATGACTGTATGGTTAGTAGTAATACACAGGACTTGCCACTATGGCTAACAGAGGGGGAAATCAGGGAAAGACTGGATAAACTTAACACAAACAAATCACCAGGCCCGGATGGCGTACATCCGAGAGTGCTCAAGGAACTCAGTATGGTTATATCTAGACCACTGTTCCTAATCTTTGCTGACAGTATTAGGACAGGAGATGTACCAGGGGATTGGAGGAAGGCTAACGTGATTCCGATATTCAAAAAGGGCCAGAGACATATCCCGGGAAATTATAGGCCTGTCAGTTTGACATCAATAGTATGTAAACTTCTGGAGGGGATGATAAGGGACTATATCGTAGAGTATGCTAAAGACAACAACATCATCAGTAGTAACCAACACGGGTTTACAAATGGGCGTTCTTGTCAAACCAATCTCTTAGCATTCTACGAGGAAGTGAGCTGTGAGCTAGATAGGGGCAGACCAGTGGATGTGGTGTACTTGGATTTCGCTAAGGCGTTTGATACAGTTTCCCACAAGCGCTTAATTTATAAAATAAGGTCTGCAGGTATCGACAGCAGGGTTTGCTCTTGGATGCGGAACTGGCTAAAAGGCCGTGTCCAAAGGGTGGTAATAAACAGCGCATACTCAGACTGGGCTGAGGTAGTAAGCGGGGTGCCCCAGGGCTCAGTCCTGGGACCAACCTTGTTCAATTTATTCATAAACAGCATTGAGGACGGGATCAGTAGTTCGTTATCAATTTTTGCAGATGACACAAAATTGGCCAGGGCAATAACTGCACAGCATGAAGCAGATATCCTACAGAATGACCTGGACAAAATTACGGAGTGGGCAACGACATGGCAAATGAGGTTTAATGTGGAGAAGTGTAAGGTTTTGCACTTGGGGACCAAAAACATAAAAACACAATACATGTTAGGAGGGGAACCCTTGGGGGACTCAAAAATGGAGAAAGATCTGGGAGTCTTGGTTGATGATAGATTAGGCAACAGCATGCAATGCCAAGCGGCAGCTTCCAAAGCCAACAGAATATTAGCATGCATAAAGAAAGGGATGTATTCCAGAGATAAGACTATAATCCTTCCACTTTATAAAACTCTGGTCCGACCGCATCTGGAGTATTCTGTCCAGTTCTGGTCGCCAGTCCTCAGGAGGGATGTGTTGGAGCTGGAGAGAGTCCAGAGAAGGGCAACTAAACTAATTAGGGGATTGGAGGACCTTACCTATGAAGAGCGGCTGCAATCGCTCGATTTATTTTCCCTGGAGAAGAGACGTCTGAGAGGGGACATGATAGCAATTTATAAATATCTTAATGGGGATCTCAGCTTAGAAAAAAAGCTGTTCATTCGAAGGAATTGCATGAGGACTCGAGGACATACAATGCGATTAGAGGAGAAGCGTTTTAACCTCAGGCAACGTGGGGGGTTCTTTACTGTTAGGGCTACAAGATTGTGGAATTGTCTACCACAAGAGGTGGTTTCTGCGGGTAGTATGGTGACTTTCAAAAGACTCTTAGACTTACATCTCAAGGATCAGGAGATAAAGGGCTATGTTAGATGATTACAGTCACACACACCTACACAGGTTGAACTGGATGGACTATTGTCTTTATTCAACCTCACCTACTATGTAACTATGTAACTATATATTCACAGCCTAGATTTTCTAGAAGGGAACAACTTATTTAAGTACAAAAAAAATTAAAGTGCCAGGCTCTAAATGTAAATATGAAACTCTATACACTCCAGTGATCAATACAATCAATAATACAAAAAAGTGCTTATCCAATATATAAAGCTGAAAGGATTAGCTCCTAACTATAAAAATAAAGTGAAAAAAGTGCTTTGTGCTAACTGTTATAAATGAATTGTGTTATTTAGTGATCAAAAATTAACCCCTTGATGCAGACGTACATATATGCAGCCCTACTGCACTGGGCTTTTTGCTATGTGCATATCCCCTTTTGTACTGGGAGCGCACCACACAACACGTTCCCAACACAGGGAACAGGGGTCTCACCAAGAGCCCTGGGTCCCGTAATAACATCGGGACCCGGAACTCCCGATTCCAGGCCACCTGATCTCTGTGGTAGCCTCAGATTGGCTATCACAGTGATCAGTCATTGTTAAACCCGCCTCTGTGGTTTTCTTGCTCTCTCTCTCTCTGTGAATGAAGAGCAAAGATATATTGTATCTTTCTCTCTCCTTGCAGAGAGAAAAAAAAAGTACACTGAGTACACAAAATAAATAAATAATAAAAAAATAAAATAAAGAAGAAATACCTAGATCAAAGGTTTCATCTAGTTAAAACAAAAAAACAGTTCAAAATAAAATAAAACAGTTTGTAAGATTGTATCCCATCTATTACTAACCTTATCAATGCCATACAAAATTAATCCCCTTTGATTACAATTCTGAAAAACACTAAAGTGCCTTGAGTCGCTGTATTTTTTAAACCCTGTCTTATTATTTTTAATGTGCTCTTCTAGCTTTACCGAGAGCTTCCTTGTTGTTCTGCCTATGTATTGAAGGCCACAGAGGTACTTTAACACATATACCATATGCGTACTATGATATGATATAGACTTCTTCATCATACGTATGCTGAGTTGTTTTACAAGTAAAATCTATTTGTTTCCTTACTTTACAGGCTATTGTTTTACATGTGCCACACCTTTTACATTTATAAAAACCTTTTTTGGTACAGAAATGTTACTGTCCTTAGTGGACATTATGTACTATATACAATCGAGGGTTTCTTTGGTAATATTTTCCCAGTGTTCCATCCTTTAACAAGATGGGCCAATGCTTCTTTATACTCTTTTTAATCTTCCTATACTGCCGCTTGAAATCTACAGTATTAGGACGTCTAGGTCCTGATTTTTTATTCCCGTTTTTGTTTGTTTTTGTTTTTATTTAACATCCTGTTGCTTTCCATCTTTTCCACTTCACATTTGATTCCTTACAGCTTCCTTCTCTCATACCTCTTAGCCTCAAATCTCTTTAGTAGTATTTCTGCTTGTTTATCAAAATCTTTCTGTAGGTCATAATTCCTTATTGTTTATGCAAAAAGGGGTACGACGCTCAAACAAACCATATTGTGAATCAATGTGATAAACAGAAATTGTCTGTTAAATTATTAAAAAGACAAAAAACACCATGCTGTGAAGTGATAGGTGAAATATAGTGACAATATATTAATAATAAATAAATAGAGTCTCTAGTGCAAATCGCCAGCAAGAGAATGTCCTAAAACTTGATAGGAGAATGTGTTCCTTTAAGCCTACACCTTCACTCGTTCACCCAGTGAGTGCAAAAGGTACTGCTTACCAGAGATTTGGGACCCCTTGATCATAGGGGGTCACATGAGCGTAATCCTCTTAGCAGCTGATCAGACCAGACAAATCTCTCATCAATAGATGTCCAAGTTGAAATTGGCAATAGATGTAAAGGAATACTCTCTCACAAGGAAAGTGTATAGCAAAGCCGTATCATTAGATCAGGACCATGACATGAATGGAGAAAGGAAAGAAGGCTCTCATGGCGTAGTATATCACATTAAAATCGTTTAATGATTCAAAATGCACTTACTACATCACAGTAGATATAAAGCCTTTCGTGTAATGAATTGCGGTATTCAAGGAATGGAGACGCCGCTTTCGCGTTCCATCTGCGTTCCACCTTGACCGGAACTTCCTCTAGGTTACGATCTCACGTTCCCTATGCGTTTCGTCAGCACGCCGCCAACGTCATTAGGGGTTCCGGTCAAGGTGGAACGCGGAAGCGGCATCTCCATTCCTTGAATACCACGATTCCTTAAACGAAAGGCTTTATATCTACTGTGATGTAGTAAGTGCATTTTTAATCATTAGATGATTTTAATGTGCGATACTACGCCATGAGAGCCTTCTTTCCTTTCTCCATTCATGTCATGGTCCTAATCCAATGATACCATGTGGCCAGGATATATTCCTCACTATTTGGGGTGTCTTGTAACATTGCAATCAGGACCCTACTATCCTGCAAATATGATTTATTACTGACCACAAGCAGTTGCAAGAATGTGTCAGGATATTCACCTAATCTTCTGATTGGGGAGTTAACCCCGCTAATTATTGGTCTCCCTTAGTGTGAACCCTGGGAACACATATGACAGAAGTTATCATTAGTGTGGGGTGCGCTAAACAACAAATAAATAATGAATATATAACATATATCTATATGTGAACCAAATCAACAAAAGTAAATATATATACCATATATAAATCTGTGAAGCCAATTAATAATACAAATCAATTGGTGCATAAACATAAAAGTTCATAAGTGTCCATAAATATTGTGCAGGTGAGTAGAATTGTATTCTATCCAAATAATACGTGTATCCACCACCAAGTGAAATTCATCCTTACCAAACAGAAATAAATAAGGTGCAACTATATTTTCTTGTGCTGAAAAAATATCCAATCTCCTTGTGAACAAACACCACGTGTAAATCACCAAGAATTAGCCTCTTACCAGATGGTAATAAGAATGCACTTGTTCAGTGAAACCACCGCCTTGCTTCCTCTTTAAAATCCCGAAGTGGGATGTAGAACCGCTCTACCTTTCTTTCTCCACTAGATGGCAACGAGTACCAGCAAGAAACACAAGAAAATATAGTTGCACCTTATTTATTTCCATTTGGTAAGGATGAATACAATTCTACTCACCTGCACAATATTTATGGACACTTATGAACTTTTATGTTTATGCACCAATTGATTTGTATTATTAATTGGCTTCACAGATTGATATATGGTATATATATTTACTTTTGTTGATTTGGTTCACATATAGATATATGTTATATATTCATTATTTATTTGTTGTTTAGCGCACCCCACACTACATATACATTTATCCATATTCAAAAGCACTGAATACCGGGAGCAGCTTCAACACACTATCAGCGCACCCATCCCCCCTTACAACAGAAGTTATCATTGCCTCGGGTATTAGGTATTTTGCTGATTCACTTAAAAGTTTCTTACCCTTTTTTAATGAAATTATGTTTTATGTTTCATCGTATATTCCCTAATCAGGTTATTAGGCAATTTAGAACCCTCTACTTTTAATATTCCTGCCATTTGCTCCTCATAATCTCTTTTGTTGAGGATAACAATCCCCCTACCCGTTTGTCCGCTGGTTTGATCAGCACATTTCTCTTTTTTTCTATTTCCTTTATCCCAGCCCATATTTTCCCTACTTCTTTTGGAACATTTTACCTCAATCTCCTTTATATCATCTTTCACCAAGCCCCTAAAGACTTCCAAATAGTGGTTCCCTGAATTTTTGGGGTTAAAAGAGGAGTGTTTTTTAGGCCACTATGTACATATTGCTGATCCTCTAAAGTGTCCTTTATAATTGAATATTTTTCTGCATAATGTTTCTTTATATTAATTATTCACATAAATCATTGTATATTATTGTAGGCATTTTTTTTTCTAACAACTTATTTAACCACTTGAGTCACCGACATCCTTTTAAAAAGGCACAGGGACTGAGGCTTTTTTTTTCCAGTACCACTTTAAAGTGGCACCCAGACTCAGTGGAAAAAAAATAAGAAAATGGAAAGTTCCTGTAAGTGTAGACTAAAGTAACTCACAATTGGTTACTCACATGATAAAATTGATAAAATTTGAAGGCTCATCTTATTTAAAACCGGGACTCAAACGTTTATCTCTAGGGAGAGAACCGCCACAGACAATTGGTGTATCCAGCGATCAATGGAGAAGACCCTAGCAAGACCATCCACCATCCAGGGAAAGGATTGGATGGTCCGACCGGCTGCATACACTGATAATTTATGGCAATTCTCTCCCTAGAGATGAGCATTTGAGTCCTGTTTTTATTTAGAATGAGCCATCCATTCAATTTTATCATGTAAGTGACCAATTGTGATTGCTACTAAAATAGTTACTTAAAGAGTAACTCCCCTTTTATTGAGAAAAAAACATTCCCCTCAGGGTTATCTATGTACATTGCAAGGATTTTAACAAACTTTGTTGCAGGGTCCTACCTTTTGTTTTACTGAAGAAATCTCTGTGTGTTTCTCTGTGCCCACGTGCTAAGTAGTCTAATGGAAGTGGTTTCATAATTATCAACCAGCTGCTACACCTGCAGAGCTTTAATGAGGAAAATTGCAGGGTCTGCATCCCTTTAGCTGTGATATTGGGAGTATCTCACTAAAAATTGCATTTTTTGCTGCAGGGGGTGCAAAAAAATTGGACTTGTATTTTAGTGCAGACTTCTAGAAAAATCAGTGAGCCAATCACACAAGCAGCAAATGATGTTTCAGGGGCGGTTCTGTACACATTCTGTGTATAGAACACCTCCAGGTAGCCATATTGCATTGCATTTTAGAGAAAATTACTGCAGATTGAAAAGGAAAGGTAATTTTTAATAACATTCAATCACAATATGACTTGTGTCACAATTGTATATGCTATATTATTTTTTTTTTTTTTTTTTTATTTGCTATTTTTTTCCCCAGAAAGTGGACTTACCCTTTTAGTCTACACTTAGAGGTGCTTTCTCTTTTCTTGTTTTGTCCTGTCTAATAGAGCCCTTATCTTGCTCCAAGGAATTAGCTTGCTCAAAGTGTTGGACTTATAGGACTTTACTTCTACATTATACAATGCTTTTGGACTCATTTTACTAGATTTCCAATTTTAACTGTTTAATTATTGTTTCCGTGTACTGACTCCAAGTCTTTGTGTGTGCCTAATCTTTGTGTGTTAGCCAGACTTAGTGGTCCTGTCGGTCTCTGGCAGCTTCTGGTCCTGGAACCGCTGGCTGTCATTGACAGCCTTGATCCAGCACTATGCCCAGGAGCTGGAATAGGCTGATCATTTCAGCTCTTGGGCTTCCTATCTTGCTATTCCATAGGAATACCTGTAGCATATCACTTTAGACGCAATGCTTCTGTATTGTGTTTACAGTACACTGGAAGAGATGTGGCGCAATGAGTGATACCAGGAAACCTTTTGCCAATAAGGAGACTCAAGCAGTGTCTAGCCTCTGCCTGTAATAATCAATCACTTCTATAGTGATATATTGCCAGCTGATTACAGCTAGTATTGAAAGTTGTAAACTGCAAGTGCTGGAGTAAGAATAATTTATTGGGTAATGTTTATATTATTGTGCTCAGTGTTATATGCTAAACAATACTGAGGGTCTAATACTAATATAATACTGCTTATCAAACACTGAAACGGGCCTGAGACTGGTAAGAAGTTTTATTGTGAAGTAAGCAGTTTTTACTTACTCCTCAATATAAGACTTTAAATAGAAACATAAACCTTATAAAAAAAATTACAACATAAGCATCTCTAGAAATGTTCAGTAATGGCAATCTACAAACAGATACTTATAGATAATTGCAGAATGTTTAATTCCTGCATACCTTATCTTTTATGTCCTCCCCATTTCTCTCAAAGAGGCCATTTCCTCTTAGAGCAGATGAATCCATATCCCTTTAGTTCCCAGGAACTCTGGGTCTGCCTCCTGGAACAAGTAACAGGATTTTCCAGGATACATCTGTGAGGCCCTAGCTACATCACCAGTGTCTCACTCAACCAGGAAGTGGAAACACAGTAATCATTAATAAAAGCAAAAAATGCTTGTTGAACTAAAAATTGTGTGATGATTTGATATGCAGAGCTGTATTTTGATGTGATTTTTTTGGGAAAGGGGGAAAGTTCTGGTTTAAATTTTAGCAATGAAGTCCCAGGTTTGCTTTACAGTCCATTTACAACAGAGCAGTGTGTTTAGCACATGTATGTTACTTCATTTTACGTCACATGTTAGCGCTCATTGCATCATTACATCAAGAATACTTATACGTGTAAATGGGATGTCTAATCCACTACAATGGACCAAAAAGCGATCCTGCAATCTCATACACAGTGCAACTCAACACATGGCAATGCGGTATTTCAGTACATGACATCACAAGCGCATTGGTAACATGTCTTAGGACGAAGCCACGTTACGTGTGTTGGTGCACTGTAGTGATGAATGGGACCTAACTATAGACAATAGAAAGAAATTTCCTTGCACAGACAGTGAATCTACTAGATAAAAATCTAGTTTTGGACACTTAAAATAACACAAGCAGAGCGGGATACTAAAAAATGAACCACATTGTCTGGGCAAATGGCACAGTATACATAGAACTGTACACAGATGTCATGGTTCAGTTGTTGGCAGATCCCTTTAAGACATTCCAAATGCACTAACTGGTTTTCTGGGAAAAAAATAACTGCAGGATTCTTGTGACATATAAATGGTGGGTTCCTGGACAGCCAAGCTGTTTTTAAACTATCAAAAACATATATAGTTAAAATTCGAATATCCTAACACCTTACACGATATGAAGCTGTACTGTTCAGTAACACAACAGATGGCTCACTATGATATCTCATATCTAATTCATGGAAACGTCTGTACGAAGGGCTTGGATCACTTACTCATCTGAATACTCTGATACCCTATTAAAGGATGAAGAAATAAATAATTCTCATGGTATAACTGCACCAGGCAATCAGTGATAATATAACTAGAAATTCGAATATGGGACCAATTCTGCAATAAATTGTTTCAGCATGGAAACAAGTGTCGCAACACATGATAAAAAAAAAAAATACTAGTCTAAACTTGAGATATAAAATGATCTTGATTAACATCATCTTCAAAGCCATCCCAAGAGTTCATAATGATTTGTGGCCAAGCTAAAACCGCCCCAGAAAACTACAAACTGTCGAATTTCTGAAGGAATTAATATTCCCAATGAACACATAAACAAAGTCATAATTCCAGAAACAAATCCCAGTATAACCACAACAAAGACAAATGAATGAGCACAGTGGTGTAGAATTGCTGAATTATTGCTACTAATGACAAGGCATCCGATTGCTAGAAAAAAAAGGAAAATAAACACAGCACAATAAATTAATTACTAGCAAAGGGTTTTATATGCTTTTTCTTCTATGCAATGGTCCTCAGTGATAATGGAAAGAATAAAACTTAATTTTTCCTTCAGTTAGTCTGCTGCCACTACTGATTACATTTTTCTCTGTGTACACAAACCAAACACAGACCATACTTATGTCAATGATATGCTCAGCACACTGTACATAATAGATGGCAGACAAACATAGACATCACTAACAGAAAACAACAGAGGAAAATCTAAAATATACAGCAAAGTTATGTCTGACAATGGTAGCCTCAGAATATTTCTTTGACTACTTTTTTGCCATATGTTTTATGCCTTCCACCAAAAATTATTAGAAATTCAAAGGTAGCACCGCATGAGCAAATTGCTTTCTAAATGAAAACCAGTTATACCCTAAATTACCCTAGATGTGGATTAACCACTTTTACCTCGTTTCCACTGAGTGGTACGGTACGGTTCGGTTCAGTACGGTACGGTTCGGTACGGTACACATTGCGTTTCCACTGCCAATAGTACCCTTTTCATGATAGGCGTGGTGTAGCTGGTCACAGCAGGAAAGCTGTGATAGACGATTCTCTGTCAACCAATCAAAGTTCTGCAGAGTGTAGCTCCACCCAGTTGGTACGGGTCTAATGTGCTTGGTACCCCAACGAAAGGGTACCAAAAAGTGGTACGGTACGGTTCGGAATTAGGGTACCATTCATAATGGAAACGGCATAAAAAGCGTACCGTACCGAACCGAACCGTACCAGAAAGCTCAGTGGAAATGCGCCATTTATGTCTGGATACATTTCTTCTTTTTAATTTTTTTTACATACACTTTTTACACACATCAAAATCTGCTTTTCAAAAGTGGAACTTCCGCTTTAAGTACTCCTGTTTTGTACCTAGTTTTGACAGCTACCTGCTCCCACTTCCCTTTGGAGCGCTGTGGCGCCCTGAGCGGAAGTTCTCCTCTCCCCCTCCCTCCCTGCAATCTTCTGGGACACGTCATTCAGGACGCGCAGTGCGACTCATGCATGTGCAGCGCGCACCCGGCTGGGACGCCGCAAGCTGTCACAGCCGGGTGCTCACACTAGTGATCCCGGCGCTGCTGAGAGGGGAGGTAAGGGAGATGGACCCTGGGACAGATGAGTGTGTGTTTATTAAAAGTCAGCAGCTAGGAGGGCGTGACAGGAAGCAAACCGAGCCAGACGTGTGAGAGAGGAGCTCCGTGTATCTCGGATTGGAATCCATCCCCATCCAGCCAGCGGAGACCGGGACAAAGCCGATAACCATCCCCAGCAATTGGGCTACACCCCAGACACCAGCTAATACCTGTATAGAGGGTGCGGTGATCGGCCGCACTCCAAGCATGGCGGCCTACTCCTGGTTTCCGATGCCTTTCCGGACACTGCAGGCTAGCACACTGGCATATTCGCCCCAGGTAAGACATCATCTCAATACCCTCTCATGGGTGACAATCCGGAGAACTGTTGTAGCCAGTTGCTAAGGCAGACTAGATCTCGCCCGGGACCGGGGACATAACAAAGAGGGTACCCCTATCTCTGCCGGCCACCATCTTAGGTACAGCCACACATCCATCACCCAGCTCCCGACACCTAAGAACACTATTCCTGCACTTATCCTCACAGATTCACAGTGATTTGTACATCTAAGGCTAGGGAGCTCAGCTGGAGCACGTAAACTCTCTCCATAAAAGGCTTGCATTAACACTTTACTCGCTGGTCACAAAGGCTGACAACTGCCATGAATCCTCCCCTGGTCTTCTACCCCAGAAAGCCCGTCCCTCACAGAGTACATACAGGCCAAGATCGAGTTCATCCTCAACCTCTTCCGGCCCAGCCAAATCCAAACAAAAATAGCATTATAGCAACGGGCTACATGAGCCCAATGCCGCAGATATCTCCTTCGAGATGACTAGGGAACTGCAGGATTCCATACTTGAATTCCCAACATCAAACCAAAGATATGCTGGTGTCACTGCGCACAACCATCCATGCTGACATTTTCTCACTAGCCCAGCAATTCAAATCCGACATATCAGAAGTATCCCAAAGAGTTACACACATAGAAAACAAAATGGACTAATTTGCAACCACCTTCAACAAAATGGTAGATTCACATAACGTAAGGGATGAAGAGATTCACTGGATAAAAGCAAAATTGGAAGACAGGTCTAGACGTAACAACGTGAAAATAAGGGGCATCCCGGAATCCTTTAAACAACAAGACCTGAATTCATACCTAACAGACATACTGAAGGAAGCCATTCCTGACGCCAACCCAGAAGAATTGGTGATTCGCATACATAGTCTGCCCAAACCCAAACATGTTCCAGACATCGTCCCACCAGATAATATCACAAGAACACATTTTTTTCACATCAAGGAGAAACAAATGGCAGCAGCTATGAGTAAAGAATCCCTGCCAGACAGCATGATAAACCTATCCTCCTTTGCAGACCTATCAGCATACACCATGCAACAAAGACGACAACTAGCAACTATTACCAAGCCACTCTTCAACCACCACATTCCCTATAGATGGATCTACCCAGCAAAATTGTTGATCACCAAAGATTACTCCACATTTGTTCTCTCATCAATAAAGGAAGGTCTTCCCCCTCTGAGAGAATGGAAGATTCTGGACCCCAAACCCAACTCTCATTCTGCTTCAACTTGTTCTCTCAGAAACGCCCAGTCGGGCTCAGATGGGGACCCAGGATGCCCCTGTACTCTAACACTACTTAGGTCCCATTCAATACTGGTGAGCCTCTGAAAATATGTTTTTTTTTATTCCTTTCTACCCCCACATTATTGTGGTAAAAGCACTTCTGCCCGGATTCAGTAAAGAATCATAATTTTTTATCTGTGACATATCATTACATTCTCTATGGTTAGCACAATTTAATAGTGAACAATTGTTACTCTGAACAGTTTGCCTTGACTATATAACTTTACTCTCTTTTTTTCCCTTTTTTACTTTAACTATTCAGTGTATCTGGGACTCTTAACACATTTTTTCCACAGCTGTCTACAGTTAAACTACTGCTGCACTTGGAAGAAGAAACCTTCACTAACTGTAAGCTTCCTAAACCTTATTATACACCCACATTTATTGACTAACACTGACTATAGAGCCTTCCGACATGGCCTTCAAAGTCTCATCCCTCAACGTGAAGGATCTGAACAGTCCAACAAAACGAAGCATTGCATGGTCTGAAGCTAATCGCTTAAATTGTGATACACTTTGCTTACAGGAGACACAATTTTAATCCCATAACCCACCTTCCTTTACAAACCACAAATTTCTACACATGTTTTTTTCAAACTTCACCAAAAAAAAAAGGGGGAGTGGTGATTGTGGTCAGGGACACAGTCTCCTTTAGGCAAATAGATGTGTTAACTGATGATAGTGGTAGATAATGATTAATGTATATCTCCCCAATGTACATCAATTGCGATACCTCGACAAAATTTGGAAGAAGATTCTCTCCATACGTAAGGGGAATGTAAATATTTGTGGGGCTATAATGCTATCCCCGATCTAGATCTGGACTGCACCCCTTCGGGCATATTCAGGAAAACTAGACCTACTCTTAAAAAATTAATGTCACATTCAAATGTTTTTGACGTGTGGAGATGCCAACATGCCATGGAAAAGGACTTCACTTACTTCTCTCAGGTTCATCAAACTTATTCTAGAATTGACCTTTTCCTGGTAAACAAATTTTTACTCCAAAAAATCAGCAGATCTAACATAAACACCATCACTTGGTCTGATCATGCCCCTATATCGATAACTGTGGGGGAAATTTGAAACGAAACAAGGGCTAATAGATGGAGAAACAATGTCTTTATACTTTTTCATCCAGAATATAAAAAGGAAATAACTACTGCCCTTAAAGAATTCTTTGAGTTCAATGCCCTCTCAGTGTCGGATCCCTCCACGCTGTGGAACTCAAGGCAGTGATTAGGGGCATGCTCATCCAAATAGGTAGTAAAGTAAAAAAACAAAGACAAACAAGACTAAATTACCTTCTTGAGGAAATCCAGAAATTAGAAAAGAGCAACAAACAATTCTCTACCCAATCTCTAAAAGAGAGGTTATACACAGCGAGGCACGAACTACGCTCGCTCCTCATTTACCAACATGATAGGAAACTTAGATCTCTCAAAGCAAACTCCTACATATATGGAAACAAAGCAGGCAAATTGCTAGTCAATCAACTGAAAGAAAAAGTTGCAAAAGTCAGCATCTACGCTCTTTACAACTGAACAAATATACATTTTCTAAAAGCAGCTGCCCTTTTGAATAAAATGGTGTCTCTTGTAATGTTCTGCAAATGTTTATTAAGTGAATATTTTCAGTAAAAATGTATTTTAGCGCAATATAATACTCAATTTTTGGTAAGATATAAAAGATAGAATTGTGTTGAGTAAATAGATACAAAAAATTTTAAGCCTACAAATTGCAGGTGTAGCACCCTCTTAGTGCAGATTGCTAGGACTTTTTTTTTTAGCTCTGTGGAGCAGGGGTTAGTTGTTTTAGTCTGCTCAGTGTTAGAGAGGCTGCTGGTCTGATTACTTCCCCCAGCAATCTGGAAGGCTCTCGAGTTACAGTGGGAGAAAGAATGGGAGAGCATCTTGAATATTTATGGGAACCCAGCCAATCCCTAGAGAGATATGCATGGTCTGAAGCTAATCGCTTAAATTGTGATACACTTTGCTTACAGGAGACACACTTTTAAACCCATAACCCACCTTCCTTTACAAACCACAAATTTCTACACATGTTTTTTTCAAACTTCACCAAAAAAAAAGGGGGAGTGGTGATTGTGGTCAGGGACACAGTCTCCTTTAGGCAAATAGATGTGTTAAGTGATGATAGTGGTAGATAATGATTAATGTATATCTCCCCAATGTACATCAATTGCGATACCTCAACAAAATTTGGAAGAAGATTCTCTCCATACGTAAGGGGAATGTAAATATTTGTGGGGGCTATAATGCTATCCCCGATCTAGATCTGGACTGCACCCCTTCGGGCATATTCAGGAAAACTAGACCTACTCTTAAAAAATTAATGTCACATTCAAAAGTTTTTGACGTGTGGAGATGCCAACATGCCATGGAAAAGGACTTCACTTACTTCTCTCAGGTTCATCAAACTTATTCTAGAATTGACCTTTTCCTGGTAAACAAATTTTTACTCCAAAAAATCAGCAGATCTAACATAAACACCATCACTTGGTCTGATCATGCCCCTATATCGATAACTGTGGGTGAAATTTGAAACGAAACAAGGGCTAATAGATGGAGAAACGATGTCTTTATACTTTTTCATCCAGAATATAAAAAGGAAATAACTACTGCCCTTAAAGAATTCTTTGAGTTCAATGACCTCTCAGTGTCGGATCCCTCCACGCTGTGGAAGTCAAGGCAGTGATTAGGGGCATGCTCATCCAAATAGGTAGTAAAGTAAAAAAACAAAGACAAACAAGACTAAATTACCTTCTTGAGGAAATCCAGAAATTAGAAAAGAGCAACAAACAATTCTCTACCCAATCACTAAAAGAGAGGTTATACACAGCGGGGCACGAACTACGCTCGCTCCTCATTTACCAACATGATAGGAAACTTAGATCTCTCAAAGCAAACTCCTACATATATGGAAACAAAGCAGGCAAATTGCTAGTCAATCAACTGAAAGAAAAAGTTGCAAAAGTCAGCATCTACGCTCTTTACAACTGAACAAATATACATTTTCTAAAAGCAGCTGCCCTTTTGAATAAAATGGTGTCTCTTGTAATGTTCTGCAAATGTTTATTAAGTGAATATTTTCAGTAAAAATGTATTTTAGCGCAATATAATACTCAATTTTTGGTAAGATATAAAAGATAGAATTGTGTTGAGTAAATAGATACAAAAAATTTTAAGCCTACAAATTGCAGGTGTAGCACCCTCTTAGTGCAGATTGCTAGGACTTTTTTTTTTAGCTCTGTGGAGCAGGGGTTAGTTGTTTTAGTCTGCTCAGTGTTAGAGAGGCTGCTGGTCTGATTTCTTCCCCCAGCAATCTGGAAGGCTCTCGAGTTACAGTGGGAGAAAGAATGGGAGAGCATCTTGAATATTTATGGGAACCCAGCCAATCCCTAGAGAGATATGTCCTAAAGGCGGTTAGCCTGAAGCACAAGAGCAGGGGTTTTTTGGATCCTGGGTGAGTCCTGTCACAGAAGTTTTGCCCTCTAGGGAGTCTGCTGAGACACCATATTATGGACCATCGAGGTCCCAGCCATATCTTAGGCTGGGGGATCAATTCCCAAAAAGTTTGGGTTTCTTTTATGGTCTGTAGGAGTACTCTAAAGGATACCCTGTGGAGGCTGGATGGAAGAAGATTCAGTGACTGGTGGTATCGTGAGTGCGTCTCCCTCACTAAGAAGTGCCCGGTGGATGTCAGAAGGTGGGAGCTGATGATCCTGAGGCCTGTGAGTACTGACCTAAGTACTGAGCCCTGGAAACTGTAGACAGATACCAGTTCTACACAGAGATAAATCTAAAGCCTTTCTACCAGCAGGTAGTGACTTTGGGGAAGTTCCCAGCCAGCATAGTGAGAAGAGTCCTCAGGTACGTTAGTTCCTTTTGGGGTATCCCATGCCTCCCTCATATCTATCCTAGTTTTGCTTAGAAATAAAAATACAAAAGATACACGTAGAGGTGTAGACTGTTCATCTTAGGTGGTGAGAGATAATAAATGTGTGCTTGCCTGTGTGCATCCTAAGTGGGGAAACGGGATCGTCAAAACCTCTTGAGAGTGCACTACACGTGTGCCTGTGAAATGGCAAAAAAGCTATGGAATCCAAATTTTCCATACGTGATGCTTTAAAAGCCTTTAAAGGTCATCAGCTTAGCATTAGTTGTGAATTCTGGTTCTAGAGGTATTCCTCTTACTCCAACTTTCCCAAAGCTACCCTGTTTGAGGCATAATTGATGTTTACATACATGTACACTCCTTAGGCACATGTTTGTTTAAAATGTATTGTTTTTTTTATTTTATTTTATTTAACTTTATTGCTACCACAAGGGGCTAACAAGCCATATGTAATACAATGTGCAGGTAAAGGGTCACCTTTGTAGAGACATTATGGGTTTATAAGACCCCAATGTTTCCCATGTCCTCTACTGCAACTAATCCACCACAGATTGTGCTTGATTAGCTGCCTCGCTACCTACAGCAGCCATGGAATGAATTAATTGAAACTTGAAGTGATGAAATCCTCATCACTTCCAGGTTCATTAATTGTAGAGGATATTGGTGGAAAGTCTATTCCCAAATCTTCTTCTACTCTCCATCCTGAAGCAGTTTAAGGCAGGCCATACACACAAATTATATATATATATATATATATATATATATATATATATATATATATATACACAGTATCTAAAAAAAAGTGAATAGACCCCTCACATTTTTGTAAATATTTTATTATTTTTTTTCATGTGACAACACTGAAGAAATTACACTTTGCTATAATGTAAAGTAGTGAGTGTGCAGCTTATATAACAGTGTAAATTTACTGTCCCCTCAAAATAACTCAACACACAGCCATTAATATCTAAACCGCTGGCAACAAAAGTGAACACACCCCTATGTGCAAATGTCCAAATTGGGCCCAAAGTGTAAATATTTTGTGTGACCACCATTATTTTCCAGCAATGCCTTAACCCTCTTGGGCATGGAGTTCACCAGAGCTTCACAAGTTGCCACTGGAGTTCCCTTCCACTCCTCTATGATGACATCACGGAGCTGGTGAATGTTAGAGACCTTGCGCTTCTCCACCTTCCATTTGAGGATGCACCACAGATGCTCAATAGTTTTTAGGTCCAGAGACATGCTTGGCCAGTCCATCACCTTTACCCTCAGCTTCTTTAACAAGGCAATGGTCATCTTAGAGGTGTGTTTGGGGTCGTTATGTTTGAATACTGCCCTGCAGCCCAGTCTCCAAAGGAAAGGGATCATGCTCTGCTTCAGTATGTCACAGTACATGTTGGCATTCATGGTTCCCTCAATGCACTGTAGCTCCACAGTGCCGGCAGCACTCATGCAGCCCCAGACTATGACACTCCCACCACCATGCTTGACTGTAGGCAAGACACACTTGTCTTTGTACCCCTTACCTGGTTGCCGCCACACATGCTTTACACCATCTGAACCAAATAAGTTTATCTGGGTCTCATCAAACTACAGGACATGGTTCCAGTAATCCATGTCATTAGTCTGATTGTCTTTTGGAAATAGACGTATGAGTGCTGGCACTCCCACCCCTTCAACAAGCTTTCTTGTGCATCATCTTTAGAAGAGGCTTCCTTCTGAGATGACAGCCATGCAGACCAATTTGATGCAGTGTGGGGCGTATATTCTGAGCACTGACAGGCTGATCCCCCAACCCCTTCAACCTCGACAGCAATGCTGCCAGCACTCATTTCCAAAAGACAACCTCTGGATAAGACACTGAGCATGTGCACTCAACTTCTTTGGTCCACCATGGCGAGGCCTGTTCTGAGTGGAACCTGTCCTGTTAACCACTTTACCACCGGAGGATTTTGCTGTCTTCCGTCCAGGCCACTTTTTGCGATTCGGCACTGTGCGACTTCAACCGACAATTGCGCGGTCGTGCGACGCCGTACCCAAACGAAATTTACGTCCTTTTTTTCCCACAAACAGAGCTTTCTTTTGGTGGTATTTGATCACCTGTGCGATTTTTACTTTTTGCGCTATAAACAAAAAAAGAGCATTTATTTTGAAAAAATAACAATATTTTTAACATTTTTTTATATGAAATTCCCCCCAAAAAAGATGTAAAAACCAATTTTTTTAAAAAATTTTGGCCAATTTGTTTTATGCTACATATGTTTGGTAAAAAAAAATCGCAATAAGCGTATTTTGATTGGTTTGCGCAAAAGTTATTGCGTTTACTAACAAAGGGAAAGATTTCTGTCATTTTTGGTGTTTTTTTTTTAACGCGTAATGGCGGCGATCTGCGATTTTTTTTGCGGGACTGCGACATTGCGGCGGACAGATCGGACCCTTGACTGACATTTTTGACACTTTTGGGGGTACCAGTGACATTACTGCAGTAATCAGTGCTATAAATATGCACTGTTACTGTAAAAATGACACTGGCAGGGAAGGGGTTAATTTTATTGGAGAGGGAGGGGTTAATGTATGCCTGGTGCTTACTGACGTGTAGGGGGGGAGGTGACTGTGTGAGTCATGGACAGATCGGATGTCCAGCTATGCTGAACAGTCCGATCTGTCACTCCCTGTCACTATGGAGATCCGCCCGCTGTGTTTACACACAGCGGGCGGATCTCCAGACTCGAATCCCGACGATCGGGTAAGAGCAGCGGCGATAGCCGCTGCTCCTCCCCTGGCCCGACTCCCGCTGTGAATGAAAACAGCGGGAGCGAGCCTCCGGCGGCGCGCAAGCGCCGCCCAGAAGGGGGAGTGTCTAACGACGTTAATACTACGTCGCTGGACGATAACGAACCACTCTGCCGCAGTAGTATTACTGTGAGCGGTTCTAAAGTGGTTAAACCACTGTATGGTCTTGGCCACCATGCTGCAGCTTAATTTCAGGGTCTTGGCAATCTTCCTATAGCCTAGGCCATCTTTATGAGGGCAAAAATTATTTTTTTCAGATCCTCAGAGAGTTCTTGGCCATGAGGTGCCATGTTGAATATGTTGAAGGTGACCGATGTGAGAGAGTCAGAGTGATAACACCAAATTTAACACACCTGCTCCCCATTCACACCTAAAACCTTGTAATACTAATGAGTCACATGACACCAGGGAGGGAAAATGGCTAATTGGGCCCAATTTGGATGTGTTCACTTTTTTTTTGCCAGCGGTTTAGATAATAATGGCTGTATGTTGAGGTTTTTGAGGGGACAGCAAATTTGCACTGTTATACAAGCTGTACACTCACTACTTTACATTGTACCAAAGTGTAATTTCTTCAGTGTTGTCACATGAATAGATATAATAAAATATTTACAAAAATGTGAGGGGTGTACTCACTTTTGTGAGATACTGTATATATACTGTATATATATTTATATTTTCACTATATTGCCAAAAGTAATAGGACGCCTGCCTTTAAACACGCACATGAACTTTGTTGGCATCCCAGTCTAAATTCGTAGGGTTCAATATTAAGTGGTCTGGCCCTTTGCAGCTATAACAACTTCTGGGAAGGCTGTCCATAAGGTTTAGGAGTGTGTCTAAAGGAATGTTTGACCATTCTTCCAGAAGCGCATTTGTGAGGTCAGGCACTGATGTTGGAGATGGAGAGAAGGCCTGTCTTGCAGTCTCCACTCTAATTAATCCCAAGTTGTTCTTGATCTCTGAAATGTATCACCTTAGAGAGAACACAAAGCAGGTTGTTGTATATTAGCCTAAACTCATTTTACCCACAATCTACTAGTAATATTAGGTTTTGGGAAGGTAAGTACAAGTACACATTCACAGGCTGTAAAATACCTATTGATGAGTTGAGCTTAGGAAGTGGCAATGCAATCTAGCATAACTTTTACAAGAACTATTGTGAAGGATCAATTTTGTATATGTGTTCCATAAATTAACTTGTTTCATGACCTGGTGATTCATACCCTACTTGCGTCTGAAGCAGATTTTTGATGTGTTAATCTTTTTCATAATGTTATGCTTGATTCTCTGCATGTATGGAATTATTTACATAAAAACTGTGCTTTTTAAAGGGTCGCTCCACTTTCATGGGAAGAAAAATATAACAAATAAAATAAAACAATATAGCATATACAATTGCTTAACAAGCCATATTGGAATTTAACGGTATTAAAAATTACCTTTACTTTTCAACCTGCAGAGCTGTCATTTTTCTGTAAAATGTAATGCAATATGGCAACGCGGAGGTCTATTGTACCCAATTGGTGTACAAAAATTCCCCAAAATGTAATTTCCTGCTTCAGTGATTGGCTCACTAATTTTCCCCGAAGTTTGCACTATAAGTGAAATTTTAGGCATCCAAAGCAACAAATATTTCATTTTTGGTAATATACTCCTAAAGGGTATAATACTTCTAAACACTTCTAAAGGAATGCAGATCATGCACCTTTCTTCATTAGAACATTGTGTATTTGTATATGATATTTTTTCCTTTAGAAATGTCAGTATTGCTGCAGGCTACATACATCATACAGATGCACTACTTTGCAGGCACATTAATGGGACCCCCCAGGCATGATATTTGAAGGAATTTTTCATTTTTATCATTTCACTTTAAGCCTCAATAAAATCAGTAAATCACTGCTCCTTTAAAAACAATCATTTTTAAAAACTTTTTTTCTGCATTTCTACATGTTCCCCAGGTCAGGACCCGGACCCCCATACACTTTGATTTGGCAATAACTTGCATTTAAGCCTTCACAATGAGGCCATTTGATTTCTCATGTTCGAGTCCCATAGAGGTCAATAGAGTTTGTTTGTTCAAACAAAATTTTCCTCTGTTTGTGGTGTTCTGGTGCGAACTTAACAGTAGGGTGTTCGACTCATCACTACCTCCAACAAGGCCTCTTTTTTATCTAACTGCACCAGACTGGAGTCGTTGAGTAGGAACCTGAAGCCCATTGAAGTCTTTATGTCTGAATGACCCTGGACTGCCCACACACTAAATTGCTGCTTTACAATATACTCTTATTGTGGGCTTTTCCCCAGCGCCCATTTTATACTTGAGACTGAGAGATAGAACTGGGCCTTAATACCTCTGACACAGACTGGGATAAAGCTTTTCTCCTCACTCTAAATCCAGTATTGCTTCTAATACCCAGGAGCAGAATTATAAACTTCTAACACGATTGTACAGAATGATGCCTGGAATGGTACCCTTCTTTTTATTTGGTGGTTATGTCCCCCAATTCAACTCTGCTGGTGTTCTGTGTTCCAGCTCTGTCATCTTATCACAGGCTGCTCCTGGCCAGAAACCCCCGGAGGTTGCCCTATAATTTATCATTCTGGGATCAATGGCTATGATTAAAAAAAAGCTTATCGGGATTCTTACCATCGGCAGCCTGTGCGCTTATACCTAGGTATTGGAAATCGCCTAACCTCCCCACTATCATGGAGTGGGTGATGGAGCTCAACACTATTATGAGGCTACAGGAATGGACTGCTTGCATTCATGAAACAAGTATGTTCTCGCGCGCTGCCACGTTTAGGAGTTTAGATAACGGCTGCTGCTAACACCTCAATGTGTTCCCCCAAGATCTCTATGCAGCAGGTAACATCACTGTTGCATGTGCTCTGAATTGACGCCATGCTCTTGCCATCCCTTCAGAGCTCTGTGCCACAGCCACAACCAGCCCACGAACCCAGAAGGAAGACCGGGTGAAGATGGAAGCCCTGTCAGCACTGACAGCGCACCACTGGAGAGCTTCATTTTATGGTAGGTATTTCATAATGCGCTAATATGTGATGCATGATATTATTTTGCAGGGGGATTTTTTTTTTCTTATGTTAAAAGTTTACTACCGCTTTAAAGAGGTTGTAAACTCCGTTAATTTTTTTTTTTTTACAAGCTGAAAGATAAACACATAATGAGCTAGTATGCATCATTATGAAATACTTACCTTAGAACGAGCCCCCGTCGTGCCGTCCGCTCACCTCTATGACGGGCGACATGTCCAGTCGCCCGTCTTCCGGGATTGCGGCATCCGGCCATCTGATTGGCCGGAGCCGCGGTGACGTCACTCCCGCGCACGCGCGCAGGAGCCGATGGTCACGGCACGGGTCTCTGAAGAAACGGCACCAGCGGCCGTTCCTTCAGAGTGCATGCGCCAGTGACGTCACTGGCTGCATGTAAGGTAAATATCTCCTAAACGGTACATGTTTAGGAGATATTTACAGTACCTATAGGTAAGCCTTATCATAGGCTTACCTATAGGTAAAAGTGTCAGAGGAGGGTTTACTTCCTCTTTAATGTTGAAACTCCTGGATAACTTTAGTGTGAACAATTTGCCAGCTGGGTGGCACCCCCTGCCTTTCTTTTGCTTTATTTCTTTCGTCTCTCCTCTGGATCTTATCTCTCTCTCCCTATTTATTACAGTAAGCGGTTATTGTTGTGACTGATTCATAACATGAATGTGTTACCCGAATGAAAAGATTTTCAATGTATCTATATACTCGGTTTGTGTTGGAGACCCTGAACGGTATAATGTAAACCTCTTAACATATGGTCTCTGACCTAGTTATATATACTGCAATATTTACATTGTTTGTGGTCTAATGACTATTCTGACATACTGTATTTATGTCTTATTTGACTACTCACTAAATATGTATTCTTTAAAAAAAACAATCCAACCAGCTCAGTAGTTTATGTACACCTGGCCCTGCTTTGAGCTTGGTAATTATAAGCAAAATGTTGAAATTTAGCAGGATCAATTCTATATTGCAAACTTTCCTATAAGCCATTTAACAGCAGACATTCACATGCAAGCAACACATTTCCTAGGCATGGATTTTAAAGATTTCTCAGTAACCTATTTTATTAACATGTACCTTTAACTCATTCACTGCTGACAACACATCTATTAGCGCTAAAAGTGGGGATTAAGTCTGCAAGGCAGCACTGAATTGTAATGATGTTTGAGTTGACCCAGTGGCTTTGCAATCAGCCCTCTACATGAGTCCCTAGGTTCAATCAGGAGCCCACTGGGAAGTCCAAGTGGCTTTCTGTGTGATAATTACATCTAACAAGAAAATAAAATATTGAATTGACAGCTTCAGCTTGTCAGGTTAATTCAGCCATTACTAGGGAAAAAGATTTCAAAGAAGGACACTGATTTTATAAAACTGAGATTTTGTTCTGAACAGAAAATGAACACACTCTCCCTCAGTTATACATTAGCCAAATGTAACTCCTTACTGCAGCCATTTTTTTATTTGTTTTGGAAAGAGTGAAAAGTTTTGGTGAGGTTTTTACATCTGTGACCCAATTGGGTCAAAGCAGCGATTGCCACAATATATGTGAAGTTCATTTTGCCAGCCCACATTTTCACATTCATATATTGGTGGACCCAAAGGTTGCACCATGAGTTTTCAGACGTACATATTCTATCGGCATACTTTTAGCATTAAGGACAAGAATGTTTCAAACAAATATTTAGAATGATGAGCATTTTTTAGCACTGTATTGCATTATTCACTCTGCTAACTTTTCTTTATAAATGTTAAAATTGCTGATATAAGTCATTTGCTTTATGTTTACATAGTTACATAGTAGGTGAGGTTGAATAAAGACAATAGTCCCTCCAGTTCAACCTGTGTAGGTGTGTGTGGCCGTAATCATCTCACATTGCCCTGAATGTTCTGATCCTTGAGATGTACGTCTAAGAGTCTTTTGAAAGCCACCATACTTCCCGCAGAAACCACCTCTCATGGTAGAGAATTCCACAATCTTGTATCTCTAACAGTAAAGAACCCCTCCCCCCCCGTTGCCTGAGGTTAAAACGCTTCTCCTCTAATCGCAATGTATGTCCTCGAGTCCTCATGCACTCCCTATGACTGAATAGCTTTTTTTCTATGCCGAGATCACCATTGAGATATTTATAAATTGCTATCATGTCCCCTCTCAGGCGTCTCTTCTCCAGGGAGAATAAATCAAGCGATTGCAGACGCTCTTCATAATTAAGGTCCTCCAATCCCCTAAATAGTTTAGTTGCCCTTCTCTTGATCCTTTCCAGCTCCAACACATCCCTCCTGAGGACTGGCGACCAGAACTGGACAGAATACTCCAGATGTGGTCGGACCAGAGTTTTATAAAGTGGAAGGATTATTGTCTTATCTCTGGAATACATTCCTTTCTTTATGCATGCTAATATTCTGCTGGCTTTGGCAGCTGCCACTTGACATTGCATGCTATTGCCTAGTCTATCATCTACCAAGACTCCCAGATCCTTCTCCATTCTTGATTCCCCCAAGGGTTCCCCCCCTACTGTGTATTGTGCTTTTATGTTTTTAGGGGCTCTTTATTTTATCATAACCAGATTCAAACTAATCATTGACTCTCGGAGAGTTCCATGATTGGTTGGTCATACTATATCTATTTGAGGCTGGTAGTATGGGTTTGGGGATACAGGGTTGTCATTAGGGTTTTTAATACATGCCCTGTGCCTTGTGGGAATGACCACTAGGCTTTTGTGAGTGTCCAGTTTGCATATGATAGATCTTGATTATTAATAAACTTTTTATATACACTATATGTATAGTATTGTAATTATATCACTCGTGCCACTGGGATATAAAATTGGTCAATGAGAGGGTAAGCCGCTAGTTCCAAGGATAAATGTGAATGTTGCAAGAGTGTAAAAACTGCGCTAAACCCAGTGGTGGGGGGCATTGACGTAATACCAGTGATGTGTGTATATGTGACAATACTCAAAAGAATCAATATATATTTGGTGCTAAGGTATTACTACCTTGTGCCATAAAGTGCTATTAAATTATAATAAACTAGTCACAATCAATAAATAAAGTGCGGATAAATAGCATTAATAACATAGGAAAAATAAATAAATAATATTACTGAATTTCTCATATAAAAAGTGCAATGTGAAACAGCAAAAATATGGTGCTTACAAATAATCACATATGTGAATAAAAAAGTCCATAATTATACTGAAAAAATTGTGCAAATACTGTATAAAGCGCAAAAAGTGTAAAAGTCCTTTTCATAAAAGTCGGTGCAACTAGATCAGGTGGTGGTGCATACACATATGCAATAGTGATGGTGTGACCCTCCACTTCACCGCCGGTGGTACATGGTAAGATGGCACACTTACCAGATGGAGTTGATTCCTGTTAGCATACGCCAGCAGGAATCAGTAAAGGCTTGGGTGTTTATCCACAATGGTTCTGGTCTCCTGGAGATATGTGGGTATTCGCTGTGTTCGCCTACTTGCACTCAAGGATATGGAAGAAAAAAGAGGCTCCTCATAGTGCAGACGGTTAAAAAATTTTCATCTTTATTAAAATAAATCCTCAAAAATCCACGCAATGACAATTAAAATCGAAAATCAACAAGATAAGCAAAGCTGTTGCCCTTAGTTAAGCTCCTATGCAGGTTAGGTGCCTTGCGGCTGTCCGTAGTATCTGCTGTGGGAGCCGCGCCGTACCCGGAAGTGGGGGAAGTGGTGTGCGGTTCAGCTATGGGCCCAGAGCGAGGCAGCGTGCGTTACAACTTGATGCGTTTCGTCATAGAAATGATGTCATCGAAAGCTCTATATTTATACTACACCGCACAAAAAAATTAAAGGAACACTGAAAACACATCAGATCTCAATGGGAAAAAATATCATGCTGGATATTTATACTGATATGGACTGGGTAATGTGTTAGGAACGAAAGGATGCCACATCGTTTGATAGAAATGAAAATGATCAACCTACAGAGGGCTGAATTCAAAACACCCCAAAAATCAAAGTGAAAAAATGATGCATCAGGCTAGTCCATTTTGCTGAAATGTAATTACAGCAACTTGAAATGGTAGTCAGTAGTTTGTATGGCCCCCACATGCTTGTATGCATGCCTGACAATGTCAGGGCATGTTTCTAATGAGACGACGGATGGTGTCCTGGGGTATTTCCTACAAGATCTGGACCAGGGCATCACTGAGCTCCTGAACAGACTGAGGTGCAACCTGGTGGCTTCAGTTGGATCAAAACACAATGTCCCAGAGGTGTTCTATTAGATTTAGGTCAGGCGAGCGTGGGGGCCATTCAATGGTGTCAATTCCTTCATCCTTCAGGAACTGGCTGCGTACTCTCGCCACATGAGGCCCAGCATTGTCGTGCACCAGCAAGAACCCATGATTTGATGCTATACTCTCTGATTAAAAAGTGTTCCTTTTATTTTTTTGAGCAGTGTATATTACTATATTATATTGTCAAAAGTTTTGAAAAAAAAACCCCTAGCCAAAACAAATCTGCACATATTATCACATATGCACTATATCACCAAAAGTATTAGGACGCCTGCTTTTACATGCACATGAACTTTAATGGCATCCCAGTCTTAGTCCGTAGGGTTCAATATTGAGTTGGCCCACCCTTTGCAGCTAAACCAGCTTCAACTCTTCTGGGAAGGCTGTCCACAAGGTTTAGGAGTGTGTCTATTGGAATGTTTGACCATTCTTCCAGAAGCGCTTTTGTGAGGTCAGGCACTGATGTGGACGAGAAGGCCTGGCTCACAGTCTCCGCTCTAATTCATCCCAAAGGTGTTATATCGGGTCAAGGTCAGGACTCTGTGCAGGCCAGTCAAATTCCTCCACCCCAAAATCACTAATTAATGTCTTTATGGACACACACACACACACTTTACACCTGCATTACTAGTATAGTCTGAACGGATCAATATCTTTAAGCAGATCATAACTATACTAGTGTCCCCAATAGTATACTGCTCCCAAAAATGCAGCGTTAGCAAAATCAGCACCGCCACCTGACAGCACCTGCATTTAGCCCCTCCGACCCCCCGAAGATCACTGTCAATTCCGATAAACAGTACACAAAACCGCAGCATTAGCAGCATCAAGCCTGATCTCTGCTAGCGCTAGCAGTTACATTTTATTGTAGCTGTTCAAACTGTCCTTGACAACCACGTGCTTTTTTACCTGTGAGTCACACTAGGTTCCAATAAATGTATTGGCCAAAATGTCAAACGAAAGGTCTACAGAATACTGAGAATGACAGTGGAGAGCCATGGGGAGTCCTCACTGTCAGAATCAGGCTCAGTATTCGAACCTGAAGAGAGCAGCAGGACCCATATAGATAGCTCTGATGATGGAGCAGAGGTCCCTGCTAAAGTCAGGCATATCAAAATCCATTCCCCTGTTACTGAGGTGCTAAAATCCCATGAATTTGTATGCAGCAGAGTGCCGGTTCTAGTGCCACTCTACCTTCTGGTGAACTGGCAAGCACCAGTGGCCTAGTACATCCTGGTCCTAGACAAACCAGCATTGCAGTAACACTTAATGACTTGGCAAGTCCATAAGTGCAGTTCAAGCTGGTGCGGTGGCTAGCACAAGTAGTGTCCTGCAGCCATCAAGAATTCAAACACAGGCCGTGGAGCCCATAGTGCTCTTCCTTATTCGCTTGAAAATTCTGATTGGCAGCCCAGAGATTCTGCAGCGCCCTTACTTCCCCTATTTACTGGCTAACCCGGAATTCAGGTAAAAACAGCTGATTTACTGCCCCTTGGTTTTTTTTTAGCTGTTTTTCACTGAAGATCAGTACATATCTATTGTGGACCAAAGCAATGTATATGCTGATCGATTTATCGCCACAAACCCAATTTTGACCTTTACCAGACAATTTGCATTGAAACGTATCACGGTTAACAATTTTAAGACTTTTATGGGTCTATCCCTCAACATGGGCCTTACTAAAAAGAAGGAGTTGCGGTCATAATGGTTCACTGACCCAATTCATCATATGCCCGTGTTCTGTGCTGCCGCCAGGACTAGATACGAGCAAATATTGTGGTTTATGCACTTCATTGACAATGAACTGTGTCGTCTCCAGTGTGACCCTGGATATGATTGGCTCCACAAAATTCAGCCCCTTGTAAATCACTTCAACCAAAAATTTGTAGCCTTGTATACAACCAACAAGCTGTCTGCGTAAATGAGTCCCTCCCCCATTTGTGCAAATATGGCGGTGCCTTAAAAAAAAAGGGAAACCTCCAGATTTTTAGAGACATTTTTACGTACGTTCCATTTTCACTATTTCTCAAAAAGGCCCAATTTAAAATTTACAAATATTTGTTATTTATTAACTTAATACAGGTTTAGCTTTTATATTTAGATGGAACTAAGCATGAATTTTGTAAAATTTGCTGTGTTTGTATGTGTTAATTTTGATTTAGTGCATTTCTAGCAAAAATATTGTTTTGGTTGACATTTGCGCAAATATCGAGGGGCCTTAAAAAACAATAGCACCTTCCATTTATTCTACTGGCCCTTTGCTTTCAGAAAATGTATAGTTTGGGGGGGTCTTTTAAAAACTCTTAAAGCTGAAAGTAAAAAATGAAAATCTCCAGATATTTGGTTATTTATAGTTTTGTATACGTTCAGTTTTCACCATTTCGCAAAAAGGTGCAATTTAAAATTTACAAATATTTGTTATTTATTAACTCTACAGGTTAAGCTTTTATATTTAGAAGGAATTTAGCAGCAATTTTGTAAAATTTGCTGTGTTTGTAACTGCTATATATGATTTTAGTGTTTTTTTTTAGCAAAAATATGGTTTGGTAAACATTTGCGAAAATATCATGGGGCCTTAAAAAATCAGTAGCACCTTCCTTTTATTCTACTTGGCCTATGCTTTCAGAAAATATATAGTTTGGGGGGTCTTAAACAAACTCTTAAAGCTGTAAGGGAAAAATAAAAAATTAATGGATAAATTGCAAAAATGGCCTGGCCAGCTAAGTTTAAAAGTGGAGCACAGGGACTGGCAGCGAACGAGTTAAAGGATAATTGCACCAAAATGCCTGTTGCACATTGTCCAGCGATTGCCACACAATTTGGGCCCACACCTTTTGTTTTGAGGCACCTGGAATGTATTTAGCTGGTTTTAACAGAAACTTTTACCCCCTTTAAAAAATTCAACAATTACCAAGTGCATACAAAGTTTAAAATAAATATAACATTCAAAATGTATTATCCATACTAAAATAAAATCTGTTTTTATAACTTGCATTATCCATCTGCTCCCTAAAACCTTTCCTGCCTAGGCAAGTGCTCATATATGCAAATACTTGAGTAATTGACATTTAAGAATGATAACTGTCAAATCCAGAAATAATATTGTATTTGTAACTCCAAGTTTTGCCAGGCGACCTAAAGTAATTTTTTTAATGTTTAGGTTGAAATAACATTTAGATTGAACTCTCTAGAATTTAAGACTTATTTGCAATGCCTCCTGCTGAAAAAATCCAGTTTTGTAGTGGCACCATCTATAAAAATCATAATGAAGGACCCAGAATCAGATAGGGATTCCTATTTAGACCCAGCATTTCCTTTAAATGTCCTACTTTTGGCTATTATAGTTTAAGTTTTCAATTTTCAACACATCATGTTGCCAATAATCACAGCTCAGCTCTGTCGAAAGTTTGCAGGAGAGAAGCAAGTAACCTTCAGATACTGACCCCCATCCTTAGCTGAAACAGAACAATAAGCTCTACAGCTTTCAGCATAGCTCTGAGACGCAGTTCAGCTTCAGTAATGTTTGCTGTCACATTGCATCATTCTCTCCCTCTGTCACATGCAGAGAAGAACAATCGCATGTACAGACTCAATCCAGAATGCGTTTTGGAGACGAGAGTAGAACACTTTGAGGGCCAAGTCTTTCTTGTGAAACAGAACAGTCTTTCCACCCAATTTATCACTGAGATAAATCCCCACCTGAGGACTAACTTGTGCCAGCTCTGACATTAACTCAGAAGGATGGCATTGAATAAAAAGACGATGATGCAAAACAACTTCAGAACATTTTCAAAGAATATGAATGCATTATTTAGAAAGTCATTGTTTTAACTGCCCATTTTATTTTCTAGCTGAAATTGTGAATATGTAAAATGTGCATAAAAATCCAGAAAGTGCCAAAAAGTATTATTATAAAATCCAAATTATAAAAAAAAAAAAATAGTATCCTACAGTTGTCCACAAATGTGTAAATTAACTCATATAATAAGGTGATTGTATTGACATACCACATGTAGACATTTTTTTAAACCACTTGCTGATTGCTCACTGAGCTGGTACTTGCGGAAAAGTGGCTCGTTATCGTCCAGCGACGTAGACCTACGCCGCTGAACTCCTCCCCTTCTCTGCGGCGCGTGCCGCCGGAGGCTCACTCCTGCTGTATTCAGACACAGCGGGAGTCGGGCCAGGGGAGGAGAGGCGGTGATAACCGCCGCTCTTCCCCGATCGTCGGGGATCAAGTGAGGAAATACACCCGCTTGTGTAAACAAAGCAGGCGGATCTCCTATGTGACAGGCAGGGACAGATTACAGGATTCAGCATAGCTGAACCTGCGATCTGTGTCTGTGTCACACAGTCCCCTCCCCCCACACACGTCAGTAAGCACCAGGCATACATTTAACCCCTTGATCACCAATAAAGTTAACCCCTTCCCTGCCAGTGTCATTATTACAGTAACAGTGCATATTTATAGCACTAATTACTGTAGTAATGTCACTGGTACCCCCAAAAGTGTCAAAAATGGCAGTTAGGGGTCCGATCTGTCTGCCTCAATGTCGCAGTCCCACAAAAAAAATCACAGATCGCTGCCATTACTAGTTTAAAAAAAAAACAATAAAAATGACATAAATCTTTCCCGTAGTTAGTAGCTGCAATAAATTTTGTGCAAACCAATCAAAATACGCTTATTGTGATTTTTTTTTACCAAAAATATGTAGCAGAAAACAAATTGGCCTAAAATGTTAAAAAAATTTACATTTTTACATTTTTTTTTGGGGGGGGGGGGATTTCATATAAAAAAATGTGAAAAATATTGTTATTTTTTCAAAATTGTCGCTCTTTTTTTGTTTATAGCGCAAAAAGTAAAAATCGCACAGGTGATCAAATACCCCCAAAAGAAAGCTCTGCTTGTGGGGAAAAAAAGAACATAAATAAGTAGTTTGGGTACAGCATCACACGACCGCGCAATTGTCCGTTAAAGTAACGCAGTGCCGAATCGCAAAATATGGCCTGGTCAGGAATGGGGTAAAATCTTCCGGTCTTAAAGCGGTTAAAAATAGGCTCATCGAGAATTTTTTTGTCAAAGACATGTAGCTAAATACATTTTGGCCTAAATATATGACAAAAATTTAATATATTGGATATTTTTTAACTGTCAAAGTAGAACATTTTTTTGCACAATTTTTGCTATTTTTTATTAATATCGCAAAAATGAAAAGCGCAGAGGTGATCAAATACCACCAAAAGAAAGCTCTGTTTGTGGGAAAAAAAGGACGCAAATTTCGTTTAGGTAGGGCATTGCATGACCGTGCAATTGTCAGTTAAATTCGCACAGTGCCAAGTTGCAAAAAGTGGCCTGGACGTAAAGCAGGAAAATGCTCCGGTGGTAAAGTGGTTAATCATTTTGAAATAATTTTGAAAAAAAAAAAATTTCAAGCTATAAAATACACCGCATAGTGCACCACATGCCGTGATTGCCTGTGATTGCGTTTTTTGCATACGCTGAATACAAGATGAGCTAGGCATGCCTGGTAAATCCTTTTATCTATATATACCTATGGTGGTGTTATGCTGTTGCTTTTCTAACATTGATTTGTTGTTAAAAATGTACATTTTGTTTATTAAAAATCTTACAAACATAATAAAAAGATATTTACATATCCAGTAAAACCTTGGATTGCAAGCATAATTTGTACATGCTTGTAATCCAAAGCACTCTTATATCAAAGCGAATTTCACCATAAGAAATAATGGAAACTCAGATGATTCGTTCCACAACCATTTATTCATAAATCCTTCCGTTTATAGTCCATATAAAAAGATTATAGCAGTGTGACAGGTTGTGTAACCATAAAATGTCCATCCACAAATGGCAGCCTCCACAAGGGGATTAGAAGCAAAATCCAGCAGAACCTACAGAGTATAAAAGAGAAGAGAGGCGCCTCTAATTGTAGCAATATGGGTACATTTAATGAAGGTTCAACATTTAGCAACTCAACTCACATGGTTGATGAATAAAAGAGGCACATCTAAGTATGCAGGCATCTGGGTTAAAGCTGTCTACATAGATCATCCTCCTCACCACTGTCAGTCTGCAGTCGTGATCGGGAAGACTACCCTGCAGTAGAGTGATCTAAAAGTGAGGCTTGAAGTGCCCATGGAGCACAGTATGGAAGGGATGAAGTTGATGGCATTGTGGAGGATGGTCTATGTGGACAGTTTTATCCCAGATGCCAGGAGCTTACCATGTTGGACCCTCAGGCTTTTCACTGGCCCACCATTCTCCTAGCTTCGCAGAAAAGGCCTAAACCAGGACTGAAAAATACCATTACACTCAGGCGGTTCCTCTAACAGCATGTTACCAAAATTATATTTCAAAAACATCAGAGAAAAAAATACCACCGGTTGACCATATCTAGGCCATTCATCTGCCTGGGAGGGTAGGTTACAGACCTCTTAATAAGGTTCAGTTTGTTCCCCCATAACAGCTGCAATAAACAGCTGTAGATCTTCGCATAGAGAGACATTGGCAAGACACAGACAAAGCTGACATACAGAAATACCTGGATCAGTTAAGTTTTAATTAGGTCAATCTTTTCCCTGTAAGTGAGTTTCCAATCTTTCCAGTCGGCAACTTTGGCATGGGCATTTGTAGCCTGCTTTCCCAATTTGCAAGGCCATTTTGGCTGGGACACAATTTAATGCATAGACCAATCCCCAGCAAAAAGGGTCTGGAAGGGGGCAGACCACCTCATAAATAGACATGCGTCCTGCCAGCAGGGGCAGTCTGCTGAAGGATGGAGATGGAGTGCTGAGGAGGCTGTCGGTGGCCCTTTACTTTACATTGTTATGTTTACCTTCCAACATGACAATGACCCAAAGCACACAGCAAGAATGACCACCCAGTGGTTAAAGGAGAAAAAGGTGAATGTCCTTACATGGCTTAGTCATAGCCCAGACTTAAATCACATTGAAAATCTGTGAAATGACTTGAAGACTGCAGTCCACAAACAGTCACCATCAAATTTTACTGAACTTGAGCAGTTCTACAAAGAAGAGTGGGCAATAATTGCAAAGTTTGGATGTGCAACGCTAGTAGAGACATATTCCAACAGACTAAAGGCTGTAATTAAAGCAATGATAATTAAAGCAACAGGGCTTTTTAACCACTTAAGCCCCAGAAGATTTTATCCCCTTCCTGACTAGGCCCTATTTTGCGATTAACGGACAATTGCGCGGTCCTTGCCCCAATCACAGGCTTGGACCTCTGCTGGTAAGATCTCCCACTGGCAGCTGAATATTTAGACAGAGACGCTGTCTCCCTAAATTCCTCAGTACCAAGAAGAAGCACTTTTCTGTTAAGTTTAATAAACTCCACTCAGAGGCGTTACTAGAACCTTCAGGGCTCCGGTGCAAGAAACTATGAAGAGCCCCCTTGACCCCCCCCCCTTCCATCCGAGCTCCGAGCTTCCAGTTCTAGGAGGGCGTCTATGGACAGTCCCCCAGAATCCTGCCTCCCACATGCCCCCCGTGACACGCATCCAGCATGCTCTATGACTGCTGTGTTCTTCGAACAATCACAGTGGCCCTTTACCATGTGATCAGCTGATCACATGTAAACAGACTTGTGGGTTATTGTCACTCCTTTCTTCCCAAGCTGTCTCTGTGTGAGGAAAGGAGAGTCGTTCATTCAGCAAGACTGTCAGTACATTATTTACACTGATAATCAGGGCTCTGATCATCAGTGTCCTGATTATCAGTGCAGCCCCATTAGTGCTGCCTATCATTGCTACCTATCAGTGCTCATGAATGTCACCTATCAGTGCTTATCAATGCTGCCTATCAGTGCTCATGAATGCTGCCTATCAGTGCTGCCTATCAGGGCAACCAAACAGTGCTCATCAATACTGCCTATCAGTGCCGACTTAGTGCTCATCAATGCCCATCAGTGCTCATCAATGCTGCATATCAGTGCCCATCAGTGCTGCCTATCAGTGTCACCTATCAGTGCTCAACAATGCTGCATATCAGTGCCGTCTATCAGTGCTGATCAATGCCCATCAGTGGTGCCTATCAGTGCCCCGTATCAGTGCTAATCAATGCTGCCTATCAGTGCCCATGAATGCTGCATATCAGTGCCACCTATCAATGCTCATCAATGCTGCCGGTCAGTGCTCATTGATCCTGCCTATCAGTGGCACCTATCAGTGTCCATCAATGCCGCCTACTAGTGCTCAATAATGCTACCTATCAGTGCCACTTATCAGTGCTCATCAATGCGCGCCGATCAATGATCATCAATGCTGCCTATCAGTGCCACCTATCAGTACTCATCAATACCGCCTATCAGTGCTCATCAATGCCGCCTATCAGTGCTCATCAATGCTGCCTATCAGTGCCACCTATCATTGCTCATCAGTATTGCCTATCAGTGCTGCCCATCAGTGACACTTATCAGTGTTCATCAATGCAGCTTATTAGTGCCCATCAGCCATACTCTGAGCTGAGAGTGTCTCTCTCATGCAGTTCAGACTCAGAGCCTGCACTGATAGCCCCTCCTACCTCATACAGAAAGAAGACAGCTGATCTACTCCTTCTCCTCCCGCCCCTCTCCTGTGTTCACAGCGGGAAGTGTGAAGTTTAACAGCTGAATGTGATCATTCAGATGCTGGGCTTCACATTTCCCACGGTGCACATAGGAGAGGGGCGGGAGGAGAAGATTGGCTGTCTCCTATCCGTGCGAGGTAGGAGGGACTGTCAGTACAGGCTCTGATTCACTGACAGAATGGGTGGGCAAGGGTGGCCCCCTCCTCCCGCAGTGACCACCCCCTCCCCTCCCAGTGACCACCCCCTCCCCTCGCAGAGACAGAACGGGCAGAATGGGCAGGCGGGGCTGGGCTCCCTCCTTCTAGAGTGACTGCCCCCTCCCCTCTCAGTGACAGAATGGGCGGGGGCAGGCCCCCTTCTCTCGCAGTGACCGCCCTCTCCCCTCGCAGTGACAGAACAGCGGGCACCCCCACAGTGGCGGAACTCCAAGGCCCAGTCACAAGTGAGACTGCTGCGACCCTGGTAGTTCCGCCACTGTCTCCACTCCTCCTACTGCACAGTGCCTATTGGGATCTGTAGTGTAAGGATTCCATAGGTCCCATTATAAGGCTGTTGGCTCTGTATACAAGTCTATGGACTTGCTTGGCTTCAGCATTCCCCCTGCTGGCCGCAGGAGAGTGGTGAGGCATAACATTAGTATCTCAGTAGAGGGAGAGAATAATAAAAGGCAATGTCCCCTTCCCTATATTGCTGTAGCCCAGCAACTGGCTACATATGGGTTTAGCTAACGATGTAATACAGAAGAGCTGTAACATAACAGCATAGTTTTGACACTTCAGCTTCACGACAGCATAAAGTAAAATTAAATTTGAGAGATAATTTAAAGTATTTTTTCTTGCAAGCTCTTTAGACAATACTTCTTGTGCTTTAATGTTTTATTTCAAGGATTGTTAGTGGGGAAGGTGGTCAAGAACCTGAGTAGGCACATTTGTGACTGTGTTGTCAGATTCTAGGCCTGCATATCAGAGCATTGTTAGATTAGGGCTCCCGGAGCACTGTAGCTACTTGGCAAAGGCATAACCATGCACCTGCGGTATCCAGGTTACTTTATGTTATTTTGGAAAAGAAAAGGTTCATTTTAAGTTAGGGAAAAAGCAAATGATAATTTGCTATCGGACATTCACACATGCTATAACTTGTGTGCATGATATCCAGGCACTGACAGTCCAGAGAATCAGTAATGCTCAAACAGTGGAGTCAGTCTGTGTTCTTAGTTTGTCCCAGCGAATCAGTGTTCCAGAGCTGACCACTGGTCCCAGCAAGTCTCTACATGTATCCCTAGTTGTGTGTCTCCCCCCTGGAATCCAGACCTCCTCCCTGTTATAGAACACGAAAGGAAGGCTGAACCCCAGAGAAAGCCCACAAACACATCAGGAAAGGCCGAAAAACATTACCCTTTCTCCTTGACCTGGGCAGCCAGCTGCTAACTAAACATAGAGTAGGCCACCTGCCTACAAGGGTACCTCTAAGGAAATTTCCTTGTACATCTTGTTCTAGTGACATGACAGGCAGTGAGAGGAATACTTCTCTTTGACAGCTATTTTAAGACATTAGGAGATTTCCCATTTATTCCTGCTATCCCTGTTCTAAATGTTTATCTTGCCTCACTTATCATTTTCATTTTTGGCAGTGGAGGCACAAACAAAGTGCATTTGGTAGAGTTCTACCTTAACCTGTATATATTGTACAGCAGATGTCTTATATTTTTTTCACAGTAACTTATTTGTACATACTAACCGTGCATAGGGTATGCCCCATGGTCCTGTTCATTTGTTATTTTCCTTTTTTTCTGTTTCCAAGTTTATAGGATACTACATGCAGATTTTTGTGTAAACTTTTTGTAGGGGGGCCTGCCAAGGAAAATGAGGACATGGCCTATTTTTGGCAGGGAGTGAGTATAGCTGCCCCCCCCCCCCCCCAGATAGTTGCTAGGATGAGCGTATTATCGTTTTTGGTTTCTTTGCCTAACAGGGAGACAGCAGGTAAATGTATGTATTGTCTGCCTAGCAAAGAGCTGTAATCAGCTAGTGTAGTCTGCTCAGTGTGCTCTGGTGCTGCTAATGCTATTTTGAAGTTTCACACTGGTCTAGTAGCTATGGAAAGTGCTGGACAGTGGGCAGAAACCATGCAGATTGGAGCATTCATATTTATACAGCCTGGTCTGGTTACTGTACAAGGGGAGGTGCCCCAATGCATGCTGGGTGCTGCTATTTTTTATTTGATGGGCACATGGGCCCCATAGAGAAAGATCCAGGTGGAGAGGGGGCCTGCTGTCATTTCTCAGCACAAGTTGCCATGCGGCCTCAGGTGGGTGACCTGAACAGTGAATGCTGAACAGTGAATGCTGAAACCCGGGGTTTTTCTGAGAGTTGACTGAGGAAGGATGTCCATGGATCCTGTCTGGTATCACAAGGAAGGTGACCTGCATCCAGGGCCTTGTGAGTATAGACCCCCTAAAGATTGCTAGAGACTGGTGCTGCTAAATCTCCCTCTGAGTGCTAAACATCAGCTGCTAGGTGCAGGCTAAAGGAGACACCGGCTGATGTCTTGAAGAAGCAGGGTCTACTAAATTCCTTCTACTAAAAAGGGACTTTGCTCTATTCTGTACATTCTGCTACACAGTTCTACTGAGAAGTTAGAGTCCTCAGTGTGAGTAGTTCAAATTTTGAGTATCCTGCTATATCCCTTCCTAATCCAAGTTCTCAATTCAAACAACAAAACAAATCCCCTGGACTAATTATTGAACACAACAAGCCGAAGAGTGTGTGCACCTGACTGTGTGGAAAATACCTTGTGACTGGCTGCAGGATTAAGCAGTGGGGAGACCCAGGCAAAAATATCAGCGGCTCCTGCGGGGGGTAGCGCTGCATTAGCAAAGTGAAGTTGTGTTCAATTTTGATACACATTGATGTATAGGAGAATTAAAAAATGATAACAGGATTTTGCCTTTTATGTGATTTGATAGCTTAGCTTTGTTATAATCACTACATTTTAATGTACTTTTGCTTCGCTAACTAAATATTATCCAACCATATTATCAACCCTTTTTAGTTTCTGATATTGAAAATCCCCTGACATAGCAAAACTATAAAAGAAAGATAGAAAGAAATCACTATGGGTTTATATATTAAAAGTACGCTAAGAAGATCAATAACATTACCCATGAGAGCGAATCAATTGGCATTTTCGCAGAGTTAAAAACATTGGGGTTCTGAATGGTTGCTATGGGTAACCAGAAATAGACTTACTCTTTTCACAACCTAGCTCCTAGTTGTAATTCAAAGCAAGTCTAGATGCCTACCCAGCAGTTTAATGCAATTGTACCACTGAATGGTATTTTGGGGTTTATGTATACCATTGTATTGTGGCCAATTAGCACATATTTCATAAATAAACCCCTATGTGATTAAACATAGTTTGTGGCTCCCATGTAGCATAACTCATATTCCATTGTTACATTATATCTAGCTATCAGCCACATGCAACCCAGCAAATTACCATTAGTGATTTTCAGCTTCGCGATGGCATGACTGAAAATCACTTGCGTAGCCAAGCTCTGAATGTTAATCATTAGGAGCAAAAATATGCAACCAAAATTAGCCCTGACAATGCAGTGGTGATTAAATAAAAGTAGAAGATAATTAAGATTTTCTCAGTCAATGTAGCGAACAGAGGGTACAATATTAACAAAAAATTGTCCACTCATTTCATACCATAGCAGTATTAAAAAGGCAAATTCTGTGCCAGCAGGAAAGTGGTTAAACCTTGCACAGTAGAAAGCTCTATAAAGAATACAGCAATTGAATTACAAGCCTCACAGTTTAATTGCCTGCCCTCTTTATACTTCCCCTCACCATCTACTCGGAGAGAAGAAAAGAAATTATGAAATGTGTTTAGCACGAATGAAAGGCACTTGAAAATGAAGGCAGAAACTCACGGCTAATCTGCAGATAGCAGAGTTTTATTTTTCTCCCATCAAGATCTCCTATCAAGGCCGGATTGTGTGCAGAAAGGCAATGACGTGGTTCATCGTTTTAATCCACAGAACTTTTAACAAAGTCTTCCAATCTACCTCAGCAATCTCGCTGTGTGATGTTGAGCTGAACAGACTAATGCCCCATACACACGTGCAGATTATCTGCAGACTTTTGTCTGCAGACTTACCTTTTCTATGTAGTGCAAGGGCTTGCCGGATTGCATACAAATTGAAAGTGTTTAGGTTTGACCTCATATTATATGGTTTTGGTAAGTCTGCAGACAAAAGTCTGCAGATAATCTGCACGTGTGTATGGGGCATAAGAATTTCAAGTTTCCAGTTCTGTCCCAAGAAAAACCGGGTAAACAATATATATTGACATAAGGCACTAGTCTTTTTGTAAGAACTGTTGTATCTCATAGCACTGATACAACATGTAATGCCAGGCTGTATTTTAAAAAAAGAGATGAGTTACAGGGCATGTAAAAACGTAAGCGCGCCATACATTATACAATTTTCTTTCCTTCAACCATAGGTTAAAGAAAAGAAAGTTGCTTGATTTCCCCATAAACACAGTCAGTGTTGATGTGGAAATCCCTACCACTGCGCTAATGTACTCTGACAGTGGGAGGTATCCCAGCCTTCACAATACAATGATCAATGCTGGCAGCTATAGCAGCCGGCAGTGATCAAACAAGAAAAAACTCGATAAGCTGGTTGTACTGAAGTCGATCGTTGGATTGACTTCAGTAAAACCAGCCTGCCCATAGATGAATTGAAATGCGGCTGACTCCTGCTACAGATTCAAAATTTCCAGGAATTTTTGAAGCCATGGAAACAGAATATTTCCTAAAAAATTGAAATTTTGGAAAAATTGAAAAAAAAAAAAAATGAGCATAGAGTAGTTTTACAAGTTGAAAATTGTGTTATTACACTGGGAAGGGGAAATGCAGTGTATATAAAAGTATTATGCTTAAAATAAAAGTACAGCTTATTTACATAGTTACACAGTTACATAGTTAGTGAGGTTGAAAAAAGACAACAGTCCATCTAGTTCAACCCTATGATGAGTGTGTGTGTGCATTTGCTGTTAATGTAATGTAATAGTACATCATATACCCCTGTATGTTGTGGTCTTTAAGGTGCCTATCCAATAGTTTATTTGAAACTATTGATGCTCCCTGTTGATACCACTGCTTGCAGAATTGAATTCCACATCCTTACCGCTGTGACAGTAAAGAACTCTTTATGCTGTTTAAGGATAAACCTAATTTTAGTGACTGACCGCATGTCTTTTTAAATCCATTTTTGCTGTAAAGTTTGTTCCCTATGCCAGGGTCACCAGTACGATATTTGCAGTGGCGGCTGGTGTATTGAGGGCGTAGGGGCGTCGCCCCCCCATCCATGCGTCCGGCCCCCTAATCTGCATGCCGGACGCATGGAGCTTAATGTTTTTTTTTTAAATCACCTGATTAGAGCCAGAGCCTCTAATAGGGTGATGCAAAGGGTGGTCCCGGGGCGCAGAGCAGTGCGCCCATAGCCCACCCATTGTGTGACAATAGCGAATGAAAATTAGCTATTGTCACACCGATCCTCCTCATGGCCAATCAGGAAGCCGGTCTAATACCGGCTTCCTGATTGGCCGCATGGCAAACCCCATGCCATTGGCTGAGGAGGAGGCGGGAGGACCAGAGAAGACTCGCCGCCGGAGTGAGAAGAAGCCGCCCGCCGGGAGTCCGGGACTGAA
This sequence comes from Pelophylax lessonae, assembly GCF_965119305.1. Classification (NCBI taxonomy): domain Eukaryota; kingdom Metazoa; phylum Chordata; class Amphibia; order Anura; family Ranidae; genus Pelophylax; species Pelophylax lessonae. Next base: position 360,058,710 of record NC_138769.1, on the reverse strand, counting down.
GACAAGAGAAGCCGTTATCTGCTCCAGGGCTCCAGGTAAGTGCACTGCTCTCGGGGGAGGGCCCGGGGGCCCACACTGCTTTGAAGGGGGCACGCATGCTGAACTCTGCATTGATAGGGGCATGGCACAATGTTCATTGCATTGAAGGGGACACGCACGCTGAACTCTGCATCGATGGGGGCACGGCACAATGTTCATTGCATTGAAGGGGGCATGCACGCTGAACTCTACATTGATGGGGGCACGGCACATTGTTCATTGCATTGAAGGGGGCACGCACGCTGAACTCTGCATTGATGGGGGCATGGCACAATGTTCATTGCATTGAAGGGGGCACGCACGCTGATCTCTGCATTGATGGGGGAACGGCACAATACTCATTGCATTGAAGGGGGAACGCACGCTGATCTCTGCATTGAAGGGGGCATGCACGCTGTTCATTGCATTGAAGGGGGCACGCACGCTGATCTCTGCATTGAAGGGGGCATGTACGCTGGTTACTGCGTTGAAGGGGGCATGTACGCTGGTCACTGCATTGAAGGGGGCATGTATGCTGGTCACTGCATTGAAGGGGGCACGCACACGGTGATCTCTGCATTGAAGGAGGCATGTATACTGGTCACTGCATTGAAGGGGGCATGTACGCTGGTCACTGCATTGAAGGGGGCATGTACGCTGGTCTCTGCAATGAAAGGGGGCATGTACGCTGGTCACTGCATTGAAAGGGGGCATGTACGCTGGTCACTGCATTGAAGGGGGCATGTACACTGGTCTCTGCATTAAAGGGGCATGTACGCTGGTCACTGCATTGAAGGGGGCATGTACGCTGGTCTCTGCATTGAAAGGGGGCATGTACACTGGTCACTGCATTGAAAGGGGGCATATACACTGGTCACTGCATTGAAGGGGGCATGTACGCTGGTCTCTGCATTGAAAGGGGGCATGTACGCTGGTCACTGCATTGAAGGGGGCATGTACGCTGGTCTCTGCATTGAAAGGGGGCATGTACGCTGGTCTCTGCATTGAAGGGGCATGTACGCTGGTCACTGCATTGAAGGGGGCATGTACGCTGGTCTCTGCATTGAAAGGGGGCATGTACACTGGTCACTGCATTGAATGGGGCATGTACGCTGGTCTCTGCATTGAAGGGGGCATGTAGGCTAGTCACTGCATTGAAGGGGGCATGTACGCTGGTCACTGCATTGAAGGGGGCACACTGGTCACTGTGCATTAAAAGTGGCACGCTGGTCACTGTGCATTGAAAGGGGGCACGCTGGTCACTGTGCATTGAAAGGGGGCACGCTGGTCACTGTGCATTGAAAGGGTCATGCTGGTCACTGTGCATTGAAAGGGGGCATGCTGGTCTCTCTTCATTGAAAGGGGGCACGCTGGTCTCTCTGCATTGAAAGGGGGCACACTATACCTTAATTACTGAAGGCCCCTTTCACCCTTTTGTGACCTCAAAGTCACGCAATTTTTTACAGCGTTTTTTGCCGCAAAGCAATGCCTATTACATTTTTCTGTTTGCGCCCCCCCTCCCCCCAAAAAAAATTTTGAGCACCAGCCGCCACTGGATATTTGTACATTTATATCTTTTAAGGATGAAAGCTCAAAAGGAAATATATACTGTATAAAAGGATACCCATAGTGTAGAAAATGTAACCCTTTATTATTAACCACTTGCCGCCCGCCGCCGCAGATATACTGCAGCAAGCTGGCTCGGCTGCGCAAGCCAACATATGGGTATGTCGAAACACGGGAGCACTCCTGGAGGTGCACTCACGCTACCTGAGGCACTTCCCCGCCCCCATTAGGCAGCGGGGATTGCTGCCAGGCACCCGCAATCGCCCCCCGATGAGAGAGAACGAAGGTCTGCTGTTGTAAAACACAGCCGACCGCTGTTCTTTCTGGAATGAACACAGAGCGCCTGTCATCCTCCTATTTAGGATCACAGGTCCTTGTGTTGATTCCACAAGCCCTTCCCCCTCATAGTTAAAAAAACTCCCCTCAGGCTCACACTTAACCCTTTGATCCCCCTTGGGTTAACCCCTTCCCTGCTAGTGTCATTATTACAGTATTGCGTTTTTTTTAGCACTGATTACTGTAGTAATGTCACTGGTCCCCCCCAAAATTGTCAAAAATGTCAATTAGGGATCCGATCTGTCCGCCGCAATGTTGCAGTCCCGCTAAAAATCTCAGATCACCGACCATTACTAGTAAAAAAATAAATAAATAAATAAAAATTACATACATCTTTCGCCTAGTTTGTAGACATGATAACTTTTGCGCAAACAAATCAAAATACGCTTATTGGGATTTCTTTTACCAAAAATATGTAGCAGAATACAAATTGGCCTAAAATGATGAAAACATTTGATTTTTACATTGTTTTTATTGGGAATGTTATATAGCAGAATGCAAAATATATATATATATTTTCTTCCAGAATTGTCGCTTTTTTTTGTTTATAGCGCACAAAAAAAAATCACACAGGTGATCAAATACCATTAAAAGAAAGCTCTATTTGTGGGTAAAAAAAGCACATCAATTTTATTTGGGTACAGCATCGCACGCCTGCGCAATAGTCCATTAAAATAACGCAGTGCCGAATCACAAAAAACGACCTGGTTATTAAGGGGGTAAAACCTTCCGGGTCCAGAAGTGGTTAAAAAAAAATAATGTAATTGCACTCAGTGAACACAAAACAATGACTTAACAAGTGTAAAGCTTCAGAGGGATATTCTCTCGGTCTCATCTGCCTATGTGTTCCTACTTCAGCCTGATTCCACCGAGGACTCCACTCCGCCCAACGTGTTGCGTCCAATTTTTGCAAAATGTGAAGTTTATGAATATTTATTTACTAACTTAATACAGTGTTATCCTGTAGATTTAGTGTCCATTTTAAAATATATTTTGTGTGAGGAAATACATTTTCTTATTAAATAGTTTTTATTAAGATTATTTCAAATAGTAACAAGCAGGGAAAGGAAATCATAATAATAACAGAGGAAAGCAAACTCATAAAACATTGATATTATGCCCAGTAGCACATAGGTGCAGTTATGTAATCTAACTTCATGCCCATGTAGATAAGCCATTACAGCATTAAGCAATCCAAATATACAAATAGCATTAATACTTATAAGATGGGGTCGCTGATGGCCATTCTCTAATAGGGCCACCCCCAACCCCCCTGAACACCCCAAATGGGTACACACTGTGTCCAGTTGGGGGGGAGGGGGTAGACCCTCCGACAGCTAAACATCCATGGACCACCATATATTAGACTGACATGTACATAGTTCTACAAGGTGTTACTTGTGACACTAACAGAGAATGCATGAAAGGTAAAGTAAAGAGAATACTCTTTGGTAGTAAATCAAAGCAGGCTAATTGGGCTTGAGACCAGGAGCGGCATTAGGATGCTTTAACCACTTTACCACCGGAGGATTTTGCTGTCTTACATCCAGGCCACTTTTTGCGATTCGGCACTGTGCGAATTTAACTGACAATTGCGCGGTCGTGCAACGCCATACCCAAACGAAATTTATGTCCTTTTTTTTCCACAAACAGACCTTTCTTTTGGTGGTATTTGATCACCTGTGCAATTTTTACTTTTTGCGCTATAAACAAAAAAAGAGCGTAAACTTTGAAAAAATAACAATATTTTTCACATTTGTTTATATGAAATTCCCCCCCCCCAAAAAAATGTAAAAATCAAAATTTTTAAAAATTTTTGGCCAATTTGTTTTCTGCTACCTATGTTTGGTAAAAAAAAATCACAATAAGCGTATTTTGATTGGTTTTTGCAAAAGTTATTGCGTTTACTAACTAAGGGAACAATTTCTGTCATTTTTGGTGGGTTTTTTTAACGAGTAATGGCGGCGATCTGCAATTTTTTTTGCGGGACTGCGACATTGCGGCGGACAGATCGGACCCTTGACTGACATTTTTGACACTTTTGGGGGTACCAGTGACATTTCTACAGTAATCAGTGCTATAAATATGCACTGTTACTGTAAAAATGACACTGGCAGGGAAGGGGTTAATTTTATTGGAGAGGGAGGGGTTAATGTATGCCTGGTGCTTACTGACGTGTGTGGGGGGAGGTGACTGAGTGACACAGGGACAGATCGCATGTTCAGCTATGCTGAACCCTGCAATCTGTCACTGTTTGTCACTTAGGCGATCCGCCCGCTCTGTTTACACAAGCGGGCGGATCTCCACACTCGATTCCCTGATAATCGCCACTGCTCCTCCCCTGGCCCGACTCCCGCTGTGACTGAAAACAGCGGGAGCAAGCCTCCGCGCGCCGCCCACAAGGGGAGGAGTCCAGCGACGTAGGTCTATGTCGCTGGACAGAATTGAGCCACTTTGCCGCAGTACAGTCCCAGTGACTGGTCGGCAAGTGGTTAACCAGTGAATCCATCGTTTGCTAAAGGTAGGCAGGAAATACATGTTAGTATATTTTAAATGAAAAGTTAGATTTAATAAATTTTTATGCAACTATCTTACCTATGTACCATCTTTTAATTCTACAGGTCCTTTTCACAATATTTATGGCTTCATTGTGAAAAATAGAAAAAATTGCCTGTCTACCTGAGGTAAAAAAATGGGAGTCTGGGCCCGAAGTAAAAGGCTTAGAGCCTAACTCCAGGAAAAATTAAAAAGCCTCTTGTACCCCCCCCTCCCCCCATCATCTAGTCCAAGGGCAAGGGCAGAGGATTAAGAAGTAACTACTTACTTTACTCCCATAGGTCAGTGCATCTGAGGGAGGAGGCGCTAGTTAAAGTTAGTTGTAAGGCCTGCGCATACATTGAGCACAGAAGTTATACCACCATGACAGTGACCCCTCAGGTAACACATATATTCCATCACTAGTGGAAGTGCGAAGGAAACATTTAATATATTCCTGTTGGCTGAGACAGTATAGTGTGTTATGACGAAACTGAGTAACTAGTAGATAACACATGCCTTGGCAGATACTATTGTTTCTTTCGAGCTGCTATTTCTGCATAGGACTGATCTCTGTACTATGCAATTACCGGGTATGCCTGCCATGTCCTACAGTTTCAGAATGCCACTTGGAATATCAAATGGAGCCCTGAGGAACTAGCTTCTGTTTGTTTAGTACCCATTTATTTGTAGATTACAGAATACAGAATACTTTATTAATCCCAAAGAGAAATTGGGAGATTGAAGATTTTATTACCAATTTTGCATGTGATACCGCAATTATTTATATATGGGGGATAACACTTTATTTTCTTGGGTAATCAGTGTATTTTGAGTACTGTGTATATTGCTCACTTATGATGTTTGTAGCACTACTCCGGTGGGAGCTGCTGGTTACGGGTTCCCCTGGGTTACCTATAGCAACAACTTGACGATTTAGCATATTCTAAGTGCTTGGCTCAGTCAGAAAACTGGGATAGGAGAAGGGATGAGTGGGATACTCCAACTGAACAAACTATGCACAATTACTGGGACTTCTGATTATAGATGGATGAGGCAAGGCCGCTGCTTCACCATGCCACTTAAGGGAAGTAGAATTAAGCGAACTACACTGTACTGTGAATCATTCTTCAGGGTTCTACTTGGCACCCCCTTTTTCCCTACTCTTCAGGGTTTTACAAGGCACCCCCTTTACTCTGACAATCTGTGTGAGCTGACCCTTTATCCTCTGACTTCACTGGAGTGGTCCACTTCCTGGGCAGACCCTTTGGCAAGTCCGCTGGTACTCACGGACACTGTTTTTCCCCGGAAGACTCTGCCAGCAGCTCCACTGTCAGCTTTACAGAATCCTCTGCAGCTCAGCTCCACACCTGGTTCACTGGGCCGACCGCCTATGACCACCTTCCTCATGCAACAAGAGGAGAGACAGTCGTCCACCTCCTCCTGTGACTCTGCTTCCCACCAAATACACCCTGTCACAGGTCCCCTCAGTTTTTATGAGCAATCCCAGGATGCACTGCAAGAGTGCCCACCCACTGAGACTCCCACAAAAGCCAATGTTTCACTGGCTGGGTTTCCTCCATTGTCCAACAAGCTTCCTTATTGGATACAGTGGGGACACTCCCTCAGACCCAGTGAATCACACCTGGAAACATGCAACAGGCAACCTAATAGATCAGGCTCCCCTGATAAGCAGATGGAGCAAAAAATGCTTTGAACCTAGCACCTAACTAGGAGGGTGCTACATGTTTATTCTTGTTACAAAGACTATTTGGTTAAAATCATTGAAAGCAGTTCAATAGGGAATATCTAACATTCAAACATGTTTTTTTTTTTCCATTTTATAAAATGTTTGTAAAAATTGTATATTTTGTGATAAACAGTTTCATTTCCTTTTCTGCATAAACAATGCTCTTGTATCTACGGTGGCCTGTTGAACCCAAGTTCAAATGTTTTTTTGGGTGATTTGCACTTTTATATAATTCACATGAACCCAAATTATGATTTAGGTTTCATGGGCTCTTTAACTAGCTAAGTTCACTTGTCATTTATCAGGATGTTCTCGTAGCTGCACTGTTAACAACTCTTTTACCACAAAGACAAGCTAAACAGTAAACAATTAGTTTAATAAGCACTTTAGTTAAGCATCAGTGAGCAGATGCAGGCCTTAAGTGCTTCCGTGCTGAAGCTTGAAGGAAACAGCAATACCGTGACCAAACCAATATGCTGGTTGGCCAAATGATATGCCAGTGAGATATAAAATGCAGAGAACTCAGAAATCAATGAAAGATAAACTTGTATTTTAACTTACTAGTATTTTACCTGTGCTTCATTTTATTGTACTTTTTGCAATTTCTATGCTTACAACTCAGTCAGTAGATCATAACAATTTTGTATTGTAAAGAACAGGAAAGCTTTCCTGAAACATTTTAATTTTGATGAATTCATTGTTTCCATCAAAATCCAAAAAAACAGGATTATTCCTCACCTTCAGATTTCTATATGAGACATGTAAATAATTTCTATATGCACTTGGCAGCGAGAGCTATCTGTTTTAGGATGGATACAGCATAGAAACGTTGGTTTCCAAACATTGCACCGATGATGGTCAACAAGTCTAACACAGCTGTCAGAGAACAGTTCGTAGAAGCACTGACACATCTGCTAATGCCCAACAGAATCGCAGATTGTGGGCATCTAGGTGTTCGGCTGCGAATGGCGGCAAACATTGATGTGCAATTGCGCATGCAATGCGTGACAGATGTTGGTGCCCAGTGCCCCATTCAAAGCCAGGAGTCTGATCCACAAGTTTCTGGATGATCTTCAGCTTCCCAGTGTGTTCCTGTGTTCCTGTTTCTGCTACCATTAGATTTCCTGTTACTGACCCGGCTTGACTTTCACCAGTCTTGTCTCCATTCCAGGCTTTAAACCTCAGCTTGCTCCATTGACTCTGCTTCTGCCTGCTGATCCTTGTATGACCTTTGGATTGCTCTTCTGACTATGCTTCTGCCTGATACCAGTGTATGACCCCGCCCTACTCCTGACTCTGCTTGCTGCCTTACCCCTGGCTGATATTCCATGTATGACTACTGGCCTGGCTCCTGACCCTGCTTCTGGCTTTCCCTTCTGCCAAGTCTCATCTGGTACATCTGAGGGACTCCTGCCCAGCAGTAAACCCTACTCGTCTAGTCGCCATCCAGCAGACATCTCATCACTTCAGCCTGTCGCAGCTGGAAACCCCTGCTTATTTGGGCATAGCACTTCCTGTCAGCACCTTCAGGGGTGCCCTGCACTCAGCCGCAAGGGAAGCCCTCTCAGCACTTTGGGCTCCGATCGGGTACGTTACAACAGCTTTATGCAGTTGGTTTAAATGGCACTATACTATTAGGCTATATCTGTGCTATAAACCAGTGGTTCTAAATGCGCAGGGGGAAAAAATTATTTGCATGGTTCTGCCCAATATCCGAAAATGAAGAATAAACTCCTTATTAAATGAATTTGTGGTGGAATTGAAAAATGCAAATGCTTTACTGTTATAGGAAGGCGCTATTGAGCATCACATTCATATAGTGATTGATTTTTGGTACCTTTCAGAATACTTTATTATTTATCCTATATTTACAGTGCATATGGAAAGTATTCACAGCACTTTACTTTTTCCACATTTTGTTATGTTACAGTCTTATTCCCAAATGGATTAACGTCATTATTTTCCTCAAACTTTTACAAACAATACCTCATAATGACAACCTGAAAGAAGTTTGTTTGAAAAATGTAATAAAAATAATAAACAAAAAAAAAACCCATGTACATAGGTATTCACAGTAGTGATTGACGGATATCGTTTTTTTTTAGTGCCGATACCGATATTTTGGTCATCGGATATCGGTATCGACTGATATTGGCCGATATTTTCGGACATTTAACAAAAGTTTTTTTTTTTTTTTTCACAGGTACTATTGTGGAGGGATCTGAGGGTCTAAAAGACCCCAAACCCCTCAAGTTTGGCTGTTTTGAATGCTCACATTCTTTTTAATTTGCCGCAGAGTACCCGGAAGTGAGACCTGAATGCGGCTTTGATCGGGTCTTCTCTTCAGCGGCCGTGCGGGTAGGATGCCCGGGTCTCCCGGTGGGACGGGAGACCCGGGCGAGCCGCAGAAGGTGGCGGGAGGCGGGGACGTCCCCTCCCACTCCTTGTAATGACAGCCGAGTGGCTTCTCAGCCGCATGGGTTGTCATTACAAGACAGCCGATCGTCGGCTATGGACGCCGGTACCGGGGTGATGCCTCTAGCTGCAGGCTTCACTCCGGTACAAGCACTTCCCCGAAATATCGGCAATATCGGTAACCTCAGGGGCCAATTCCGATATATCGGGGAAAGGGCATATCAGCCCCCGATATATCGGTATTGCCGATAAGCGGTCGATCCTTAATTCACAGCCTTTGCTCAATACTTTGTTGAAGCACCTTTTAGCACCAATGACAGCCTCAAGTCTTTTTGAGTATGATGCTACAAGCTTGGCACACCTATTTGTTGGCAGTTTCTCCCATTCTCCTTTGCAGGACCTCTCAAGCGCCATCAGTTTGGATGGGGAGCATCATTGCACAGCCATTTTTAGATCTCTCCAGAGATGTTCAATCGGGTTCAAGTCTGTACTCTGGCTGGGCCACTCAAGGACATTCACAGAGTTTTCCTGTAGCCACTCCTTTTTTATCTTGGCTATGTGCTTAGGGTCGTTGTCTTGTTGGAAGATGAACTTTCGCCCCAGTCTGAGGTCCAGAGCGCTCTGGAGCAGATTTTCATCAAGGATGTCTCTGTACATTGCTGCATTTATCTTTCCATTGATCCTGACTAGTCTCCCAGTTCCTGCTGCTGAAAAATATCCCTGCAGCATGATGCTGCCACCACCATGCTTCACTGTAGGGATGGTATTGGCCAGGTGATGAGCGGTGCCTGGTTTCCTCCAGACATGACACTTGCCATTCGGGCCAAAGTTCAATCTTTGTTTCATTAGACCAAAGAGTTTTTTTTCTCATGGTCTGAGAGTCCTTTAGTGCCTTTTAGCAAACCTTAGGTGGGCTGCCATGTGTCTTTTACTGAGGAGTGGCTTCCATCTGGCCACTCTAGCATACAGGCATGATTGATGTTCTCATTGGGACCTTCAATGCTGCATTTTCTGTACCTTCGCCAGATCTGTGCCTCAATACAATCCTGTCTTGGAGGACTACAGACAATTCCTTGGACTTCATGGCTTGGTTTGTGGGACCTTATATAGACAGGTAAGTGCCTTTCCAAATCATGTCCAATCAGTTGAATTTATCATGGGTGGACTCCAATCAAGTTGTAGAAACATCTCAAAGTGTCATGGCAAAAGGCTGTGAATACTTATGTCAAGTGATTTTTTCCTTTTTTATTTTTAATAAATTCACAAAGATTTCAAACAAACTTATTAAACATTGTCATTATGGGGTATTGTTTGTATAATTTAAAAATAATGAATTTAATCCATTTTGGAATAAGGCTGTAACATAACAAAATGTGGAAAAAGTGAAGCGCTGTGAATACTTTCCGGATGCACTGTATAACTCATTTTCTTTAATGGTACATTGGTCCAAATCCTTCCCCTATGCTGGTCACTGTTCATTCACAGGTTATGAAACTTGTGGCTCTGTGCATTATTTCCTGAAATTCCATGTGCAATAGGTAGGCACAGCAGTATTAAACAGAACTCCTAGCGGAGTGGATGCTTGGCGGGAGCAAGTTTTTTTTTTTTTTTTTTTGCCATCTGTAACCTATTGGGGAAATTTCCTTCACTTCCTATCCCAAAAAAACAGAAGGTGAGAGGAAATTCTTCCAAAGTGAGGGAATCCATGGGTGTCACCCGGTCACCAGAATTAAATCTCCCCATTAGAAGATTTCCCCTCTATTGCTGTTCTCGTGTCAACCCAAAAATGTGGGGTTTTTTTTATTTTTCTCTTTCAATGATAATTATAAACAGGGCAAATACTGTATATAGGATGAATCTCCCTCATGGGGCCACAGACAAAAAAAAAAGAAGCTTTATCTACAACTGTAAATCAAACATAAATATTGGAACCATTATGATTAACCACTTCAGCCCCGGAAGGTTTTACCCGGTTCCTGACCAGGCCACAAATAGAGCATTATTTTGGTGGTATTTAATCACCTCTGCAATTAATTTTTTTTGCACTATAAACATGAAAAGACCGACAGTTCTGAAAAGAAAACAATATTTTTTACTTTCTGTTATAAAACACATTCAAAAAAATTTAAAAAATACATTTTCTTCATCAGTTTAGGCCAATTTGTATTCTGCACATATTTTTGGTAAAAAAAAATCCCAAAAAGCTTATGTTTTTTTATTTGTGCAAAAGTTATAGCATCTACAAACTATGGGATAGATTTATTGACTTTTTAATTATTTTTTTATTGTTTTTATTAGTAATGGCAGCAATCGGCAAATTTTGACTGCGACATTGCGGCCAACAAATCTAACACTAAGTGACACTTTTTGGGGACCAGTGACTCCAATACAGTGATCAGTGCTAAAAAAGAATGCACTGTTACTGTATAAATGACACTGGCAGGGAAGAGCTTAACATCAGGGGCGATCAAAGGGTTAAGTGTGCTCCTAGGGAGTGCTTTCTAACTGTGTAGGGGATGGACTGACTGCAAGAAGAGAGAGATCCGTGCTCCTGATTAGTAGGAACACAAGATCTCACTCTCTTTCTGTCTTGCAGAACGACAGACTGCTTTGTTTACATAGGCAGACCCACCTTTCTATTATTCCTCCGAAAGATTGCGAGAGGCCGGAGGCCATTGCGGCTGCCTGCCCCGCTGATTGGCTCCTGCTTTGTCTAATCACGGCGGGAGCGTGGCTCCGGTGGCGAAAGCGTGGCCCCTAGAGAAGATGGAAACAATCACGTACAGGTACGTGATTTTGCGCTTGCAATAAATATATGTGGGTTAAAGCAGAGTTCCGGCCTCAAAAACGACTTTGGGCCATCCGCTTACTGAACATCATCTAAAAAAGAAATGGATAGTCCCGATTTTTTTTTCAATTACTTACCTTGTTATTGAAGAAAATATACTTACCTTTCTTCCACTTCCTCCCTCTGCGGCCGCAGGCCGCACCGTCTCTTCCTGCTTGCATTGACTCCTGGGAGCTGAACGTCATAGCTCCCAGGGATCAATGCGTCTCCACTGGCCCCACTCGCACTTCCCATGCAGGCGCGTCATTCCCTGCTAAACAGCTTCTGGGCATGCCCAGAAGCTGTGCAGGGTTGACACGCCTGCCCCGGAAGTGACGAGCAGGGCATTCTGGGACCGAAGAGGACACCGTAGAGGACGCTCTGGCTTCAGCTGCCCACACCTGAGATGGCAGCACTGGACAAGAAATTTTCAAGGTAAGTATTTCTTCAAAAAGAAGACATTTCAGAGGCTATCCATTATGAAATGCACTAGCCCTGACTGTCCCAGGGTATTTTTTATCTCAAAAACGTTTCTGAGGCCGGAACTCCGCTTTAAGTGGTTAATAATTCTTCCATGTTCAAAGGATTTTTAAGGACATGTTTAAACTCTGTAAGTCTTTTTGTGCAGCCTATATTTTACATTAATTATTATAATTTATTTACTGCAAGGAATAGGAGTTGTCAGTTCTAAAACTTTTTAGAACTAGGATCTTGGATTGTGATAAACAAATGTGCATCAATTGACAGGATGAAAGCGGCGACACCTCTGTCCGTGTAGACAGTGCGCCTTTGCTAATACCTTTGAGCTGGTTTTGGCTAATGGTCTCATACTGCGTGCACATCCTCATTAGGCATTAAGCCTGTATTTAGTATATAGGTGCTAAATGTTATCTGCATAATATGATTAAGGTGACAGTGATGTTTCATTTTTTTAACCCATGCTACACCAAATAAGATTCTGATTTATCACAGCCTGCATCCCTTTAGGCAAAGATAAGAATTGGCACCAAAAATTATAGAAATATTGCAACTCATACATTTACTAAAACTGGAGAATGCAATATCTGCATAGAAACCAATCAGCTTCCTGTTTTTTTGTTAAAACTTAATTGAACAAGCTGAAGTTAGAAGCTGAATAAAAAGAGACATAGAAAAGTAATAGCAGAAAAACACAGAGTAGTCCATCGAGTCTGCCCATTTTTTTTTTTTTTTTGTTTGGGGTTTTTTTTTTTGGTTTTGTTTTTTTCTTTTCATGAACTTTATTGTCTAAGTATAGATCTATGTTTGTCCTAAGCATGTCTGAAGCCATTTACTGTTAACTGTCTCCCTTCCTCTGCTGGTATTTTATTCCAAGCATCAGCTAACCCTTCAGTAAAATAATACTTTCTAAGATTCGTTTTAAACTTTCCTCCAGTTAGTTTGAGGTCATGTCCCCGTGTTCTTGATTTTGGTTTTATATAAAAAAAAACTGCCCTCCTAAAGTTTATTCACCCCCTTGATGTATTTAACCACTTGGCGACTGCTAACAGTAATATTACTGCGGCAGTGCGGCTCCCCTGCGTCCAGTCACATAGTACTACATGAATGGAGTGCATGTGATTCCGTCAGCGCACAGCGGGAACCGGGCCATGGAAGGAGAGGCGCCGATTGCCGCCTTTCTCCTCTGATCTTCCGTGAAACGGAGAGAAGACCTGCCTGCTTATGTAAACACAGCAGGTGGATCTTCTCTCAGACAGGCAGGGACACATCATCAGTTTCAGCTAAGCTGAAACTGCAATCTGTCTGTGTCTGTCACAGAACCCCCCCCCCCCCCCACACACACACACACACAGTAAGCATATAGGCACACGTCAACTTCTTTGATTACCCACAGGGTTAACCCCTTCCCTGCCAATGGCCTTATTACAGTAACAGTGTATATTTTTCAGCACTGATTACTGTAGTAATGTCACCGGTACCCCCAAAAGGGTCAAAAATGTCAGTTAGGGGTCCGATCTGTCCGCGGCAATGTCGCATTCCCGCAAAAAAACGCAGATTGCCGCCATTACTAGTAAAAAAAAAAGCAATAAAAATGACATAAATCTTTCCCGTAGTTAGAAGACACAATAACTTTTGCGCAAACCAGTCAAAATACGCTTATTGCAATTGTTTTTTTTACCAAAAATATGTAGCAGAAAACAAATTGGCCTAAAATGCTAAAAAATTTGGATTTTTACATTTTTTTTTGGGGGGATGTCCTATAGCAGAATGTGAAAAATATTGGGGTTTTTTCACAATTGTCGCACTTTTTTTGTTTATAGCACAAAAAATAAAAATCGCACAGGTGATCGAATACCACCAAAAGAAAGCTCTATTTGTGGGGAAAAAAAAAGAACATAAATTTCATTTGGGTATAGCGTCGCATGGCAACGCAATTGTCCGTTAAAGTAACGCAGTGCTGAATCGCAAAATAGGGCCTGATCAGGAAGGGGGTAAAACCTTCCGGGGCTGAAGTGGTTAAAAGTTTCAATAATGTATCCCCTTTCCCTTCTTTCTGAAGTCTGAAGTCTGGTTCTAAATGCAGCTTTTGATGTTCATTTATATATTTTAAAGTAGTGGTAAACATTTTATTTTTTTAAATAAAAATAACAAAAATGGCTATACTTACAGGCTCTGTGCAATAGCTTTGCATAGAGCAGCCCTGGTCCTCTTCCTAGGGGTGCCCCGCTGATGCTTCTGGCCCCTCCTCTTTATCAGGTGCCCCCCAGGGAAAGCCCTTCCCCATGATGGCACCTGTACAGGCTCGCTCCTGAGTCCCGCTGCTGCGTCCATTGACACAGACAGCAGGACTCTGCCCCATCCCCTGCTCTCATGTCACAGGATTTGATTGACAGCAGCAGCAGCCAATGGCTCCTGCTGCTATCAATCTGTCCTATCTGTCTCATGCAGGGAGAGACAGCTGCTGGAGCCGCTGCGCTCATGCACATTGCTGGATCGGATTGGGCTAAGGTAAAAAAAAAGGGGGGTTTTCTATGCATTAAGGTGAAAAACCTTGAGGCTTTGGAACCACTCTAAGTAAACACTGTCTCGGAGATATTTTATTTTGGTTCTATGATATTTCTCTGAATAATGATATTTTATATGTAAAATTAATTAGATAATAGGTTGCTATTTATATAAAAAAAGCATGCATTAAAGAATCCATATATCCCCATAAATGTTGTGAATTATTTAATTAAATTCAGAAGTTAAAAACAAGGATGAATTTCAGTTTAGTTTCTCTCACATATCCTTTTTTTTTATTAGAAATGTCAATGTAAAATGACCCTCTTTTTTCCTGTGTATGAACGTCATATAGGTATAATATTACACGTTTAATTGGAACCAATTAGGAGTTAATAGTGCAAGATGGGAAATTGCAACAGGAAGCAAAATTCTTAGAATTAGAGATCTGTGCCTAATGAATATTTATAGATGCCTCAATGATGCCAAATTCAGACAAACCTAGAAAAAGGTGAACATAAAAGACAGTGCAGACAAGTCTTATACAATACACAGTAATACAATGTATATTACATGTTTAGTTTTATGATATGCATATTTATTTATAGGTTTATTGTACTGTTAAGTGGTAATCTTAGAAAGACTCTGATCAAAACTAAAAATGAGGTCTTGAAATGCATAGAGAGAGCACAGCTTGTTGCTTTGTAGTTTTTCATCTTGGCATTGACGTACACCATTCCTCCTATCTGCTTGTAATGCAAAAGAGAAATTCCCAAACACTCCCACTACATGCTTTTTCAACCTCTACCACACAGAAAGCCTGATGTAAACCAAAGATAGTACAATTTATTCACTGCTACCTATCACTCTCAATGAATAGTAATGGACAGAACACCCCCAGTTCTGTTCTGCATCAGAACTCCAGAACAGGAAAAAAGTTCTGACTAGAACCTAGAACCCTATTAAAGTCTATGGGACCAGAATTTGAACAAATCCTAGGCTTTTTAACCACTTGCCGACTGCCTAACGTAGATCTACGTCGGCAGTCAGCCCCTCACAGGCAAAGCGATGTAGGTCTACGTCGCTAGCCTGTGAGGTTCTGGGGAGCGAGCGCGCGCCGCCAGAGGCGCGCTCCCGCTCGCTCACGGACCCCCCCGCGCGTGTGCCCGGCGGACCCGATGTCTGCCGGGCTCTCACGATTGTCCGTTAGAGCGGGAGAAAGGCAGGCGGCTAATGTAAACACAGCCGCCTGTCATTCTCCCCTGTGTAAGAATGAAGATCATACGGTTCTACTATGTAGGTCCGTTGATCTCTGTTCTTATACAAGTAGCCACATCCAATCACAATTAGAAACACGCCCCTAGGGACACACTTAACCCCTCCCTCTCAAATAAAGTTAACCCCTTCCCTCCCAGTGTCATTTTTACAGTAACTGCATATGTATAGCACTGATTACTGCAGTAATGTCACTGGTAACCCCAAAAGTGTCAGTCAAGGGTCCGATCTGTCCGCCGCAATGTCGCAGTCCCGCAAAAAAAATCGCAGATCGCCGCCATTACTCGTTAAAAAACAAAAAACAACAAAAATGACAAAAAATCTTTCCCTTAGTTAGTAAACGCAATAACTTTTGCGCAAACCAATCAAAATACGCTTTTTGCGATTTTTTTTACCAAACATATGTAGCAGAAAACAAATTGGCCTAAAATGTTAAAAAATGTTGATTTTTACATTTTTTTGGGGCATTTCATATAAAAAAATGTGAAAATATTGTTATTTTTGCAAAATTGACGCTCTTTTTTTGTTTATAGCGCATGATCAAAAAATCGCACAGGTGATCAAACACCACCAAAAGAAATCTCTGTTTGTGGGGAAAAAAAGAATGTGAAATTCGTTTAGGTACAACATCGCACGACCGCGCAATTGTCCGTTAAAGCAACGCAGTGCCTAATCGCAAAATAGGCCCTGGTCAGGAAGGGGGTAAAATCTTCCGGGGCTTAAGTGGTTAAGGCTTCTATGCAAGTTATTGGCCATAAAAAGGATATGGGGGCCTGGATACTGCCATGGGGGACATGTATCAATGCAAACATTTTATTATATTTCTTTTAAATATTGTTTTTAAATGAGCAGTGATTTTAATGATGCTTAAATTGAAACAAAAAAAAATTTAAAATGTCTTTAAATATAGTGCCTGAGGGGTCTCCTTAGTCTGCCTGTAAGGTAGCACATCTGTACTGTGTATAGAAGCTGCAGCAAAACTGACATACAGTATATAAAGAAAAGAAAAAAAAACTTAAATTGATTTTCCCTGCAAACTTTTTTTATTTTGTAAACAACGGCTTGATGAGGTCACATTTTCGTGCACTCTGAAAAAGATTAGAATTTTTGGAATAAATTCTGGTGTCTCTTTGACAGACTTTGGATTGAAATAACACCATTTTACCCCACAGTGAGCAAGCCTTATGTGAAGAAGCCAAATTATAGTACACTCAGGCCCAAGTTCATGGGGAACATGACTGCCAATGTGTTGTTTATCAGTGATCTTCCCTCTCTGTAGGCTCGAGTCATGTTACTCCCTTCCTCAACCTCAGAACCAACATAAGAATCAAGTAATGGCTGTGCATCCTCAAGAAGCAAGTGGCTGATGCTCTGTTCAAATCATTCAGCTAACTCCTCCATGCAGAATGCTGGGGCTATGGCAGGAGTAGCTGTGGACAAGGAGGCAGAATAAGCTGCTCTGGCAGCTGCAGTGGACAGTGAACTAGTCTCTACTTGGATGATAGAGGATGAGGATGGTTTAGTAAGCCAGTCTACTATTCCTCTACATGCTGTGGCTGGATAGTTAACATCAGTAACAAGAGATAAACGTGCCCTGCATGAGGACGGACCACGTCCTCCTTTACTTGTGGACACAGATGCTGCTGGCCCCCTCACAGTGGCATGGGAATGTCTGCCTCTCCTTGTTGGCCTCCCAGACATGATGGGGGGCTTATTACACAAATTTATTAGATAATTGGAAATTAGTGATTGGATGCACTTTATTTAATGAAATGTGTACAATTAAGGACTGCTGCTGCCACAAATTTAAAAGCTAATATATATATATATATATATATATATATATATATATACAAAAAAGGGGAAGGGGAACAACAACAATAATAAAAAAAACACGCAATGACAAAAAAAAAAAAAGAAAGGAAATATGGTGCTCAGTGCACTATAAACTGTGTACAATTGGGGACTGCCTCTGACACAAATTGAGAAAATTAAAAAAATGAATTAATGAATTAATAACAAAGGCGCAACATCAGCATTGCAGGAAGACAAACTGCAGCTGAGAATTTAAAAAAAGGGGGCAGAGAAAAAACAACAACAATAATAATAAAAAAGGACAGAGTAAATAAAAAAAAAAAAAAAATTGGTGCTTGGTGCACTATAAACTGTGAAAAATAGGTGAATGCGAACACAAATTGAAAAACTGGAATAAAAATATTAATAAAGAAGGGGGAACACCAGCATCATGGTAAGACAAGCTGACATTTTAAAAAAAGGGGGGCAGGGGAACAAAAAAAATGCAGTGACAAAAAAAAAAAGTTTATATACAGCACTGTATACAGCACTAAATATAATGTTGTTAAACATTGCACTATATTGACACTACACTAACAGTACACTGACACTACACTACCACTACACTGACAGTACACTAAAACGACACTGACACTCTACATTCAGTCAGAATAACACTAACTAGCTATCACTGAGCTCTGCTCTATCTATCTCCAACAACACGTTGGAAAAGGTTTCTGTGGCAAGAAACCTTTTATAGTGTGGGCTGGGACTATGAGCACTGAGCTATGATTGGGCAAAGTCATCATGACTAACCTAGAAGCTGATTGGTTACTATGCTCAGCTGCACCAGATTCTGTGTGCACCAGCTTTAGTAAATCACCCACAATGTCTACAACATGAAATACGGTACTTGACGGCCCAGTTCAACAACACTATTCCTAAATTCAATAAAATAGGTTGCCCCTGGCATCTTATAGACCTGCTCTAACCTTATATTTTAATGTACCCTTCTTTTTCCACCACACTCTAAGGGGATATTTGGAAAAGTCTGGCAGCAGGGGTCACAACCCCCTTCTTCTCCCTTCTCCGTTTCCTATCTCTCCCTTCCTTTCTTTTTAGTTATCTATCTGTATGTCTCTTATTCTACTATCCCTTTTATTTATATTATAATTATAACATTTTTGTTATGATGGACATATTTGCCGTCACTCGTGCTGGAGGGTATGTTTGCTGTCTCTCTATGTACAACCTCAGGGTGATACCATTACTAATTTTGCATGATATTTGACATGAATGTTATTCAGTTAGTTATGCTGGAGTGTGTTCATGTCAAGGTACCAAACTATTGACCTTTACTTCATGATGTTTCTTGCTGATTTTCTTATTATGCTCTACTCCGTTGCTGGAATGTTCTTTCATTGTGCATCCACATCTGTTGTAACTACCTACATTTGTATTTTCTTTAAACATCTTTCAATAAACATAAAGTTATAAAGAATATGGCAGAACCTCATTTAATTTACTCAAAATTATAGCCTGTCGGGCTGAGTCACCTAGTGCCTGCCTCCTTCTATCCACTGAGGAATCCATTGCTACATTTTCCTTGTGCCTGGTTCTATTAACCCTCTGTTTAAAGACATGGGTGTACCCAATCCTCTCGATAATATTAAATAAATTGCATACCCAACACAGATGGGCTGATTTACTAAAGGAAAACAAACTATTGCCTTTCGTAAATCAAACCCAGAGATTGGAACTTCTTCAAAGGCGTGCATATTTCCCTATATTGGTCACTGTAGGAAAATGTTGGGTTGGTTTAATATCTACCAAAAATTGAAAGATACGTCTTGGATGGACTGCCTTTGAATATACTGCAATGACCTCTTTAAGGAGCTAATAGAAAATAGATTGTATTTGGTATATACATCCTTTTGATCTTTATGAGAATGGGCAGTTCTCTTAGCTTTTGTAGTAACAGATAAAAGATTTGACCCTTGGGCAACATTTGCTCAACTTGAGTTCTCTCAAAATTACAAATCTGAAGCGAACTACAGAAACTGAATTGCACCTCAGTATAAATGATATATTAATTTGACTGTGCTGTTTTGGAAAGGGATTCTGTATTAGATAAAGGTTCTGAATGCAAAAGAAAAACCTTTGTTTATGCAATTTGAATTTAAAATTTGGTATTCCAACTACTATGGTATGATTAAGGTTGACTTCTTTCATTCTTCCCTGACTGGCACTACCTTTCATTTTATGCTTTTACGTAATACTCATGTACAGTTTTGTCTTGAATTTTTAGAATGAGTGAATTATAATACTATACTGCAAAAATATAATCAACAATGCACAGAACACAGCAGTAGCAGCAGTACAGTGAGCTTGTATAGACCCATATAGAGCTAGTAAATCTCAGCAATGGGTACACAAGGACTATGGCTACTGGGATCTGATTTAAAGGAATCTCCTAGTAAAAAATGCTTGTGGCCAGGCTTTTATGCTAATCCATGGTAATTCAATACAATTTGACTCAAAACAACTATGCAGATAAGGAGTTCTAACTTTCTCCAACATCACCAGCTGCAGACCTATTCTAGGTCAGTGATCAAAAAAGTACATATTTCCTTTAACACAATGAAAATGTTAAAACTCAGTGTTCCCCTCTTGCTGCTAACTTTTTTACCTAAATAAAAGGGCTTCTACAAGTACTGAAAATTGATTATTGGAAGCTGCATTCTGAGCTGGCCGATCAATCTTATTATTGCTTTTTACATTGTGACATCATGACACACACCACTGGAGAAAGACTTGAAGAATCTGTGAGGACTATGTAAGGGCTTATAAATGGACTCTAATAGCTAGCATTCACAACACCTGGAAATTATGTGATCATGGTTAGAGGCCTTCTTTAAAAGCCTTTTTACTCTAGTGGACCCTGTCGTTCTACCTGTAGATGCTTCTACACAAGTCTACCAGACCTGTCTGGTCTAAAATTATGACTTGAGATCTTTGTTCCAGCCTAAAGGATACCTCACTCTGTAGTCAGTTAGACCTATGGCCCTTTTTTACTACATGAACGACTTGGCAGACACACTTTGTCAGATCTTTAGGATGAGTCTTCTCTTTATTTAAATAAACAGTATCCTTTGGCTTAAACGCTGGTCAGCTGAGCTGCCATGCAGAAAGTGTTTTGAGTGGTACACCTGTTTGGTAGCTTGTTGGATAAGTCCATCAAAAGGATTACAGAGGGTAAGCATAATCTTTTCCCACAGCGAAAGAATGCTCACACCTCAGGAGAAGAAGCATGGGGCTTCTACTCCTGAGGCTAGGTAAGATTTCTTTCACCCCATCCAGATTTTTAGGTAAAAGCTTTAATAAAGACACCAGACTATCCAGTTCAACCTGTGTAGGTGTGGTGTGTTTATTTCAAAACATATTCCGGTATATTGCATTTGTTAAGATGCCCATTTAATATATTTTTTAAAATTATCGACACTTCCTGCTGACACCACCAATTGAAGATAGGAGTTCCACATCCTTTTCGCTCTGACAGTAAGGAACTGCTTACGCAGTTTAAGGTTAAACCGCGCTTCTCCTCCAACTTTATTTTCGTGGTCACATGTCTTCTTAAGTTCTCTGAGACTGAATCATTTTCCCCATATGTTAGAATCACCATTGAGTTTTTTGTATATAGCTATCAAATTAAACACGTATAATTCTTGCAGTAGTTCCTCATAACTTTGATCCTCCAGCCCCCTTTTTAGCTTTGTTGCCCTTCTCTGGACTCTCTCAAGCTCCAGCACATCCTTTCTGAGGATTGGTGACTAGAACTGGATGGCATACTCAAGGTGCGGCCAAACCAGTGTTTTGTAAACTGGTAGAATTATAGTCTTATCTCTTGAGTAGATACATTTTTTTAATGCATGCTAATATACTGCTAGCTTTGCTTGCTGCAGCTTGACATTGCATGCTATTGCTGAGCTTGTGATCTGCTGAGACCCCCAGATCTTTTTCCATCCTGGATTCTCCTAAAGGCCCTACCCTCACGAGTAACTTGTGTTCATATTTTTGGCCCCCAAGTTACTTTACATTTTTCAACATTAAACCCCATTTTCCATGTATGTAGTTGTCCATCTCTTTATATTATTGAGGTCTTCCTGTAAAGTTCCTATATCCTGCTGTGAAGTTATTGCCCTGTTTAGCTTTGTATCATCAGCAAACCCTGAGATTGAGCTATTTATACCATCCTCTATATCATTTATGAATACATTAAACAGAATTGGTCCCAGGACAGATAGTTAGGTTACCCTACTTACCACTCCAGACCATTCTGAGTCCTTGGTATTTACCACCACGCCCCTGTAGCAAGTTTTCTATCCAGATACATACACTATCATTCATGCCAAAAGACCTCAATTTGTAAATTGTGTTTATGGGGAACTGTATCAAATGCTTTTGCAAAATCCAGATGCAACACATCCACACACCTTATATATTAAAAAAGAATAGCGCGCAAATGCAAAAGAAATAACTACCAAATCTGAAGACAATCCATAAATAAAAATGGGAGTTTGGTCCCACCATATGGCCATATCGTGCTCAAGCCCACTACTGCATCAAAGTACCCCATTATCAGTGGGTCCTACACTATCCATGAAAAAGAGATGAATCCAGCCTTTCTAACCCTTGGAGATAATACTCCTTGCTGGGAAGGATGTGCAAATGCACTACAGGGGACTCCTCCTATATCCACTTGATGGTGGACACTGATAGAGTACAGGTGTGTGTGGGGGGTGGGTGAGGGTTGCTCAACCTCGATAGTCTGGTCAGACCGAATACATAATAAACAGGCAAAAAATTTGGGGGAGCATACCCATGTATTTCTAAAGCTGCTGCAGCTATGAACCAAAAGACATGTATATTAAAAAAGAATAGAGCGCAAATGCAAAAGAAATAACTACCATTCTCTTTTTCATGGATAGTGTAGGACCCACTGATAATGGGGTACTTTGACGCAGTAGTGGGCTTGAGCACGATATGGCCATATGGTGGGACCAAACCCCCATTTTTATTTATGGATTGTCTTCAGATTTGGTAGTTATTTCTTTTGCATTTGCGCGCTATTCTTTTTTAATATACATGTCTTTTGGTTCATAGCTGCAGCAGCTTTAGAAATACATGGGTATGCTCCCCCAAATTTTTTGCCTGTTTATTATGTATTCGGTCTGACCAGACTATCGGGGTTGAGCAACCCTCACCCACCCCCCACACACACCTGTACTCTATCAGTGTCCACCATCAAGTGGATATAGGAGGAGTCCCCTGTAGTGCATTTGCACATCCTTCCCAGCAAGGAGTATTATCTCCAAGGGTTAGAAAGGCTGGATTCATCACTTTTTCATGGATAGTGTAGGACCCACTGATAATGGGGTACTTTGACGCAGTAGTGGGCTTGAGCACGATATGGCCATATGGTGGGACCAAACCCCCATTTTTATTTATGGATTGTCTTCAGATTTGGTAGTTATTTCTTTTGCATTTGCGCGCTATTCTTTTTTAATATACATGTCTTTTGGTTCATAGCTGCAGCAGCTTTAGAAATACATGGGTATGCTCCCCCAAATTTTTTGCCTGTTTACATCCACACACCTTCCCTTATCTATATGACAGCTCACTTCATCATAGGATGTTAACAGATTAGTCTGGCAAGAATAAATCTTTCTTATATCTGTACAAAAATAGCACGAGCGGAACGTCACTTCTGCTTTCCGTGCCATTTTGCTGTAGCCAAATGTGTCACTTCCGGCTACGGATCCAGTATTAATGTTGACACAACGTCACGTCACGTACAGATATAAGGGGAAAGGAAAAAGAATGCAAATTAGAGCCCCAGACGAATGGCATTAGCTGGAAACATGTTAGGCAAGGCCACGCACTGAGGATCATGCTGCTACCCAAGCCTTTTTGGAGCGAAAGTCTGGTTTTTAATGTGAGTGACTGCTTTATTTGTTCATGTGTTTGTCGATTAGTGCAATAAAATTACTTCCTTTCCATATAAACTGATGACGGTGATTTAATCTGGAGCTTTATGAAGATTCAGATCCACATCCATGGTTTTATACTAACATTATGCTGAGTCCCTCATACTCCTTCTCCTTTTCATTTGTAGCCATCTTCCCCTGATCATCCCTTATTTAGCCAATATTCTCTGAACTCGCTTTCTATATTGGTAATATATTTAAAAAGTTTAGGGGGATTTTTTTACTCTCCTCCACTGTGTATCTCTCGTTGGCTAATGTTGCTCTTACAATTCTAATTGCAATCCTTGTAGTGTTGGAAGGCAGGCACTGATCCCTCAGCCTTATTTTTTTATAAGCCATTTTCCTGACAGACTCCATGGCAGCATACGTATCGGGTTTGGCCCCGCCTCCAAACCTACCCATAGGACCTCACTCCCATAAATCTTTGCTCCTGTTCAGCACACGTGTTCTTTTTTTGTCCTCCAAAGGATTTCATGATATCCTACCTGAAGATGGATTCCGGGTGATGGATGGCTCTACCAGTCGGGTATTGAGCTCTCCAATAAGCTCCAGCTGCTGCGGGGTATGGAGTAGGGGTGAAGATGTATGCAGCCTTGGCCAAAAAGCCCAGCTGCTGCGGGTGGCCGGTACCCTAGAATGAGATAAGTCCGGTGTGTGCATCCATCCCTGGTGGTCTGCGGTTCGTGAGTAACAAAGTCCTCCATGGCAGCTATTTTTGTCTTTAATTGCTTATATATCGCTTATTTGTTCTTACCTGGTCTTTCCTGCTTTCCCTGGTGGCTAGTGGTCCGGGGCCGGTCAGCGATTCACTTCCTGACCGGCCACCGGTGCGGTACGCTACTGCGCATGTGCGGCGCCTCGGGAACGAGGCTTGGCTCTCGCGCATGCGCAGTAAAAGCACTGCGCATGCGCAGTAAGTCGGTGGAGATCGCTGATGACGTCACCAGGCGCCATATTTAAACCCCAGAACTGTCAGCAGTGTTGTGTTTATACACTTTGCTGATTCTGGGTTTACTTCATACTGCCAGCCGATCGTTTTTGGAATCCTGCTGTTTGTTGCCGCTCTGCCTGGTATCCTCCTGGTTCCTGGTGAGTAACTGGCCCCAGTTCGGGAGCGCCCCCCCCCCCCTCTTTTTGCTTCATGGTTTCTGACATTGCTGTCCGGCTCACCCCTGTAGGTCAGCACCAGAATGGAAGCTACTTTGCCCTCCGGTGGTCAGCCCGGCCCTAACAGGTATTGGGGGCTTTTTAGTGGGGGTGCGGGTTATAGGGGGTGGGGGTTGGAACTCAAGTGTTCCTAGCTTCCTGTCTGTTTTTTCTTTGTTTCTTTTGTTTTCAGCCCTCCTCGTTCAGAGACTAGGCACTCTTCTCAAAGAAGCGAAAGGCGTTCGAGTTCTCGCCACCGGCACTCTACAGGGAAATCCCGTTCGGGCTCCCATCATCGTAAGGCGTCCACTTCAGCCAGCCACTCACGGAGACCTGACAAAGCAGGTTGCAGGGGCTGTGGCGCTAGTGTCCTGGAAAGGAAGTCCTTCTGTGACGGATGTTTCTCCCAGGCTGCGGGAGAAAGGGATACTTCCGATCAACGCATTGAGGCTTTGGTCAAAAGGGTAGAGAAGGACTCTTTGGCCGAGATGGGTGTCAGTCATTCTCAAGACACTGCAACGGCTTCCCCAAGCCCTTCCCCTGTAGCACTATAAGTACAGGAAGATTTTGAGTCGGCCCATACAAGCCATCAGTCGATGCTCTTGTCAGGTAGCGACTCTGAAGATGAGGATCCCTGCCTGGGTTTCGAATATGCTTTGGTGCCTTCCCTGGTTAAAGCGGTCAGAGAGACCTTAAACTGGGAGGAGTCAGCTGTTCCCCCTCCCAAACAAAAGAAGTACTTTAAACAGCTCAATAAGGAGCGTGTTAATTTTCCCTTTCTGGGAGAGTTGGGAGAAATTATATCGGAAGAGTGGAGAAAGGTGGAACGAAAGAATTCCTTAGTCTCCAAGATGGCGAAACTATACCCCTTCAAAGAGGAAGATGTGAAAAATCTTGAGTCTCCTCCTCTAGTAGACGCAGCAGTCATGAGACTGGTCAAGCATGTGACCCTTCCCTTAGAGGATAGGGTCTCGTTTAAAGACCCGTTGGACCGAAGGATGGACTCCGATTTGAAAAGAATTTTCCTCACAGCAGGTATGGCCTGCAAGCCAGTCCTGGCTTTAGCCGCTCTATCCAAGGCTATGGAATCTTGGGCTGATGTGGTAGATGAATCGGTCAGATCGGTGTCGGAAGAGGTGGCCAGAAGTGCCCCAATCCAGGAGCTTAGGCTGGCCTCGTCGTTCCTTGGGGAGGCTTCCATTGACCTGATCCGTCTATTGGCAAGATTTATGCTGTCCTCTGTCACAGCTAAGAGAGCCCTTTGGCTCCGCCCTTGGGTTGCGGATCCGGCATCAAAGCAAGTTTGGTGCCGTATTCCCTTTGAGGGGTCCTCCCTTTTCGGGAACAAACTCGATGAGGCCATAACTCGGGCTACGGGCGGTAAGTCTGGGTTTCTTCCCCAGGATCGGCGCCAGTTCAACATCAAGAAAGGACAGCCTACTAGGAAGTTCGTTCCTGACCGGGCCAGGGAGGCTCGTTCTTATAGACCTGGTCGTGAATTCAACCGAAACTGGAGATCCAGACAGTCTTCCAGGAAGACGACAAAGAATGTCTCCTCAAGGGACCGCTAGCCCACTAAGTCCTTTTGAAGGTGGGCCCGCTCAGGCATGTCAAGTGGGTGCGCGTCTACGCTCCTTCCGTCATGTCTGGGCGGCTTCGATTCAGGACCCCTGGGCCGTCAGGACGGTGTCCTCAGGCCACAAGTGGGTCTTCAAGGAGATGCCAGGCTCAAGGTTCCTGCCTACTGCCATACCATTCCTAGAAGAAAGGCGTCAGATTTTATTTTCCTACGTCGAATGTCTCATTGCTCAAGGGGCTGTCATCTCCGTTCCAGAGTCCGAGCGAGACCAAGGAATATACTCTCCGCTTTTTCTGGTCCAAAAGAAAAACGGATCATGGAGACCAGTCATAGACCTGACCTTTTTGAACAAATTTATCAAAAAAGAAAGGTTCAAAATGGAGACCCTGTTGTCCATACAGCAATCAGTCCAGCCGGCCGATTGGATGGTGTCCATCGACTTGAAGGACGCTTACTTTCATGTCCCTGTGGACGAAGATTTTCAAAGGTTTCTCCGGTTCGAAGTGGGAGGATTACATCTTCAATTTATCTGTCTCCCATTCAGGCTCTCAACATCTCCATGGACCTTTTCAAAAATCTTATTGGCCGTGGTAGCCCTACTGAGATTGAGAGGTATTCGACTTCACCATTATTTGGACGATCTCCTCCTGTTGTCCCAAGACAGAGATCAACTATTAATTCATCTAGAGCAGGTTGTGTTCACTCTCCAGAAGTTTGGATGGTTACTCAACGAGGAGAAGAGCCACCTAATTCCAACTCAGTCCCTGGTCTACTTGGGCGCCCTGTTCGACACAGAGAAGGCGACTATCTCCCTTCCAGAGGAGAAAATAGGGACAGTCCGAGACAGGATTCGCTTTGCCCTCTCATCCTCTCATCTTCAGGCACGTCAATGCCTGAAGGTGGTCGGGACTATGGTCGCAGTAGTCCCCATGGTGAAGTGGGCCCTGTGGAGGATGAGACCCTTTCAGAAGGGATTCCTACAGCAGTGGGATACGTGGCATCTGGATCAACGCATCTTCTTAACCCCTGCCATGAGAGCGAGTCTCCCCTGGTGGTTATGCAGAGACCACCTGCTGAACTGCCACTCTCTGAAGCCAGCTCCTTGGGTAGTGATCACCTCGGACGCCAGCAACATAGGCTGGGGTGCCCACTGTCTGTCGGAGGTGGCGCAGGGCAGGTGGAAGTTTTCCACTCGGGGGATAGTGTCTAACATACTGGAACTCCGAGCAGCATTCCAAGCTCTACGAGCATTTTCTCATCTAACAAAGGACCAACCTGTCATGCTACGACTGGACAACACCTCAGCAGTAGCATACGTGAGGAAGCAGGGGGGGAACGCACAGCTGGTCCCTATTGAGGGAAGTGGAACCGATTATGTCCTGGGCACAAAGAAATCTCTCGAATCTTTCAGCGGTTTATGTTCCAGGAGTCCAGAATGTCAAAGCAGACTTCCTGTCCAGAGTAGACCTGGACAACAATGAGTGGTCCCTTCACAGGGAAACATTCGACTGGATCCTGACATTGGGGTTCTCACCAGAAGTAGACCTCTTCGCCTCCCCCTGCAACTACAAACTTCCGAAGTACTATACAAGATTCAGAGATCCCCAGGCATTAGGGATGGATGCACTCTCGGATCAGTGGAGATTCCACAGGGCATACACCTTCCCACCAATTCCGATTGTGTTACAGTTTCTTCGGAGACTCAGGTCGGAGCCAGTGGAGGTAGTGGCGGTGATTCCCTTCTGGCCGAACCGGCCATGGTTTCCCCTTCTGACGCTACTCAGTGTCCGAGACCCAATCCCTTCAGACCGGATCTGTTGTCCCAGGGGTCTGTACTCCATCCATGCCCGACCCGTCTACATCTGAGGGTCTGGATGTTGAAAGGAGGAGGTTACAGGCTTTAGGCTGTCCGGAAACGGCAATTTCTACGTTACTCAGTGCCAGAAGAAACTCAACAAACAGAGTTTATCAGAGAATCTGGGCAAGGTTTTCTTCACAGTTGGCTGCAAGGCCTGATCCTCAATCTTCCATCAAGATCCAGGATGTATTGACCTTTCTGCAATCAGGGTTGGATTTGCCGCTATCGGTGAGTTCGCTCAGAGTCCAGGTTTCGGCTATTTCAGCTTTCACGGGGATCTCCTGGGCCAGTCATGCCTTAATACGTCAATTCTTTAAAGGAGCAGTAAGAATTAGACCTCAAAGAAAACCTAGGTTTCCCAAGTGGGATCTGCCTCTAGTACTGGATTTCCTGTCAGATAGGATTCAAGACATGTCCGAATCCATGACCATAAGGGAACTTACTCTGATAACAGTATTTCTGGTAGCTGTAACCTCAGCAAAAAGAGTGTCAGAAATTGGGTCCCTCGGAGCACAAGAGCCTTTCTTAACATTTTTTCCTGACAGAGTGGTGCTCATTCCCATGCTGGATGCGAGACCAAAAAGGACCTCAGTCTTCCATGAAAACATCGAAACCGTGTTACCGACCTTTAGACAGGAAGAAGAATCCTCGGTTCATCCGCTGGATGTTGGGAAGTGTATTAAGAAATATTTGGAAGTCACTTCTTCTTTTAGAAAATCGGAACATCTTTTCGTTACCTTCTATGGTAAAAACAAAGGTTCAAGGGCCTCGACGAGATCTATTTCCTCTTGGATCATTCAGACCATCCAGTGGGCTTAGAGGGCTAAGGGCTTGACCCCTCCAGCAGTAGTTACAGCTCATTCGACGCGGAGCATCTCTACCTCCTGGGCAGTTTCCAGACATGTGGCTCCTGAAGTTATCTGTAGAGCAGCGTCATGGTCCTCTATTAACACGTTTTTGTCCCATTACTGTGTTGAGCCAGCGGCTCTTTCATCTGTGAATTTTGGTTTGCAAGTCCTGTCTGTTTGACAAAATGCATTAAACTTTTCTGTTCAGCACCTGCCCACCCTGTGTGTACGGCAAGTTATTTCCCGATACGTATGCTGCCATGAAATCTGTCAGGAAAACGGAAAATTTATATCAAATACTTACCGTAATTTTCCTTTCCTTATGGACTCCATGGCAGCAGGAGTTCCCTCCCGGATTTCTGTGGAGGATAGTTACAGAACACGTGTGCTGAACAGGAGCAAAGATTTATGGGAGTGAGGTCCTATGGGTAGGTTTGGAGGCGGGGCCAAACCCGATACGTATGCTGCCATGGAGTCCATCAGGAAAGGAAAATTACGGTAAGTATTTGATATAAATTTTCCGTTTTTATCTCTTTTATATGCCTTTTTATGTTAATGTTTAGCCACCCAGGTTTAACCTTAGCTCTTTTAAATTTGTTGTCCATTGGAATACACCTGTTAAGAACATATTTCATATGTTCTTAAAACACTCTAATTTTTTCTCAGTGTTCATTGTTTCTAGAATTTGATCCAATTTATAAACTTGTAGTATTTAGCGCATTTTGGAAATGTTGGCTCTTTTGAAATTCAGTGTTCTTGCACCACCCTCCAGCCTCCTTTTCCTGTGGTTTATGTTGAATGTAATTACCCTGTGATTGCTGTTTTCTAAGTTGTCCCGTCACCCGTGTTTCCTCTTCTACAATCAGATCTATGTTATTTGTAATTAGTAGATCTAGCAATTAATTTATTTTTCGTCTAGACTGTAATAGATCAGACTCCTCCTCATCCTTAAGGTTAGGAGGGCTAAAGCCTAATTTTTCATTTGTTTCTTCTCATTGAAGCTCCAGCCACAGTTATTGCTTCTCCTTCCTTGCCCCGTTAGCAATGTCATCCCTTGTGTTCACTAGCAAATCATTCTTGATATACAGGCACACCCCTCCCCCTCTTCTACCCTCCCAGCTCCCCTGATACAAGGAGTACCCCAGGACAGTCGTAAGCCTGTGGGGTACCCCTGGACAGTCACAAGCCAGTTTCAAATCTAGTTCAAAATCTAAGGCAGTAACATACTTTTATAAGAAAACATGGCCCCCCCAAACTAGCTTAGGCTGGTTCTAAGACTTTTTGGA
Source organism: Pelophylax lessonae (assembly GCF_965119305.1). Lineage (NCBI taxonomy): Eukaryota > Metazoa > Chordata > Amphibia > Anura > Ranidae > Pelophylax > Pelophylax lessonae. The sequence goes on along the minus strand of NC_138769.1, from coordinate 360,028,448 downwards.
AGTAAAGGGCACCCCCACTTGTACCAGAAAATCTCAGATATCTAGGTCCAGAGTGTTAATTTTTCAGGGCTAAAAAAAAGCTGCATTTTGCACTCTGCCTCCTCCCTGCTTTATGCCTTCAAACTTGCCTTTTTTTTTCCATTGTGATGCTGGGATCTTTTGACTGCAGTTTAGCAGCTCTTATCTCACATGGAAACTGGCATGTCTGCCATTGCCTTGCTCCTTCAGGTGGATTTTCTAATCTCAATAGACATCCAGAATGCTTTTTTTTTTTTTCATATTTCCATCTTTCCACCTCTCTATGGCTAAGGTAATCAATCAGGTGAAACATGTTAGAGGGGTGGGTCTTTCCCATGATGACTCAGATGTACTCTGTCATGCTGGAAAAAACTTTGAAGGAAATTACATCACCTGTGTGCCTTCTATTATAAATGGTGTTTGTAAGAAGTCAATCCTACTTCATTATCCCTGGCTGTTGAAGCCACAGTTCTGAGAGACAAGTCCCTTTTAGATGTGGCCTATTTTTTTGAAGGCTAGGAAACTAACTACTCGCAAAGTCTACTGTGACAGAACCAACCAGGGTAGAGGCTTTTGGAGAGGACTGCAAGGTAGCCTCTAGCCCAAGTGTGGCTTATTGCGTCAGTACGTCACTTCCGGTTCAGACCGGTGGAACGCAGAAGCGATACAGCCTGGCGGACCCTGCGCGCTGAAAGTGAACAGTGAACTCCTACAATGTGAATGGATATTACACCTGCTTTTATCTCACACATGATATACTACGCAATGGAGGCTATTTTTTGTTGCAGCAAATGAGGAGTATCGAGCCACACAACACAAGAGTGCGGTAAGCAATTACACCCAGTGGGGATCCACGGGTTGCTATTCTCTTACTGTATAAGTACCTTACTGAGTACTTGATGCACTGGCTCACAGCAAGCACTAAAGCACTTTGTATTAACCAAGTGGTGACACTATATGGTTTCATTGAATGCACCATATGTACTTTTATGATGGTATGATTTTAGTGCTAATAACGCATTGGTTTTAAGACGGATTGCTTTTTAAACGGATTGGTTTTAAAACGCATGGCACATGTTTTAAAACGCACAGCACATGTTTTAAAGCACACGGTTTTAAAACGCACAGCACACATTTTATCTTTACGTTTAAAAACACACAGCACACTTTTTTGTGGTAGCGCTTGGCACCAACAACTTTGCATTTTCCCATTTTGTGTGTCTTTGCCCCCATTGTGTGCCTCTTATATGGAAATTTCCATTGTTAATTGAGTCCCCTATTTTTTCTATCTGTCTGCTCGTCGCTTGAAGATGTGATTAATATTGTGTCCACTCTACCTTGTTATCCAATCACTGTGGGATGTTATGTGTTTATGCTTGTGATATAGTGTAATTTACTTTGTGCATCCAGGGTTGTGAGCTTGTTGCAGAATGGTCTGGGCACCTAGGCTTGTTTAAGTGTCTAGTTGTTATTAGTTTATGTTAATTAGATCACTGTCAGCTATTAGTTGTTGGATGTGGATTAGCATACTGTTTATGTTGACTGTTCCTTAGATGTGCTCAATACTTAGGATAATGTGATCAAGCTTTTATCTGATTTTGTGTGGTATATAAATTCTGTGTGAGTTTACAATAAAGTGAGTTCCGGTTTGCACCTAAGCTACTGTCATCTAGATCTTGGGTATAATATTCAGCTATAATACCTGGTTCCTAGTTCCATACTAGAGGGAGCTGTATACTGACAGAAGCACCCAAGCCGGGTGCTGATTGGTCTGTCACATATACCATTGTACCTGTAAGGCCTATTTTGTTTGCTGCAAGGCAAGGATGTGGAATGTAATTTTTCTTTTCTTTTGTCTAATCAGGGTCAACATCTGGCTTTGAGTGACATCAAAAGAAAATTTTTAGCATTGGCCATTCTAATTTAGAGACTCTTGGCCTAACTCTTTGAGTAAGTTCTTTGTTCAAGGTGTTATGCACAAATCTCCCCCTGTGCACTCTTTTGGATCTCCATAGCACTTTAATCTTGTTTTCTCCAGCTCTGCAGAAACTACCTTTTAAACCTGTTGGGGATATTCCTTTGTCTGACCTCGCTCACAAGGTGGCATTCCCTGTTGCTGACCCTTCTGTGTGTAGGTTCTCTGAGTTAGTGGCCTTATCTTGTAACAAGCCCTTCTCAGCATTGACAAAGCACAAGGTTGTCTTGAGGCCCAAAGTCTCCTTTCTCCCTAAGGTGATCTTCTCCTTCCACCTTAACCAGGATATGGTCCTTCCTTCTTTCTTTATGTCCTCCTCCAAAACATCCGAAGGAACTTTCTCTCCACTGTCTTGCTGAGGTACATGCTGTGAGAGTCTACCTCTCAACTCCTCCTAATTTAGGCAATCAGATTTCCTCTTTGTATGGGCCTCTCTGCTTTTTTACTAGGTGGATTGCTAGGTGGATCAGACAAGTTATCATTTAAAGTGGTTGATGCTCAAAGAGGTAAAATCATTGCCAGCCCCCTCAAAGAGGTAAAATCATTGCCAGCCCCTCTCCTGGCCGCTCTGCTACTCTGATCCCCAGGCTACAGCGGAAAGGGCTGAAATCTCCCTCTGAAATCTGGTCATGTGGCCGTCGTGCTGCCTGCTCAGCACCTCCCACTGTAGCCTGGGGATTGGTGTAGCAGAGCGGCCAAGAGTCATGTGACCAGCCTGAAAATAACAGAAAAAGGTATTTAGAGCTACCATGTAAAAAAAAAAAACACTTACAGCGTGTGTTATCACTGTATACAAGAAAGGGGCTGGCAGTGACATTTTAAAAACATTTATATTAATAGTGGCAGGGGGGAGGGGGATGGAGACAGCTCACACAGACACAGAGCTGACAGGCAGGGAGGGGAGGGGAGGACAGGAGAGCTGTGGTTGATCGAGGCAAGTAAACTGACCATGGTGACAGGGCTCAGCAGCCATGATAAACCATAGTCAGTTTACAGTTGGGACGGCAGAACCAGGCAGGATCAGCTAGGTTTTTTGCAGCTTCCAGAGGGGCAGGTTAGATAGCACTAGCACTGTGCTGTTTAACCTGCTATAAGGGAACATGATTTCTTTTTTTTTTTTTTTTTTTTTTTTTTTAGGGAATCATTTTAAGCTTATAAAGGATAGGGTTTTTCCCTGTTAAGGCACACTCTGCAAGATCTATTAAATTATCATCTGTTTTTCATTTGAGGCTCTAAAGCAGACTCTAGAGTTCTGGAGCCCTATTACAACTTGATAGAGTGGCAAGCTGTTTCAGTCAACTTCACCTACACAACATCAATAATGTGGATTACATCCCATACACAGTTTTTGCTGATTTAATAAGAGGACAGTGTTTCAAAAGTTCCTTTAAGGACAGAGATATTTAGAGAAAACCATAATTGGTGTCCAACCGTAAATCTGCCAAGCCATCTTATACTACTCTGCATTTGAAGGAACACGCAGTGTGCCTGTGGATTGCAAAGTGGGATATTTGTTTAAAATAAGTTTAATGGGCACTTACTTTACCATTTGTGGTATTTACACATCTTTTGTGTATCTTTTCTTCACTGGCCAGTGTGACCAAAGAGATACTGTTTTCCAAACTTAGTTGTAGTTAAGTTAATGCATCTTTTACTTATTTCCATCACTATCTTAATTTATAAGGTACATTGTCTGTGATTGTTGTATGTATTCAGCGCTGTTATTGTTCATGTACAGTACAGTATGTCTGCATTGGGCTGTTTAGTGATTAACTTTTATTTAAGCTGGTGTTTCAGTGTTTTCTACTTACCCTTTTGGATGTCACCGCTGGCAGAAGCTAGGAGGACCCTTCAATCAAATCCAGCTGCTCTTACAAAGGTTGGCTATGTTAGGTCACCTAAAGAGAAACTTCACTCTGCTATTCAAAAAGTTAGTTTAATGACATTTATTTGTTTTGAGTAAGAGTCCACTTCAAAGTTTTTCATCTTTCTACTCTGCTCCAAATATTGGCCTTGACTTTTTAAAGGTTTGTTATGCATTTCATGCTACGCAGGCTGTTTAATGTGCTGAATATGTGAGGTTACCAGTAGAATAAAAGAAAAGTTTAACATCAACCTCAAAAATTAAATATTAAAGGTAAGTAAAGAAGTAAGACACGAGGTAAAAAGCACAAAACACAAAAGTAGGTTAATGGTTTCTGTAATATGAGAATGGGAACAGACTGTACTGTCTCTCTGTCCCTCTCTATCTCTCTCTCTCTCTCTTTATTTCTCTCACTCACATAGCAATTACTAGCCAGATCAAGGTAGCAAAATTAGAAAAGAGATCAATGACTTGTCTAAATTGAGACATGTGTCATCGTGCCTACAAAGTTTTAAAAGATATTCTAGATAAATGCATAATACCACTAGATGTTTTCCTGAAAATATTTGATTGTATTTTGTGATCACCCATACTTTTTGGAGGGCCTGAAAAGATAGAGTCAGTTACATTTTTTGATCAGTAAAGTAATAGCAATAAAGATACCCTTAACTTATCAAACAATTTCCATTATGTAATATCCATAAAAAACTATAATGTTACCAGCCAGGATTATTAATTTCATCATGCTACAGCCACAACATCATCCTTGCTTTTAGGTAAGGTCAACAAAAACAAATGCAGAACTAGCCAGAGATAGAAACGTAGCAGAGGCATACAAAGCATGTCAACTTTAAAAACAAAAGATTCCTGCGAGCTACCTGTCCCTGTTAGATTCTTAAAATGCCGCAAACACTTCACTTCTCATAAAAAGTGTAAAAATCTAAAATCTATAAAATTGTGTTGCGCAGAATAAAAATCTATATAATAAATGCTCTTAATAAATAATTGCATAAGCTGGTACAACCAATAATGTCCTTCTTCAAATAAAAGTCTGGTGTGCAAATAACAATCAATATCAAATGTAAAAAATATTGGTGAATAAAATTAATATAATAAATGGGATGCTCTCAATAAATCCTCTAAAAACTTTCATATAAGTGTAAAATGCATATGCTGTGCAATATCCATCAATACATAAAATCACAGTGATAAACCAATTGTAATAAAAACCTTTGCAAATTAATCCTATTATGACGTGCAAATATCCATAAATACAACCAATCTTATAAATAGTGTCCAATAAACAATAAATAATTAAATATGGTAATATAGTATCCAAAAGATAGAAATAAAAAATCAAGTCCAAAGTGAATCTGTGCAAATAACAGAAACTATGCTGTGCTCAAAACCACCAGTAGGTGGCAGGTGCTCCCCAGACTTGTGAGTGACTGGGATGTCACTGATCCTAAAAACGCTGTGCACCCCCCTCGTGAGTGGGCGCTCACCTCAGAAAAGATTAAACCAGGCACATCAATTGGGGCTCCTAATCAGGGATAGCCCTTCCCAGTGATACAATGGTCCGTGGCTCTGAAGTCAGCCCTTATAATGAAGCTCAGGTGAGCTGCTTCATCCACATCCTCTTACTCCAGCACAGGGTGTCACCACATGATATGCAAGAAATAAAATCTCCAATAGTGCTTATAACTTTAAGATACTTTATTTCAAACAAAAGAACCGATGTAAACTCACATTTAATGGTGCAAACATGCACCTTTTGCAGGCAGTGTGCAATCAAACAATCCAAGCCGTGATGGCAAAGCAGGAGATGCTGCGGCTGTGTATCCTCTCTGATACCGATGCAGCCAGACAGTCTCACACTCAGTGAAGCGCTCCGTCCATCCTAGCCCTTCCCCTACGCGTGACGACACAGGGATTCCCCCTGTGGGAATAACGCAGTGAGACCCACTAGAAGAACATCTGTACTCAAAACGCAGGGGGTCCTTGCTGGCCCAAATCTGTCTGGGGAGTGGCCTCCGCTCCGCCTCCACCTGCGTGACCGTGATGTCAGGCCAGGGATTGCAAAGGGCAGGGAGGGGAGGGGAGGCTCAGGATGGAAGGAGGAGCAAGTGAGGAGAGAAGTCCTTCTCCAGTTCTCCTTCACGTCATCACACTATGCAGTGCAGCGGCAATGCGATGCCGGCCTGCCCACATAGATAAAGAGAAGCGGATCGGGAGCTTGGGCAGAGTGGTGTCACCCTCCCCCCCTTGTGACACCCCTGGCCATGACAATGCGGCCAAAAAAAAACGACCAGCCCACCTGGAATTCTCTTGGTGCTCCTGATTAGTCAAATTCAGGCCTGATGCCAAAGAAACATGCTTTGAACAAATGCTTTTAGACGTACCAAACTTTTCAGCTACAACCAGATTTTTCCAGTAGTTCAGTCCATGATATATTCCTCCTCCGAGGCTTCTTTTTGAAATGAGTGATACATTTTCAATCACTTTCACACTGATTTTACTAGAACCATGATTTTTTGTAGTCACTTCGTTTCAAGGATTATTTTTAAAATGAGTACATTTGTAATACATATACTAGGGATAGACCGATATGTTTTTTTCAGGGCCCATGCCAATGCCGATATTTTGGTCACAACGTATCGGTATCGGCCGATGTGTTGTACATTTAAAGTTTTGAAAAATAAAGACAATTTTTGAGACATATCTGGTACTGAACATGCTAATTTTTGCTTAATGCTTAATGGATTGCTTGCTGGCACCCTGTGGTGGGTGGCTGGCTGGCACCCAGTGGCGGGTGGCTGGCAGGGCCGGTGCTAGACTATTCTGCACCCTAGGCAAGACCAGCTACTTGCCCCCCTCCCATAAATAAAAAAAAACGTAAAAATGTCCCTATTCTCGCAGCACACTCCATGCATTCCCCATACTCCCCCCTATACTTGCATCACTCGCAGTGCCCCCATTAATGCAGAGTGACCAGTGCCCCATTAATGCAGAGTGACCAGTGCCCCCATTAATGCAGAGTGACCAGTGCCCCCATCCAATGCAGAGTGACCAGTGCCCCTATTAATACAGAGTGACAAGTGCCCCCATTAATGCAGAGTGACCAGTGCCCCCATCCAATGCAGAGTGACCAGTGCCTCCAACAATGCAGAGTGACCAGTTCCCCCATTAATGCAGAGTTACCAGTGCCCCCATTAATGCAGAGTGACCAGTGCCCCCATTAATGCAGAGTGACAAGTGCCCCCATTAATGCAGAGTGACCAGTGCCCCCATCCAATGCAGAGTGGCCAGTGCCCCATTAATGCAGAGTGACCAGTGCCCCCATCCAATGCAGAGTGACCAGTGCCCCCATTAATGCAGAGTGACCAGTGCCCCCATTAATGCAGTGTGACCAGTGCCCCCATCCAATGCAGAGTGATCAGTGCCCTCATTAATGCAGAGTGACCAGTGCCCCCATCCAATGCAGAGTGACCAGTGCCCCCAACAATGCAGAGTGCCCAGTGCCCCCATTAATGCAGAGTGACCAGTGCCCCCATCCAATGCAGAGTGACCAGTGCCCCCATTAATGCAGAGTGACCAGTGCCCCCATTAATGCAGACTGACCAGTGCCCCCATTAATGCAGAGAGACCAGTGCCCCCATCCAATGCAGAGTGACCAGTGCCCCCATCCAATGCAGAGTGACCAGTGCCCCCATCCAATGCAGAGGGGATTAGAGTGCCACATGATTACAAAAAGCCAAGTTCTGCTTACATGGTGGGGAGGCGGTCATACAAAGTCCCACCTCCTGGACCGGCTCCTATGATAGACGTCACCAGTGTTCTGTCTATCATAGGTAGGAGCCGGTCCAGGAGGCGGGACTTCATATGACAGCCTCCCCGCTGGGTAAGCAGAAGAACTTGGCTTTTTGTAATCAGGCGGCACTCTAATCTCCATCCCCCCCTTCCCCTCTGGAGGCTCCAGTTCACGGTGCACTGTGGATGTCTGGTCACCCTAGGGTGGCTGCCAGGCTAGTAGGGAAACCAGCGGCCGTGGCTGCTCCCCCTAAGCAGCAGTGCGCCCTAGGCGGCTGCCTAGTTCACCTAGTGGGAGCACCGGCCCTGGTGGCTGGCTTGCTGGCACCCTGTGGTAGGTGGCTGGCTGGCTGGCACCTTGTGGTGGATGGCTGGCTGGCTGGCACCCTGTGGTGGATTGCTGGCTGGCTGGCAGCCTGTGATGGGTGGCTGTCTGGCACCCTGTGGTAGGTGTGTGGCTGGCACAGGGGCTGTGGGTGGCTGGCTTGTACAGTGCCTGTGGCTGGCTGGTACAAGGCCTGTGGGTGTCTAGCTGTCTGGCACCCTGTCTGTGGGTGGCTGGCTGTCTGACACCCTGTGGTGGGTGGCTGGCTGTCTGGCACCCTGTGGTGGGTGGCTGACTGGCACCCTATAGTGGGTGGCTGGCTGGCTGGTACAGTGCCTGTGGCTGGCTGGTACAGGGCTTGTGGGTGGCTGGCTGGTACAGAGCCTGTGGGTGGCTGGCTGGCTCACTGGTACAGTGCCTGTGGCTGGCTGGCTGGTACAGGGCCTGTGGATGTGGCTGGCTGCTGTGGGTGGGTGTATGGCTGTGATAAACTCCAGCGAGAATAGTCCCGACTCCAGACGAGGCTGTCCAAGGCGAGGGAGGCAGCCTAAGAAGGCAGAATGACATCACAAAAATATCGGCAATATCGGCCAGTTCCGAGGCCGATACCGATATATCGGGGGAAACTGCATATCGGCCCCCGATATATCGGCCTTGCCGATAATCAGTCTATCCCTGACATATACTGTAAGTACACCCACTGCTTGCCTACAGCATAGCCCACTCCTTATACTAACAGCCAACGTCACATAGAAAATATTCCATTTGCTGACAGCAAGATCTTCTCAGCAAACCAGTCTGCCACTTTGACCTAAAAGGGATGTCAAGAAGAAACCTTGGTTGAAGTGGCTGTTAAATGGACCCTTTTGCAGGAGAGGCCACAGGCATAAAACATCTCCTTGTGTGTAAGAAAACAGCATTCATCAAAGTGATATTCAATCTTAATTTTTTTTTTATTTTTTAAATAATGAACATGTTATACTTACCTGTTCTGTGCAGTGGTTTTGCATAGAGCAGCTCCGATCCTCTTTTTTTCAGATCCCCCTGCCGGTGCTTCTGGCTCCTTCCCCTTGAGCAGTGCCCCCAGAGAAAGCCAATTGCCCTGGTGGCACCGATGCATGCTTGCTCCCGAGTCGCTGCTCCATAAGTCCAAAAGATACATAGAGCTGCGGCTCGGCCCAGCCACCACTCTCTCCTCATTGGCTCCCTGGCTGTGACTGACAGCAGTGGGAGAGAATGGGCTCCTGCTGCTAAAAACAAAAAATAAATTGGGGGACACACCCTAAACGCAAAATTCTCAGGTTGGTGCTGCTAAAAGACCAATATACAAATTGAACAATATAATAGCGCACACATACACAGAAAAAAGTTGTTTTCAAATCTTGCATGGCTATTTAAAAAAACCTGCTCTTATAAAGTAAATATGGGGATTTGGTCACACCATATGGCCATACTGTGCTTAAGCCCATCGCTACATCAAAGTACCCCATTTTTAGTGGGTCCTACACTATTCAAAGACTCAGCCAATGAGGAGGTTGAGTTCCATCAGTGAACATCTCTGGATCGAAGGGGGCTCAGGTAAGGATTGGGGGGGCTGGGGAGAGTCACTGCACACAGAAGGGTTTTTACCTTCATGCATAGAATGTATGAAGGTAAAAAAAACCTTCAGCCTTTAGAACACTAGGAGGTCCAGTCATATCAGTGTTTATTCACAAAAACTGTAGCTGCTGACTTTTAATGAACACACATGCACCTGTCTCAGGGTCCAGCGCTGGGCTCACCCAAGCCATTTTCTTCACCTTAACTGTGGGCACCCAGCTGTGACAGCTTGTGACTTCGCAGCCGAGGTCCCATTGCGCATTGTGAATGGTCCCACAGTCTTCTGGGACCTGTGACATGTCCCAGAAGACTGCAGAAAGGGAATGAGGATGGAGAACTTACACTCTGAATCGCCGAGGCTATCTGAGCAAGAGTGGGAGTGGGTACCTGTCAAAACCAAGTTGTCCCCAAAAAAGTGCCATTTCCTAAAGAGAAGCAGGGGAGGAGGCCTTAAAACAGAACTTCCCCTTTTAGGTGAAGCTCTGCTTTAAGTTCCATCCTCTGGGTCTGTGAATAGAGTTGCAGGCAGTGAGGGATTTTCTCAACTGCCCTACCAGTAATATCTGATAAATGGTGACATAGATAAAGTTGAATTTTCCACCATAATTTATTTTGTATTTGCCAAGACTTTGTACAAAGGCTTTGTCCTGATCACATGCTAAATGTATCTATTTGAAAACTAACACTTAATTCCATAATCAAACATCTCCTTACATAAACGGAAATGTGTTTGTTGCCATTGCTGAACTCTCTATTTGAAATTTCTAGCTGATTGATTTTTCTGCTTATCTGATGGCTCCATACATTCCCATTCTCCTGGAAGATCTCATGGGTGTGCACTTGTCTTGGTTCACTGACTCAGAAAGTATTGACGTCAGAAAGTGCCAGAATTGTCCCAACGAGATACATAATTGCAACCAACAGATGCAGATAGAAATACATAGTCTGGCAATGTTGATCTCATATTGAAAATACCTGTTCCCTGGCTGTCAACGCTATCCAAAGAATCAGTTAAGGACAGGTGTACAGCAAGTAAAATCAAACTTAAAGTATTACTAAACCTTAAAGTGGTTGCAAACACTAAGGCTCAGTTCACACTATGCAGGCAGAATTGCCGCATTTCTGCCCGTGATTCCCAAATCGGCACCAACGGCGGGACGCCATTGCAATCCCTGTTATTTTCAATATCACTCAAATCGTGGCGCGATTTTTCCACGATTGCCACCCGACAAATCGTGGTAGAGATGTGCAGACAGAATCACAAGGGGGGTTGTCGCCCAAAAGAAGTTTTGGAATGCCATAGTGTGAACGGAGCCTTATATATACCTACTAAAGGGATTAACCTCAGGTGGTACAGAGAGATTAACCACTTTACCACCGGAGGATTTTGCTGTCTTACGTCTGGGCCACTTTTTGCGATTCGGCACTGTGCGACTTTAACTGACAATTGCGCGGTCATGCAACGCTGTACCCAAACGAAATTTACGTCCTTTTTTTCCCACAAACAGAGCTTTCTTTTGGTGGTATTTGATCATCTCTGCGATTTTTATTTTTTTCGATATTAATAAAAAAATGCGACAATTTTGAAAAAATAACAATATTTTTCTACTTTGACAGATAAAAAATATCCAATATATTCTATTTTTGTCATATATTTAGGCCAAAATTTATTTAGCAACATGTCTTTGACAAAAAAATTTTCAATGAGCGTATTTTTAAACGCTTTAAGACCGGAAGATTTTACCCCATTCCTGACCAGGCCATATTTTGCAATTCGGGACTGCGTTAATTTAACGTACAATTTCGCGGTCGTGCAACGCTGTACCCAAATTAAATTGATGCCCTTTTTTTCCCCACAAATAAAGCTTTCTTTTGGTGGTATTTGATCACCTATGTGATTTTTACTTTTTGCGCTATAAACAAAAAAAAGAGCGACAATTTTGAAAAAATAATATTTTTAACATTTTTTTATATGAAATTCCCCCCCAAAAAATGTAAAAATCAAAATTGTTTAACATTTTAGGCCAATTTGTTTTCTGCTACATATTTTTGGTAAAAAAATTGCAATAAGTGTATTTTGATTGGTTTGCGCAAAAGTTATTGCGTTTACTAACTAAGGGAAAGATTTCTGTCATTTTTGGTGTTTTTTTTTTTTAACGAGTAATGGCGGGGATCTGCGTTTTTTTTTGCGGGACTGCGACATTGCGGCGGACAGATCGGACCCTTGACTGACATTTTTGACACTTTTGGGGGTACCAGTGACATTACTACAGTAATCAGTGCTATAAATATGCACTGTTACTGTAAAAATGACACTGGCAGGGAAGGGGTTAATTTTTATTGGAGAGGGAGGGGTTAATGTATGCCTAGTGCTTACTGACGTGTGTGGGGGGAGGTGACTGAGTGACACAGGGACAGATCGCAGGTTCAGCTATGCTGAACCCTGCAATCTGACCCTGCCTGTCACTTAGGAGATCCGCCTGCTTTGTTTACACAAGCGGGCGGATTTCCACACTAGGTCTCCGACGATCAGGGATGAGCAGCAGTGATCACAGCCGCTCCTCCCCTGGCCCGACTCCCGCTGTAACTGAATACAGCGGGACCGAGAGAGGGGAATGTCTGGTGACATAGACCTACGTCGCCAGACGATAACGAGCCACTGTGCCGCAGTAGCAGCACAGTGAGCAGTGGGAAGTGGTTAAACAAATCCTCCTACATAAGGTATACCTCTTTATTTGCAGTAATCTCTTCTCTAGAACTGTTCAGAGTGTAGAATTCATACAGCTTATCTGAGCTTTTAAAAAGCGTGGGGGGGGGGGGGCTTACGTTACACTCCACAGACCTCAGTGAGGATAGCTGAGAACTGATTGGAGGGAAGGGACACATCCCCCTTCACACAGCACCCAGGAACAGCGCTGAAGATGTCAATCACAGGTTGTGTGCTGGGGCTTCCTCCCCTGTCACCTTTTTAGCTTTGGTGTCAGGTAAACTTGTAAGTAGTGACTCACAAAGATAGCAGAAGAAGAAGGCAGCAGACAGAAATGACACTTAGTGCTGTGGATCGAGACATGTGCACACTATAGAGGAAGATGCTTTGTTCATAATTCATATCAGAGGTTTACAACCATTTTAAGGCTCACATTAGCACTCATATTTGTTCTGGGACAGTGACTCAGCAAGTACTGAAGCCATTAGATCACTATGACAGCCAGGCATCTAGTTTTTTTGTGAGAAGAGATCAAGAATAGAAGCCTCATTACAGTTTTACTTTAAAATTATATAGCAGAGGCCCTAACCAACTCATCCCAAAGTAAATATACAATACTTTGTCTTCTGAGGTTTCCTTTAATTTTAACAGCACAGACACATCATGATAAATTTTACATTAGTTTTGTTTTCTAAGTGGGGACGAGCACCAAAACACAAGTTTTCAAATGCGCCACTTTGTGCAATTATGCAGAACAGTTTCATGTATCTCCTGCTAAAATTGAAACCTCTTTAGTTTCTGTGGTACAAAATCTTTCAGTTCTTTGTACTAGCTGCTCCCAGTCTCTAGATGAATCCATTTCTCTCCCTGACACCGTGGATTCATTTGGATTTAATATGTATTAATGAGAGCTATTTATTTTCTTTTAAAGAGATGTCTGCAATAGGGAAGATTTCTTGCATCCAAGAGCTGCTTGGAGGCTAGGCATCCTTTCTTTTCACAAAACCGCATCTGAAAGCCATTTAGTTTAACCCTGGAATTTTAAAATTATATATATATATATATATATATATATATATATATATATATATATATATATATATATTACGGTGTATATAAATATATGTAAAATATTTTTTTTCCAGAGCAGCAGGTTTTTTTCCTGCTTACAACAAATGTTTCGCTGGTTCATTTAAAATTTCCCTTTCCAAAACTGTCATTAAAATACTCAAAATCTTCAAAATTCTGTCAGTGTTTGGGTTTCCTCTGAGCCATCTGCCTTGCTGCACCATTCTCCATGTGTCAAAAGTACTTCTCAGGCACTCCAAGAAGCGTGGATGTCATGGTAACACGAGGAACTCAGTTTTGTTCGTGAAAACTGTGGTTGATAATGAAACAAAAAAAAAAAAAAACAGAGGTGCGTGCCCACAAGAATAAGAAAGTAGAATGACAATGATAAAGCCCAATGTGGGGCCAGCAGCAGAAAAGCAGGCAGATATAAAAGCAAGCTGGTACCTGGGAGTGATTGACAAGCTGTTTATGTTACACCTGATGGGGTGGTAATACAGACACAAAGTAGGAGGGATATAAAGCAAAGCAATTGGAAATGAAATACATGTGTTTATGTAAGGATATTATTATTATGTTGTTCCTGTTACCTATTTATTTCCACCCTTTCGGCATTATTCATGTGCTCATTTTATCATCCTTCTCCCCTACAAACCTGGTAATGGTTCTTCATGCTCCTCAATTGTCCCATGTCGTACAGGACCGTACTGCTATTTGAACAGTACACGAGTCCATGACAGAACTTGTGTGGCAAATGGGAAACCTTTAGCAGAACCCAATGTATAGTTGCAATTTATTATTTTTACAAGCCATACTGAATACTGGATGGTTATTACAGGCAACAGACACGTTTATTGTATGCAAGAAAAACAATTTTTCAGCCATTCCCATTTTACCATCGTCCATTTTAATGGGGAATGATGCAGAGGTTTGTAAACCTTGAGACATGACCTATTTCAAGATGGAAAAGTAATCCTATAAAAGAGGTCTCCCAGTTTAAGATGAGGAGGTGGAAAAACGTCCAAGTTCCCATCCTCTTGCCAATCAGTTGTTGTTTTGCCCCCTAAAAATATCCATAAATTTCAGTATCACATTATTGCAATCAATTGATTAGCCTCCTGGGTGTCTTAAAGGACCTTCAAATAGGCTCCCATGTGAAATATCAAAAGTGGAGTGATTTACCTATGAGCTGTTTGGTGAGGCAGAAGTAACTGCCAGAAGGACACTGGAGAAGAGGAAAGCCGCAATCCATCCCCCATGACTTACTAATTAACCTAAGCCCTATATATATGCATTACAGAAAACACACTTGGCAGAATTACTTGCCTACGGTCAGGATCCTAGATGTTGTGACCATAACTGCAGACTACGACATCTCCTACCAGAATTTTTATGGTGCCCCTACTTCTCTGCTGTCCTTTACGAGACCCTTACAAACACAATCATAGCGTGGGTATTGGCCTATCATGGCTTACCATGATGATCCATCTCAGCTCCTTATGGGTCTAGGGCCAGATGGTAATGGGCCTGGGGTCTCTTCAAGGCAAATTTAAAATACTTTGTATCGTATACTCTGTTAACCACTTTACCACTAGAGCATTTTGCTGTCTTACGTCCGGGTAACTTTTTGCGATTCGGCGCTGTGCGACTTTAACTGACAATTGCGCCATGCGACGCCGTACCTAAACGAAATTTAAGTCCTTTTTTTCCCACAAATAGAGCTTTCTTTTGGTGGTATTTGATCACCTGTGCGATTTTTACTTTTTGCGCTATAAACAAAAAAAGAGCGTTTATTTTGAAAAAATAACAATATTTTTAACATTTTTTTATATGAAATTCCCCCCAAAAAAGATGTAAAAAACAATTTTTTTAAAATTTTTGGCCAATTTGTTTTCTGCCACCCATGTTTGGTAAACAAAATAGCAATAAGCGTATTTTGATTGGTTTGCGCAAAAGTTATTGCGTTTATTAACTAAGGGAAAGATTTCTGTCATTTTTGGGGTTTTTTTTTTTTAACGAGTAATGGCGGCGATCTGCGTTTTTTTTTTTTGCGGGACTGCGACATTGCGGCGGACAGATCGGACCCTTGACTGACATTTTTGACACTTTTGGGGGTACCAGTGACATTACTGCAGTAATCAGTGCTATAAATATGCACTGTTACTGTAAAAATGACACTGGCAGGGAAGGGGTTAATTTTATTGGAGAGGGAGGGGTTAATGTATGCCTGGTGCTTACTAACGTGTGGGGGGGGAGGTGACTGAGTGAGCCAGGGACAGATCGGATGTTCAGCTATGCTGAACACTCCGATCTGTCACTCCCTGTCACTTAGGAGATCCGCCCGCTCTGTTTACACAGGCGGGCGGATCTCCAAACTGGATTCCCCGACGATCGGGGCAGAGCAGCGGCGATCGCCGCCGCTCCTCCCCTGGCCCGACTCCCGCTGTGAATGAAAACAGCGGGAGCGCGCCTCCGGCGGCACACGAGCGCCGCCTACAGGGGGAGGAGTCCAGCGACGTAGACCTACGTCGCTGGACGATAACGAGCCACTGTGCCGCAGTAGCAGCACAGTGGCTAGTGTTAAAGTGGTTAATCTATTGTTCTTCACCACTATTCCCTGATGAAGATTATTTGATAATCAAAACGTGTTGGGAGCTTGGTGATCTATAAGAAATGTGTTTGATATGCACTGATGCTATATACTGTATGCTTATGTTTAACAAAATGTTGCTTTGGAATTTCAAAGCTCTCGCCAAGGCGAGAAGGAAAGGAGGGCTGGAGACCAAAAAATGGGACTTTTATGGGTACCTAATAGACATTAGACATTCATCAGAAAATGTATAAAATGTTAAAGCTATGCTTATGTTTATGAAGGTGTAAATTTTTTGCATGTATAGAAACCAGAGTTCATATCTAGTTTTTTTTATATTTTGTATTAATACAATTTTATATTTTTTACATATTACTCATTGTTTTTATCATTTGGCTGCAAAAAAAGTCCCAGTGGAGACATTTCTTCTTTCTTACCCATGTGAAATACGTTCTGAGAATCCTTTTTTTTTTTTTCTATGCTAGGAAAACTATCCTCTTAGTATGAAAGAGTCCCACTTTCCCCATTCTGGGTCAACAAATTGATCAGGCGTTAGCCCTAAATAAAATCACATTTGAATAAAGAAGGCTGTCCAAAACAATTTAAACATAACTGGGGCCCGTAGCTTGCTTCCACTTCCTTCATTCACTATGCTTTGGAATGTTTATGATCCTGTTGTCTAGACTGTATTTTAGGACACTCTTTTAAATGAATCCCTGAGCAGGTGACTTTGTATTCTTCATTGTTCCTACAACTGATAATAATGAGAGGCAACATTTCTAAAGTTATCGGGTGTAGTGGTTTATCAAAATCAGTTACCATCAATAAATAAATAAATAAATTAGAGCCCTGTTGTTTTTAATGGACTCACAGAGCTAGCTAAGCCCAATAGCTGTGATATTAGCGAGGCCACTTGCAAGTTCTGACAAACAGCCTAATAGCAGGTATAGGTACAGTATTGTATAAGCTGTGTGATACTTGTAGAAAACCCCTGTGATTTCACACTTTTACCATTATTCTTTAAGCTCTTTATTATGATCTCCCATCCTGATTCCCATAAGACCACAATGTATCCAGAGTACAAGCGATCTGGGTTAACCTAATGGACCTGCAGGGTCTCATAATTCATGGTTTTATCAAATATATTTTTCCTTTTTCCTTACACAAAACTGTGTGATTTATGCACATCTCATTAATATTTTTTTCTGTGATTTAACTGTGACATCATTCTTCCTGCACAGAACACAAATAAATTAAAATATTAAATGTATCTACAAACTACCGTATATAATATCCCATACCCCCTGTGATCTTTTCAATTTTAGGAAGTAAACAGAGAACCTAGAACAGATTTGTGCATTTTCTCATAAGGCCATTGCAGCCTGCGTTTTCATTCTCAGAGAAGCCTGTGGGCCATTATTCTGGCAGGTGTCAGCTGAAACACAGGGAGAATTCACAAAAGTTTTTATCTGAGATCTGTGCCTACATATAAAGTATATATTTGATAAGTAGGGCAAGAAGCAGCACAGTTCCATTTTCATATACAATGTGAATTTTTTTTTTTTTTTTAACTGGTGATGTAGAAATGATGGACAGGGAACAAAAAACATCAACCAGGTGTTGATTTACCCAAAACTGGATTATGAAGTTAAAATTTCAAAACAAGAAGGAGCTATATCCTTAGTTCTGTAGATGAAAAAAAATAGATGGATTATACAATCAATATAATATCAGCATGATAATGCTTGAAAGTGATTTACATAAAATGTCCATGAAACATTTATACAATATGACTTCATTTTCACTTTCAAAGCTCTTCAAAGTCAAAACATTTTTATTTTATTTTTTTGGATAGAGTGCAGAAGAACTAACCCCTGCCTAGTGTAATGTAACAAAAATAGAAATCAAAGTGCCACATTACTGCTAAGAGGTCCAGATAAAACTTTATTCCAATAAAAATAATGGATACAATCAAAAGAGTATCCAACACGTTTCAGGGGAACAAAATCAGCCCCTTAATCTGGGATAGAAAACACATAAGGGCATCTCGATAGGAATACATAATCAATACAATACCCCCTCCTCAGGGTCTTATTTACAAGTCCCAGAGGACTGCAGCCGATTCATAAAGTGTAAAAGAGCATGCGCAGTAGGAAACCGGCTGTGAAGCCACAAGGCTCTCCCTTAGTCAAGATGGCAGCGCCCAAGCACCCGATAGTGGATTGAATAATTGGCTTGTGTGATGACACCGCTGGATGCCTGGACAGGTAAGTGCCCTAATATTAAAAGTCAGCAGCTACAGTATTTATAGCTTCTGACCTTGTATTTTTTTCTGAAGGAGCCTGGAGCTCCTCTTTAAAGCAGAGCTCCAGCCCCCCCACCAAAAAATTTAAAGTGAGCAGCTACAAATACTTTAGCTGCTGGCTTTTAATATTAGGACAAATACCTGTCAAGGGATCATGCAATGTCAACACCCTAGCCAAATTTTCAATTGGCTCTCGAATACTGCCAACATTTGAGAAAATGTATAGAGACGCTTTTTTTATATGTAGGCGGGGGATGAATTTAATTATTGGCTTGTCATTCATGTATGGGCATGGCCTAGCTGAAGTGGGAAAAATTAAGCAGGTGAAGCGTGCCGCTGCAAAAAATGGGTGTGGTTTAGTTATGCTAAATATTGGACGTGACTTAAAGGGAGTGTGGTTAAATAGAGTCTGAGAGGTCTTACATAGTGGAGTATCTGGTAAAATATAGGGAAAGGGGGATAGAGAGAGAGGGAGAGGGAGACACTTTCAATTACTGTTCAGGCATAAGGGAGTTTCTTCTTCCTCAGCTCATGCAGCTTGCAGAGCAGCTCCATGCCACAACACTGGATGCCCAGACAATCCTGAACACAGTCCTCTAAACCTCCCCGCACACTTCAGCCTCTGCTAGCACCCCCATCACACACATTCTCCCATAACACAATCCTAGATTATTATTACTATCCCAGGTAACATCTGACATTCCTACCTACCATGGGAGAGCTGATATGACACTAAGAGGGGAAACAGGCTTCAAAGGTGAAGATGAGTACCTCCTATCTATTCTCCCTCCCCAATAAATCCGCATGATGGAAGGCAGACCTCTAGTCAGGGGAGGAAGGGCATGGTAACAATCAGCAAAGGCTAAATACATAAATAAGAGTAGCCCATATGATCACAGTGCCTGGCAAAGTACACTGCTCAAAAAAATTCAAGGAACACTTTTATGAGTGTAGCATGAAGTCAATTAAACTCCTGAGATATTGATCTGGTCAGTTATGTAGCAGAGGGGGTTGTTAATTTGTTTCAGCTGCTTTGCTTAATTCAATTAACAACAGGGGCACTAGATGGGCAACAATGAGATGACCCCCAAAACAGGAAGGGTTTTACAGGTAGAGGCAAATGACATTTTTCCTACTCCTCTTTTTTGAATGTTTTTCATTAGTTTTGCCTTTGGCTAGAGTCAGTGTCACTACTGGTAGCATGAGGCGATACCTGGACCATATAGAGGTTGCACAGGCAGTCCAACTCCTCCAGGATGGCAAATCAATACGTGTCATTGCCAGAAGGTTAGCTGTGTCTCCCAGCACAGCCTCAAGAGGATGGAGGAGATTCCAGGAGACAGGCAGTTATTCTAGACGAGATAGACAGGGTCGTAGAACGTCCTTTTACCCATAAGCAGGACCAGTATCTGCTCCATTTTACAAGGAGGAACAAGATGAGCACTGCCAGAGCCCTACAAAATGACCTCCAGCAGACCATTGGTGTAAATGTCTCTAACCAAACAATCAGAAATAGACTTCATGAGGGTGGCCTGAGGCCCCAATGTCCTCTAGTGGGCCCTGGGCTCACTGCCCGTCACTGTGGAGCTTGATTGGCATTTGCCATTGAACACCAGAATTGGCAGGTCTGCCACTGGCACCCTGTGCTTTACACAGATGAGGGCAGGTTCACCCTGAGAACATGTGACAGATGTGACAGGATCTGGAGAATGTTATACTGCCTGTAACATTGTTTAGCGTGACTGGTTTCGTGGTGGGTCAGTGATGGTCTGGGGAGGCATATCCACGGAGGGGCGCGCAGACCTCTACAGGCTACACCAGGAGTTCCCAAACTGTGGGTCGCGAAGCTCAGTTTGAGTGAGTCCTGCACCATGCCCACAGTCCTGCCTCTCATGCCCCATGTCCGCAGCCCTGCATCTTCTGCACCATGCCCACAGCCCTGCATCTCCATCACCATGCCCACAGCCCTGCATCTTCGGCACCATGCCCACAGCCCTGCATCTCCGGCACCATGCCCACAGCCCTGCACCATGCCCACAGCCCTGCATCTCCAGCACCATACCCACAGACCTGCATCTCCTGCACCATTCCTGAAGCCCTGTATCTCCTGCACCATGCCTACAGCCCTGCATCTCCTGCACCATGTCCACAGTCTTGCATCTCCTGCACCATGCCCATAGCCCCTGCATCTCCTGCACCATGTCCGCAGCCATTGCATCACTTGCATCACGTGTGGTGCCTGGTCAGACTTGTATAAAGTACTCGAAATTTCTACTTGAGTAAAAGTACAAGTGCTCGATCAAAAAGTGACTTAAGTAGAAGTGGAAGTGCTCGCAGAAAAAGTTACTTAAGTAGAAGTACTAAAGTATTCAACATTTTTTTTACTTAAGTATTGCAAGTAGTTTTTTCAAAAAATTTGCTACTTAAGTACTAAAAGTAAAAAGTACCAGTAGTTTTGAAAAAAAAATTCTACTCAAGTACTGAAAGTAGAAGTACAAGTACTGTGTTATGTAGTTATTAAAGAAAGAAGTCAAAAGTTTGAACATCATATTGTTTTTTATTATTTTAAATGATTTATTCAAATGATTAACCTAAAGGACAATCACAATTCCTTAGGCTGTAACTTTTTGTAAACAAAAAACAGATAAAGTATGTCCCTCCCTTCCCCTTTTAAAGCCAGGGGTGGTCTCCTTCCTGAGCTTCCTCACTCTCACAGCCAGGCAGATCACTTGAAGTTGAAGGGGTGGAAGGTGGTGTTTTTGGTTCGTCCATCTTTTCAGCTGATCAAAAGGCAGAACAGGAGCATGCGCAGTCTTCTTAATCGCGGTTTGATTTGATTTACTCAATTGATGATGATGTGCCAGGCCAGCTTCATCAAACCTACAACGCTTAAAGTGAAAAATGCATCAAAAACTACTAACAAAGTTGCTGTGCTAAAAATGCTAATAAAGTGCCTGCAATTATATATATATATATATTCTTCTTGTATTCAAAATCATCGCCCACAGTATCAAAAATAAAGTGACATGTCTGTGCTAAATGCAGTGCAAATTATTCCCACAATGTAAATTTAATTCATATAAAATATATATGACAATACCACAATAAAATAAGTTGTGATTGTGAATAAGTTAGGTGCAAGTTTAAGTGTGTAAACTAAACTTTATAAGGAAAAGTCCATAACTGAATTCCAGTGTGCAATCTAAGAAGTGCTTGTCACTTGCTGTCAGATGCTTCCACCTTTCTTCTGTCATCTGCTCAAGTAAAGTGGTGGACTGGATAGCCCCTCTCTCTGCCTCTCACCTTAGTAGCACTGGCACTGCACTGGTTCAAAAAGCTGTCTATATTATTTTCATTATAAGAACTTGTCAGAACATGCTTCCACCACCTGTCCTTCACACTAGTAGTGCTCATTTGCTTTGCTCAAGTCAAGTGCCACTGCCAGTGGCCACTGCAGTGCAGGCACAGCCGCACAGGCAGAGGCAGGCCGCAGGAAGCACAGGCACCACCACAACACAACACTTATGGTCCATGGATAATCATCATAGCCGTCAGTCTCACTCTTCTTGGTTCAAAAAAGCCACCCATGACCCGTGTGTATATAATATATTAATATTTTATTTTGATTCTCAAAT
Source organism: Pelophylax lessonae (assembly GCF_965119305.1). Lineage (NCBI taxonomy): Eukaryota > Metazoa > Chordata > Amphibia > Anura > Ranidae > Pelophylax > Pelophylax lessonae. The sequence continues at coordinate 360,006,552 of NC_138769.1, read as the reverse complement.
GGCACATTGCCATGGCAAGGATTAGGCCCTCTCCACGGTCCACCTCACTCACCTCATAGAGAAGAAGATGAGATAACGAAGAAAATGCTCCGAGTCCCGCCGCCCGTGTCACAACTCCTCTCAGTAAGTGCCCTAAGGGGTGGAGTCTGAGTGACACACAACACGTTTAGAGGCGGAGACCTCGAGTGGGAAGACGGCAGCACGGCTCCTCCAGTGCGGTCTTAACTTGATGATCATGACAGTGATTCCGCGGGCCGCGGCGCAAGCGAGGCTGTGGGATTGATTGAATTGAGTTGTGCTGCCTACTGCTACACGCTACCTACTACTAAATTGTGAGTCAGTATATTTTATTTCATTTTTATATATAAAAGCGGTATTGTTGAGCACTACTAGCCACTAGATCTCCTGGCTGTCACTTTGTCACATGTTGGGGAATCACAGCAGCTCGGCTCCAGAAGTGGCGGGTGTCCCCGTCATCCTGCCAGGGCCGCCAAGAAATTCATCACCTAATCTTAAGTTATTAATATCTTATGAGGAGAGGACCTATGAGATTGAGAATTGAAATAATTAAATATATATGGCTTTTTGAACCAGTGCAGTCAGTGCCAGTGCCACCCAGACGCTATCCACCAGTGCCACCACCATTAAGTGTGTTGGTCGGTCACTCGAGCACTGAAGGAGGTGGAAGCATCTGACAAGTGAAGTGACACTTTAGATTTGCACACTGGACTTGTTGCACGCACCTGACCTAACTTATTTCATAACTTATTTTATTGGGATTTATTGTCATATTTTATATGAATTGAATTTACTGTTACATTGTGGGAATAATTATTTTCACTGCATTTAGGCTTTAGCACATTCATGTCACTTTATTTTTGATACTGTGTGGAGTGTGGGCAGGGCACTGGGGGCAACGATGATATTATATCGATTGCACAGGCACTTTATTCGCACAGCCAAGTTGTGTTTGTTAGTAGTTTCTTGATGCACTTTAAGCGCTGTAGCACCATTTATTTGTTTGTTTCATATTTTCTTTTTGTTGGAAAGATTTGGTATAGCAGCTTTTATTATACACAGCCTTTATTTTCGTATGCGCTGATTTACAAATGACATTATACACATTTTGTGAGCTTTATGCAACCTGCCATCTACTGTTCTGGTAGTGGTAATTTTTTTAAAAGTAACGAGTAACTATGCAGCACAAAAAAAAAAAATACTTGAGTAGAAGTATCGAAATCATCGAAAAAATGTAGTGAAGTAAAAGTAGAAGTAGGAGAAAAAAATTCTACTCTAGGAAAGTACAGATACCGCATTTCGGTACTTAAGTACAGTACTTAAGTAGTTCTACTTCGTTACTATACATCTCTGTGCCTGGTGGATGAAAAAGCGGGACACAGCACTTCAGTCTGTCAGAATCTACACTCAGTGAGTAACCATTTCTATGCAATGTTTTACAAATGTTATGCCTTTTTTGTGCCATGTGCCAATTCTATGCCCCTAAAGCTTATTGCCATGTTTGTGCCACTCTATGCCCCTAAAGCTTAGTGCCATGTTGTGCCACTCTATGCCCCTAACACTTATTGCCATTTTGTGCCAATTTTATGCCCTAACATCCCCCCCCCTTTAAAAAAAATGCATTAATATTATTATTTGCATTTATATAGCGCCAACAAATTCTGTAGCGCTTAACAATATTCAATTACAAGCAAGTGGGTGCCGAAAAATAATTGTATTCAGAAGTGGTTCTCAGCCCAAAAAAGTTTGGGAAGCCCTGGGCTAGACAATAGCACCCTCACTCCCATTAGGTATTAGGATGAAATCCTTGAACCCATTGTCAGACCCTACGATGGTTCAGTGGGTCCTGGGTTCCTCCTGGTGCACGGCAATGTCCGGCCTCATGTGGCGAGAGTATGCAGCCAGTTCCTGGAGGATGAAGAAATTGACCTAAAACGAATAGAACACCTCTGGTACATTATGTTTTGACTTATCCGACACCACCAGGTTGCTCCTCTGTCTGTTCAGGAGCTCAGTGATGCCCTGGTTCAGATCTGGGAGAAAATACACCTTGACACCATATCCGTCGTCTCATTAGGAGCATGCCCTGACATTGTCAGGCATGCATACAAGCACATGGGGGCCATACAAACTACTGAGTACCATTTTGAGTTGCTCCAATTAAATTTAAGCAGAATTGACTAGCCTTCTGCATCCTTTTTTCACTTTAGTTTTTCAGGAGGTCTTTGAATTCAGCCTTCTGTAGGTTGATAATTTTAATTTCCATCAAACAATGTGGCATTCTTTCGTTCCTAATAGGGATGATCGAACTTTTCAAAAGTTCGGTTCGACCAGAACACCCGAACTTCCCAAAAGTTCAGCCTGGATTTCAGAACCCCATTGAAATCAATGGGACCCGAACTTCGGTAATCAAAAAACACCATTTTGAAGCCCTAAACCCAATAAATGCCCCTAAAAAGTGCCTAGGGTTCTGGGTCATGCCCCAGGGACTATTAATCACACAAAAAAAGTTCTTAAAAATTGTCATTTTTGATTGAGAGACAATTATTGAAAAAATTATTGAAAAAAGGTGTACCTGTGAAGTTTCAGCTCTGTAGCATGTCCAGAACCAGAAAAAAAAAGATTGTTTGTATTAGAACACTTATAGAACAGGGATATGGCTCCGCTATTTTCACACCTTACCGGTTTTGTAGCAAGCGTTTTTTTGGGCATTTTTTGCGGGTTATTGGAGGCAGGCATAACATCAGAACTTCTGTGTAGGGGTATATACACACACAAATGTATGTATATATACACTACCACACATATAGGTGTGAAAATAGCAGAATACTATGCTTGCGCTAATGAAATAATTAACAGGCATATGTCTCCGCTCCTATCACACCTATATATGTGTATGTGTATATATACATATAAGTGTGTGTGTATATATACCCCTATACAGAAGTTCAGATGTTTTGCCTGCCTCCAAAGACCCCAAAAAAATGCCCAAAAAAAAACCCTGCAATAACAGACCTGGGCGTTTGTTTTTGGCGCAGGCGTTTTTTTGGGCATTTTTTTGGGGTCTTTGGAGGCATGCAAAACATCTGAACTTCTGTGTAGGGGTATATATACACACACACACTTATATGTATATATACACATACACATATATAGGTGTGATAGGAGCGGAGACATATGCCTGTTAATTATTTCATTAGTGCAAGCATAGTGTTCTGCTACTTTCACACCTATGTATGTGTAGGTGTATATATACATACATGTGTGTGTATATATACCCCTATACAGAAGTTCAGATGTCATGCCTGACTCCAAACTTGTCCTCAAAAAAGCCCTATGAACGCCTGCAGCAAAAAGCAGGCTGACCGGCGAGAAGCCATATCGCTGTTCTATAAGTGACCTAAGAGAAACGATCTTTTCTCTATAGCGGTCACCCTGACATGGAAGGGTTTTGTCACCCTGCCATAGCAGTCAGAGTCAGTTAACCCTACACTACACTACTGCTCAGCCTGGCACTTAACACTTTCCCTACAGAAACTAGATTATTAAAGCTAACTAAAGTGGAAAATAGCACCCTAACTACACGAGATATCCCTTTCCTCACACTAAAAATTGCTAAATGACACTTTGAAGCAGAAGTAACAGAACTGCTTCCACTCTCTTCCATGTCCCTGTATTATAATGATAGGAATTTGGCGGGGCTATCTTATATACTGGGGGGCATATTCACTAATGATTGGCCTCTGGACCCCCTAGTCACTCCAATCACATTCCTAGCATTCTCCTGCCCCCTCAATTGGCTTTTACTGATGGTTCTGGTCCAATCATGGGCTTTTAAAGCCCATTTCATGTCCCATTGCAATTTGGTCGGTTCTGGTTGCCGAATTTCGAACAGCCAATGTTCGGGTCGAACCGATGGTCGACCTGAACCGTTCGATCATCCCTAGTTCCTAACACATTAGCCAGTTCACATCAGTATAGATATCCAGCATTATATTTTTCCCCATTGAGATCTGATGTCTTTTCAAAGTGTTACTTTAATTTTTTTGAGCAATGTACAAAAACTCAAGTGAACTATGCATCCTCACATATCTTATATCAGAAGGTGCCCTTCGGTTTCACAGCTCTAGGGATAGATGTCTCTCCCCTCTCCCTCCTGGCTCTCCCTCCCCTGCTTGCACCAGACCTGTACAGGTGGTTGGGCTGGGGGCACTGAGTGGAGGAAAGGTGAGTGGGGGTTAGTAGACATGAGTATACTCACCATGCTGGCAGCTCTCTTGTCAGACTTTGAAGTTCCCAGCTTCAAGCTCTGCTTCTTCCGGTGAGTGCATCACTGATTCAATGAAGGATGGCTCCACCCCTTACCACAGCACACAGCCAAACTTATTACCCTTCTGTGGCCATGCCTGCTCACTCACGGCTGACCAATCTTCAAATAGCCAGGCAGCACCTGACTTCCTGGAGAATGTAGGGGGAGTGATCTCGCTGATTGTCCGTGACAGAGCAAAATTATCAGGATTCTGGATGAGCTCTTCTGGAGACATCAGTAAGATTTTTTGGATTGTCCCAGGAAATCTGTGACTGTTGACAGCTATGCGCCATTCCTTGTAAGGGAAACTGGCAGTAAAGCCTTGCGGCTTCACAGCCAGTTTCCTACTGAGCAAAGGAGAGGGAGGAGAGGGGACGAACTTCCAGGGAACCTCGCCAAACAAGCAGAGATTCCCCATTTGGATGGAACTCCGCTTTAAATAACCAAATAGCCAGTAGTATTGGAATATACAAATTAATGTCAGGTAACACAGAATACATCAATATACAAAAACTAATAACAAATGTGAAAATAATAAACCATTCCATTTTAGTTCATTGATTGGATAAAAAAGGATAATATTATATTAATAATAGTAGTAATTATAATAATAAAAATAACCATAATAAAATATGAACCTAATGAGAATAAATATATAAACGTGAGTAAAATATATCCAAAAACTGGTATGTGTATAACTCAAGCCAATCACTGAACAATCTCCTCCATGCTTACCAACATCTTGCTTTATAAGGATAAAGAGGATATTCGCGCTAGAAATTTTGATAATGAATGACATAAATTTTTTTGATGGCAAAACAAACACAAATATAAAAGTCCAAATGCACTGCTAAAGCATGTTGTGAAAACAGTCCATGATCTTGAGATAGAATGGAAGAACAAAATCCCAACACCAGCTCTAATGTGAGAGGTACAACACACTTCACCACAGTGCCAATCAGATCTCCTTACCGGAAAACAATGATTGATGAGCATGTAGAAATTGCACCATAGCATGTATAATGACCACACATCAGCCTTGAGAGAGCCTTTCCAGCTGGGCAGGGATCAATACAAAACATAGGCAGACCACACTAGTGAGCTGGATCACCGAACAATCTCATAGGGGCAAACAATATCACCAAAAGAGAAGACAGGGCCAGACATAGTGAAGGCCTGTAACAAAGTATAACGGTTATTTAAAACTGATACTCACAAACAAGCATTGATAAAAAACATTCAAAGAAATACATACTTGCCGCAGATCGTAGCATACTAATATCAGCGTCCCACCTGATGTGTTTCATCCAATCGGATTTCTTCAGAGGCGTGGTCAAATGGCACCAGTACGCTCTATTTGACAGTGAATACTGGTAATGAGGTAAGCTGGATGTCGTCATCTGGAACGCCTCATTTTCATGGGTTTGCTTCTGTCGCGTTAAGGATTGGCAAGTACATAGATAGTTTTTTTACAACCTCTGGTAAGTCAGACCCCTTCCTTTCTCAGAGATTCCACGGATGTCATTAGGGCATTGGGTAATATCGAGTGGCAGGAGAGCTATATATTGGCGATGGCAGACGTAGGCTCCCTCTACACCATAATTTCTCATAAAGATGGATTTGATGTTGTCAACTCTTTTTTGAGCAGAGACACCACCCTATTGTTCAACCAGAGGATTTTTGTGTTAACCACTTAAGCCCCGGAAGATTTTACCCCCTTCCTGACCAGGCCCTATTTTGCGATTCGGCACTGTGTGATTTTTAACGGACAATTGCGTGGCCGTGCGACGCTGTACCCAAATTAAATAGACGTCCTTTTTTTCCCACAAACAGAGCTTTCTTTTGGTGGTATTTGATCACCTGTGCGATTTTTTGATCATGCGCTATAAACAAAAAAAAGGGACAATTTTGCAAAAATAACAATATTTTTCACATTTTTTTATATGAAATTCCCCAAAAAATAAATGTAAAAATCAAAATTTTTTAACATTTTAGGCCAATTTGTTTTCTGCTACATATGTTTGGTAAAAAAAATCGCAATAAGCGTATTTTGATTGGTTTGCGCAAAAGTTATTGCGTTTACTAACTAAGGGAAAGATTTTTGTCATTTTTTTATTTAACGAGTAATGGCGGCGATCTGCGATTTTTTTTGCGGGACTGCGACATTGCGGCGGACAGATCGGACCCTTGACTGACATTTTTGACACTTTTGGGAGTACCAGTGACATTACTACAGTAATCAGTGCTAAAAATATGCACTGTTACTGTAAAAATGACACTGGCAGGGAATGGGTTAACTTTATTGAAGGAGGGGTTAAGTGTGTCCCTAGGGGTGTGCTTCTAACTGTGAAGGGATGTGGCTGTTTGTGTAACAACAGAGAAATACGATCCTGTTCTTACACAGGGGAGACTGACAGGCGGCTTTGTTTACATTAGCCGCCTGCCTTTCTCCCTCTGCAGCGGGAGATTGCGAGTGACCGGCGGACATCAGGTCCGCCGGTCACACGCACGGACTGCTTAGGGAACGAGCGGGGGCGCGCGCTCGCCCCCTATAGGCTCACAGGCTAGTGACGTACCCCTACGTCACTTTGCCTGTGAGGGGCTGACCACCGCCGTAAATAGTCGTGCGGCGGTCGGCAAGTGGTTAAAATTGTTTCTTTTGCTATGTCACACAATTATTTCTGGGGGCTCTTTTATCTTCAGAACAGGGAAGTCGCAATTGGAGCTAAATTTGCTTCCAGCATTGCCAACCTGTTTATGGCCAAGTGGGAGGAAGATTTCATTTACACTGACAGAAGGCCAGAGTTGGTTTTCTGGGGGAGATATATAGATGATATCCTTCTCCTGTGGGATGGTAGCTGCGATTCCCTGGTTGGATTCTTGCAAGGTTTGAACTGCAACCCCCTGGGTATAAGGCTACAGTTTGAAGTTAGTTCCACCAAGATCCATTTTTTTGATCTCAACATCTAGGCGAGAGGGGGTGCCTTGGTCACTACCACTTATTTCAAAGAGACTGACTGTAACATTTATATAGGCCAGGGGAGCTGCCATCACCCTTAGATCAGTTCCTAAGAGTCAATTCCTCAGGCATTAAAGGAATTGTACTACTAAATATGACTTTATGGAGCAGTCTGGTGTGCTTAAGGCAAGGTTTTTAGATAAGGGTTACCTAGAGGGAGATCTTGATCAAGTTATTTTTGATGTTGGAAACACAGATAGGGAGACCATCTTGACTGGTAAAAAGTAAAGAATACTGTTGACAAGGATTTTAGTTTTTCCCTTGTCACCACATATTTTTACCAATATTATGACATCAAAAGAATTATGACACGACATTGGAAGGTCCTTCAAACAGATAGGGTTCTGGGTATCTTTTTACCAGACTCGCCACGGGTTATTTTTTGGGGGCTACCACCGTTAAAACTTCATGTGGCAGCAAATATTTTAGATGCGCCTAATAGGGTTTCCTTCTTTCAAAAATTGAAGGGCTTTTTCCCATGCCGCAAGTGTGCGATATGTCATCTTAATCAAAGACAGGATCATAGTATTGGGCAATTTGAATCTTTCGCTACTTCTAGGTCTTATAGTATCGACACATTTATCACATGTACCTCTCTTAACATTGTCCACATGCTATCCTGTCCTTGCGGCCTTCAATATGTGAGCCGCACCACTAGAGCCTTCAATGTGAGGATTAAGCAGCATGTGGCCAACATTAGTAGAGGTTTTCCCAAACACAGTGTCTCTAGACACTATTTGGAATGTCATAATAAAAATCCGGCGAGCACATCCTTCATAGCCAAAAATAGGTTTACACCTCATTGGCGGGGGAGTTCAGTTAAAAGGGAGATCTCCAAGATGGAAACTCACTGGATATATGAGGTAAAATGTTATACTCCCTTCATACTCAATGTGGATTGGGATGTGAACTGTTATATTAATAACAGCTGAATGTTTTGGAATCATATGTTAAAGTTTTTTTATCTATTTTTTTAATATTAATATTTTTCCTACTTCCAGGTATTTTCCATTTGTAATCCGTTCCATCCTCCTATCGTAGCACCTTAGTTCCATTGCATTAAGTTTAATTATTGATGGGACCACTAGGGTGCTACATTTATGATAGATGGTGGATTTTTAGCATTTCATATGGTTTTATGTTTTAGGAGTTCAAGGTCAATGTTCTTATATATTTATTCTAAATGTTTAAGTTTTGGGACCTAGTTTAGTGCTTGTACATTGGAAGATGCGAGGTGCAATACACTGCACTGCATGTGACCTCTGAGGTGTTTTTTTTCCCTTTGGTATCTTTGGTTAGTTCCAGGCTTCTGGGAAGCACTGTGAGGTTACGCAGTGTTTTTCCTCGTCTCCTTCGGTTCACGCACTTCCGGGTTGTCAGAACACACTATGAAAATGGTGCGTTCCAGATGACGACATCCGGCTTGCATTATTTCTGGTGTTCACTGTCAAATAGAGTTTACTGGTGCCATTTGACCACACCTCTAAAGAAATCTGATTGGATGAAATGCGTCAGCCAGGACGTTGACATCAGTACTCTACGATCCGCAGCAACTTTGTATTTCCTTGGATGTTTTTTATCTATGCTTATTTGTGAGTATCAGTTTTATATAAACTTCATACTTTGTTACGGACCAGTATGTGTGGCCCTGTCTTCACTTTTGGTGCTATCGATTGCCCCTACGAGATTGTTCGGTGATCCAGCTCACTAGTGTGGTCTGCCTACATTGTGTACTGATCCCTGCCCAGCTGGAGTGGCTCTCTCTCGAGGCTGATGTGTGGTCATTATACATGCTATGGTGCAATTTCTACATGCTCATCAATCATTGTTTTCCGGTAAGGAGATCTGATTGGCACTGTGTGCTGTACCTCTCACATTGGAGCTGGTGTTGGGATTTCGTTCTTCCCTTCTATCTCAAGATCATAGACTGTTTTCACAACATGTGCATTAGCGCTGCATTTGATCTTTATAAGAATAAACCCAAACAATCAATCCATTGGTGGTTGATCCAAAGACGACTGTACAATCTGATTGTACTGCCTCCTTTTATTGCACCACGAATGGATCTTAGTCATCTTCTCTGACGATTCCCCAAATACCGAGATATTGTACCCTCTTGAGGTGTAAAGAATGATGGTCTACAATGATTTCTGTATGTTAATAAAGTGGTGCTCCAGTAGTTTTTGTGTTTATTAAAAGTCAGCAGCTACAAAAAGTGTAGCTGCTGACTTTTAATAAACACACACTCACCTGTCGCACAATCCAGCAATGCGGCTGCCTGAACCCTCGGTTCTCTCCCCTGCCTCTCCCCGGTGCCAGCTTGACTAATGTGGGCACCTGACAGCTTGCGCCTTCACAGCCAGGTGCGCACTGGGCATGCGCAAGTCGCTCTGTGCCTTCTCAATGGCCAGGCAATCTTCTGGGACCTGTGACATGTCCCAGAAGATTGTAGGAAGGGAGGGGGAGAGAAGAGCTTTGGTGCTCCGAGTGGATCTTGGAGCTGGGCACCTGTCAAAACTAGGTACCCGCTCCTCCTCCAAAAAAAATTACATGCCAAATATGGCATGTAAGGGGGTGAGGAGTCCTTTAAGCGGAACTTCAACTTTTGGATGGAACTCCGCTTTAATTACAGGTTATCTGCATGTTTTTTTTTTTTTTTTTTAATATAAGTGATTTAGCTATTATTACACGATTATTAATATGCTGCCCCCCCCCCCCATGTATTTATCTTTACTCTATTAATGCTTGTATCCCTCTTCCCGCCTTGTTGTAGTTTTGCCCTGCGAGGCAGTTTTCTCTACAGTTTATGTACTCTGAATTTGTCAAAAGCTTTTATAAGATGTTTCAGATTTAAAAATAAATATTGTTGTTTGGTTCTTCTAGTAACTCCCAGTTGCCCTCTGTAGTAATGGTGAGATACAGTATACTCAGGTATGAACCCAAAGCATAGCATCTACCTATAGTTTCATTGATGAGGGCAAAAAGATCACGGCACAGAACATCCAGCACATGAAAGATGGATACGGTTAAGCCTTTTTTTTACATCTGAAATGAAATTTAAACAGAATGCATGTGATGAATAAAAAACACTCGGCATCCTCTGAATTATTAAACATATTGCAAAATACAATGACTCGGTTTGTACCCTGGTGCAACAGACTGATATCGAACTTAACCTTTGGCAGTGATGACACTGGCTTAGTATACACACAGAGAAAGCTGAATGAACACATTTTCTGTATATTGGTTTGCATGCAGAGAGCTCTGTGCACACAGAGGTGTTACAGAAAATCTGTAATTTTTAACGCTATATATATATATATATATATATTTATATATATATGAAGGAAAAAATAATCATCATTTCCGCCCACCATTCCTGTGTCAGTCTATGTCCCCACACTACAGCCTAACTCCTTTCCATCCAAGAAGAGCTAATGAGAGCTTGTTAGCTGAGCTGGAAACGTTCTTCCTCTTCGTGAGTCCTCCCATCCCCTGAACCAGTGCAGTCTATGTCTACGCAACTCCTACAGCCTTTCCTCTAGCAATATGTGTTTGTAAGACATAACACTGCACCTGCACTGCAGCCTTCTCTGTAATTTCTGTACGAAACCCAAAACATACACAGCGTTGTCACACCACCTTTCGACCTTCTACCACAGCACCATCTGCTATTCCAGCATTGGTTCCCAAGTCACCGCACGTCAGTCCTGCAAAGTGGCACCCACACACAGCTCCCTGGCACTGCACCAATCTCCGTGCAATGACAATGCTGCAGAGAGCGGAGGAACACTGCAATGGAATGACAGTGGCTTTGTGATGACATCCTGCCATCTAGCGAGGATCAGGAGAACAAAGAAAGACAACAACTGACAAGAGAGCTAGAGAGCTACATTCTTCCAAACTAAGCACAATATGATCTAGCTAGCACAGAGCCAACGTAGAAAGTTCCCTTTATAATCAGTCGTCTTAAATAAACATTTAGGCCCCGTTCAATCCTCGCATGTTTAAAACACACATTTGTTTGCACTTTTTTTTAAGTCAAAGGACTGCCCTACGCATAACAAGAACAGCAAAGTAGCTCTTGGAGCTTTTTGCTGTGTTGCAGTTTGCGTAATTATTACCATGCATTTTAAACCTTTTTGCAAAAACGTGCATCTGCTTGCCACATTTGGTGTGCCAATTAATAAATGATGGTACTGCAAACACAACATTTGTTTTTCATGAGTTATGGGAAGATGCGCAGAAACGCTCACTTCTGTATGCCTTTCCAGAACACACAGATGAAAACATAGCCTTATGCCTTGTACACACAATAAGATTATCAAACGAACGATCAGTCGGGTTTTTATTTTGCATGCTAGTCTCTCTATATCAAAAATGAAGAGATTACTAAAGTTATGAAAATTCTTGCACAATAGAATAAAAATTCAGGAGGGGTGATGTAATGTTTTGTATTTTTGGACAAAAACTGTACTGATTAATTAAACCACTTGCTGACAGCCAACAGTACATTTACGTCATTAGCTCGACATTAAATACCTTTGGTATGCCATAACCCCAGTATTTTTTTGTACCGTTGGCGATTCTGCATCTGATAAAAGTGGTTCCGGAGGCGAATTCGCCACGGGTTCACTTTTAGGGAGGTGTCGTCCCCCCCTCCTGCAGCTTCCCAATCGTCTCTGGGCTTGCCAAACCTGTCAGTTAGCCCGGAGCTGATCCGATCTTTCCAGTGCCTGGGCAGGAAGCCAACTGAGTGCAAGATAGCCCCCACTCGGCTCTATGTCCTTGGAGGACCGGAGCAACGTCCGATGTCACTTTCGGCCTTAAAGGGATGATTTGTTTTTTTCTTAATGGCAAAATAACTTTTATTTTTTTTTTTTATGCTTTTAAAAGTAAATGAGAGATCTGGGGTCTTTGACGCATATGTAAGTCGCACCTACATATGTAAACAGTGTTCAAACCACACATGTGAGGTATCAGAGCGATTGTTAGAGTGAGAGCAATAATTTTAGCACTAGATCTCCTTTGTAACGCTAAACAGGTAACCTATAAAAATTGCCTGTAAATTGTTGCCTATGGAGATTTTTAGGTACCGTAGGTTGTCCCCATTCCACGAGCGTGTACAATTTTAAAGCATGTGTAGCACCCTCCCTGGTTGGTGCTAGTGAGAAAGTAAAGTTTTGAGCCTTGTCTGCTTACCAGAGGGGTTGCAGGTAAATCTATATTGTTCTCTGCCTACCAAAGAGCAGGATTGGTTAGTAGGGTCTGCTCAATGTGCTCAGTATGCAATTCATTGTGTCTAGAGAAGTGTTTCACACTGGTCCGATAGGGAGTCATGTTGGACAGTGGGAGGAAACCTGACAAATGGGTGCAAAGGCTTTGATACAGTCCTGGTGATTGGCAGGGGGCAGGTTGCCTCGGTTCATTCTGGGATACTGTATGTAGCTCCCTCCTAGGTAGGTACCAGGAAAAGCATATTTGTGGCCCTGCCTGCTTATTAGAAGGGCCTGATCTATTAGTTTAGCCTGTTACATGTTTCCAAGTGTGATTCACTGGGTCTGAGGGAGTGTCCCCACTGCAACCAATGAGGGAGCTCTTTGCACAGTGGAGGAAACTCTGGTTTATGTCGGTTCCAGTGGGAGGGCTTTCCTACAATGCATCCTGGGATTGGACATAAATTGGACGGGAGCATGTGACAGAGTGTCTTTTGGAGGGAGCGTCAGTCCCAGGAGGAGGTGACGGCTGTCTCTCTTCCTGTAAAAGTGAGAAGGTGGTCTGGGCAGTTGGCTAGTGGAGCTGCTGGGCAGAGATCTTCAGGAAAAACAGTGTTGTGAGTACTCAAGATCTGCCCAGGGGTCTGTCTAGGAGAGGGGACCACTCCAGGGAGGTCGAAGGGGATGCAGGAGCCAGCTAACCAGGATTGTACAGTAAAGGGGGTGCCAAGTTGTAAAGCCTTGAAGATTGGGGAGTAAAGGGGGGCCCTGAAGTCTTCAGCAATACAGTTTGCATTAAAGTCAGTAACCTCAGGAAGAAGTACTTTGGGGAGCTCAAATGGACTTTTCCACAGTCAGAGGTGAAGTTCTAGTAACTGGCCTAGACGAGGCCAGCATCAGTCAGCATTAACCAGTGTCACTGAAGCGCTAATCAGCGTCAAGCAGCATTTTTTCAGTGTCCCTGCCTAATTGTGCATTGTTCAGTTGTTGGAGTATCCCACTTCTCCCTTCTCCCATCCAAGTTCTCAAATAAACCCCTAAAAACCAAAGAAACTGGACTGGTTCTTGGCTCTTGTCTGAGGTGCTCACACTTGAAAAACATGCTTAAAGGTACTGTTGTTGCTAGCGGTAACCCAGGGGGACCCACGCTCAGCAGCTCCCTTGGGAGTAGTTCTACATTTGGGGGCTCGTCTGGGATTTCGTCCTGGGTTACCGGGCCGGTTGCTAATGGCAACAGCCCAATACATTTTTCAAAATATCCATTTTTGTGTCCGGGACTTTGGTCTACTGTTCAAACCAAGTGTGAGGCCTGCTCTACGGGAGATGGGGAGAGTGGGATGAAGACAAAAGTACACTTTGAAGATTGCCCACGGCAAGGCAAAAATTCCAGTCAGAACTGTAAAATGGCAGGAATCTTTCACCTCAGTTATGAAATGTACACCTCTGTAAAGTATTGGAAGGTGGGAAAAAGGCCTCTGACTGTGAGTGAAAACTGGAAAAAGTCCAAGTGTGGACGAAGAAAATGGCGGCCAGGGGCACGTGGATCGGTGTGCCAGGGGCCATGTGTGTGTCAAGATTATATGGAATGATGTAGATCGTGCATGCGACAGCGGGACATTTATTCTGTGTAGTGACAGTGAGGATACTGTGTAGATAGCAGTCAGCCATGGACAGGGACATGGAGCTTTCTTCTGAGACAGTATGGTGACGGGCCTTACTTGTACATGTGCTGGGAAGAGGACTGTCAACCGTGCATACGACAGCAGGACAATTCTCTGGACTGGCAAAGAGGGACAGCAGGCTCATGGAGATGGAGGCTCAGCTGGGGCCCTGCTACAAGTAAGAAGAGTGGATGCATGTCTGGCAAGGGACATTGTCCACTTTGCAGCAACTTCTGTATCGGCTGAGGTGAGAGAGCGCGGCATTGGAGGGGTTACTGCACCGTGCGGGAAAGCGCAAGCTAAAAGTTTCTGCCTGGCAGGAAGAGCCACCGCCAAACAAGAAGAATGGGTGGAGACGTCGGTCACGCCAAGCCAATCAGGAGTGACTAAGGAAGTCTATAAATGACTTCCCCCTTCGGGTGTGGCTGAGAGGGAGACACGTGTGAGAAGAAGCAATATGGAGTTTGCTGGAGAGCAAGAGTGAGCAGCCGCAACTATTCCACCCATCAGCGGAGAACCTGCTGGGCAGACCCGGGAGCAGACCAAAGAGCCAGAGGTGACTGTCCTGTGGGATACAGGAGTGCGGATAGTGCCCGAAGGAGGACTGGCGCTGTGCACAGGAGGCGAGCGTGCAGCCAGTGCGGGCTCTGCAGCAATCTGCTGCTGCGGGCAGAGAAGAGTGAGGGTCAGCATAGACAGTTGTGTGTGTCGTGGGAGACAGGGATCATGACGGCCATGGAATCGGGGCCCCTCTGCGGAGGCGGGAGGGGAGTCTTCAGAATAATGATGCAGCTGGAAGCCATGAAACCTGGCAGTGGTTCAGCTTGTGCATCACCGCAAACCCAATTGCCAGATATAGGGTGCGTATTGGTAGTGGGGGCCGGGAAGTGGCCACCTGATGCACCGAAGGTGCCCACAGCAGTAAAGATGTCTGCTCCCATCCTGATCAAGGAGAGAAGATGGCTGGCGACAATCGGGACTCCTTCGGCCAATGTGAGGAGGAGGCCGGGGCCATCAATGTGGGGTCTCCCAGCTTCCAGTACAAGTTCAAGTCAATTGAGGACAGAATTGACAATTGGAGGTCTGAGGATGAAACAGAATGGGACTGGGAATCTGAGGCTGAAAGCAGTTCGCCAGGTCCTGATATAGTGGAGGCACCTGACCAGGAGACCAAGGAGTCTGTGAGGAGAGGGGAGCTGGCCCAACGTTTGGGGTTCTGTGAGGCCTATTCAAGTAGGGTCCCAGACCTAACCCCACCCACGAACTATGCCCGGGCTCGGGATCAGAACAAGGCCTACAGCTCCCTCATCATGCGAGAGGAGACCCCATTCTCCTTCGCTGGGATAGGAAATAGGAAGACCCTCCCCAGATTTTCAAGAATGCAGCGGTGGCTGCAGCACAAGATAGCAATGGAATATGGGTATAATTACCCATATGCTGCCAGGGAGATCATGCTTGAGAATGAGTCCATAAGAAAGACTTGGTGCAATGAAGCTATTTGGGACTTCCTATTTGTTCCTAAGCCCTTCCGGGACTCAACAAGAGCTGATCTTTGGGATAAGTTCACAGCAGTCAAAACCCAATGGTTATATGGGCGGTCCATATATGTGGACAGAGTAGAGGTCTGCTGCCCAGACGGATCCTGCCAGGCCTGGTCAATCCGAGTTTGGGTCAGTCAGTGTAACCTGGTGAGGGTCCCCCACCCAGAGTACTATATCTAAGAGTAAAAAATAAAAGGGAATACACAACGAAAGTAGAAAGGCTGGCTAGCCTGTGTGGAAATATATAATGCTGAATTTAAAAAAATATTTTTTTTCTTTGATGTTGGAACGTTTACCCCTGTTCACCACTTTTGCAGCATTCAGTGTTTTGCAGACCCTTTGGACCATCGGGCCAGGGTCATAAGGAAGAACTCTTGTTTATGGAGCCTTTGGGCCATCTGGCCAGGATCCCTGGATTACAAATACCTCACAGTTCAATGAAACTGTCTTTGGGCCAATGGGCCACAACAAGACTACATGGGTGGCCATTACAAGAATAGGCAGTGCATCCAGAAGGTCTGGAAAAGAAAAAAAGGGGTGCTCTGGTGCTAGAGTCCCCTGAAAGAAGATAACCCTGCCTAAGTATAAAAGGAATGGCCGCAAGCGCTAAACCTGGTCACAAGTAACACTTATACGGGTATATAGGAAAATGCTATATACTGTATACAGTGTGTGTTGTGACAGGGGGTGTAAGCAGTGGTGGGATTCAGCCGGTTCGCACCGGTTCCATAGAACCGGTTGCTAACTTTCTGCAAGTTCGCAGAACCGGCTGAATCCCTCTGCACGTCTGTGTCCCGAGCTCGGGCAGACGTGGCGCCACGGCCCGCCCATTCTGTGACAATAGCGAATGAGAATTCGTTATTGTCACATGATCCTCCTCCTGGCCAATCAGGGAGCGGGTCCTCCCGTTTCCTGATTGGCCAAAAGGCAAACACCGTGCCGTTGGACGAGAAGGAGGCTCCGCGGGAGGACTCGGAGACGCGGGGAGCCGACTGCGAGACCGTCCGTGAGGTAAGTGCATTTGTCTCGCGGGGGGGGGGGGGATCGCTGGCACTCTGCAATTGGGGGCAATGTTGTGGCTGGCACTCTGCAATTGGGGGCAATGTTGTGGCTGGCACTCTGCAATTGGGGGCAATGTTGTGGCTGGCACTATGCAATTGGGGGCAATGTTGTGGCTGGCGCTCTGCAATTGGGGGCAATGTTGTGGCTGGCACTCTGCAATTGGGGGCAATGTTGTGGCTGGCGCTCTGCAATTGGGGGCAATGTTGTGGCTGGCGCTATGCAATTGGGGGCAATGTTGTGGCTGGCGCTCTGCAATTGGGGGCAATGTTGTGGCTGGCGCTATGCAATTGGGGGCAATGTTGTGGCTGGCACTCTGCAATTGGGGGCAATGTTGTGGCTGGCGCTCTGCAATTGGGGGCAATGTTGTGGCTGGCACTCTGCAATTGGGGGCAATGTTGTGGCTGGCGCTCTGCAATTGGGGGCAATGTTGTGGCTGGCGCTATGCAATTGGGGGCAATGTTGTGGCTGGCACTCTGCAATTGGGGGCAATGTTGTGGCTGGCGCTCTGCAATTGGGGGCAATGTTGTGGCTGGCACTCTGCAATTGGGGGCAATGTTGTGGCTGGCGCTCTGCAATTGGGGGCAATGTTGTGGCTGGCACTATGCAATTGGGGGCAATGTTGTGGCTGGCGCTCTGCAATTGGGGGCAATGTTGTGGCTGGCACTCTGCAATTGGGGGCAATGTTGTGGCTGGCACTATGCAATTGGGGGCAATGTTGTGGCGGGCACTATGCAATTGGGGGCAATGTTGTGGCTGGCGCTATGCAATTGGGGGCAATGTTGTGGCTGGCGCTCTGCAATTGGGGGCAATGTTGTGGCTGGCACTCTGCAATCATTGGGGGCAATGCTGTGGCTGGCACTCTGCAATCATTGGGGGCAATGCTGTGGCTGGCACTCTGCAATCATTGGGGGCAATGCTGTGGCTGGCACTCTGCAATCATTGGGGGCAATGCTGTGGTCACTGTGCATTGAAAGGGGGGCACGCTGGTCTCTCTGCATTGAAAGGGGGGCACGCTGGTCACTGTGCATTGAAAGGGGGGCACGCAGCGCTGGTCACTGTGCATTGAAAGGGGGGCACGCAGCGCTGGTCACTGTGCATTGAAAGGGGGCATGCTGGTCTCTCTGCATTGAAAGGGGGGCACGCTGGTCACTGTGCATTAAAGGGGGCATGTACACTGGTCACTGTGCATTGAAAGGGGGCACGCTGGTCACTGTGCATTGAAAGGGGGCACGCTGGTCAATGTGCATTGAAAGGGGGCACGCTGGTCACTGTGCATTGAAAGGGGGGCACGCTGGTCTCTCTGCATTGAAAGGGGGGCACGCTGGTCACTGTGCATTAAAGGGGGCATGTACACTGGTCACTGTGCATTGAAAGGGGGCACGCTGGTCACTGTGCATTGAAAGGGGGCACGCTGGTCACTGTGCATTGAAAGGGGGCACGCTGGTCAATGTGCATTGAAAGGGGGCACGCTGGTCTCTCTGCATTGAATGGGGGAACGCTGGTCACTGTGCATTGAAAGGGGGTACGCTGGTCACTGTGCATTGAAAGGGGGAACGCTGGCCACTGTGCATTGAAAGGGGGCACGCTGGTCACTGTGCATTGAAAGGGGGAACGCTGGTCACTGTGCATTGAAAGGGGGCACGCTGGTCATTCTGCTGGGAAAGTCGGAACTGGTTACTAAAATTTTTGAATCCCACCACTGGGTGTAAGGGTTAACTGGGGGGGGCAATCGGGGGTTAAGTGTGCCTATCTAAGTGTGTGTGGGTGTGCTTGGTGCAGTACTCTCAGTTTAGATCTGCTCTCTCCTCTCAATAAATCCAAAAAGGATCATAGGAGGGGAGAGCAGGTCTTTTCTGTGCCTGTGTTTACATTTCACAGGCACAGAACAGAATTTTTTTGGGTCATACCGATCAACAGGTCCAGGCCAAAAATCATTGGCCTGGACCTGATGACTGATCGGTTCTGAACCCAAGAAGGTCATCAGGGGGGCTGGGGGCGGGAACGAGCGACATGCTACATGTATAAAAGCCAGGAGCACATGTGCTACGAGGTCTTTGGCTGGAGAGTCCTGGAGGGAGGGGTGGCTGCCTCCTCCTCTGTAGCAGTGGCATGCGGTCACAGGAGGTCATCCTGAGGGCCAGAGGAATGGATGAGAGAAACTGAACCCAGGGGATGCTAGTGAGAGTGCATATAAAAAGAGTTGCGCTAAAACAATTGAAGAAAATCCCAACAGTCCACATGTATTCAATTGCTTGAAGATGTAGGCGTACAGGATGATGGTAAGTTTTATCAATAGTTCAACATTAAAATGCTTAAGTATGCCAGGTAGTTGATACAAAGCCCTCTCTGAATCCCGGTGGTACCGTATCTCACAAGTAATGGGGGATATTAAACAAAAGGGACAAGCCCATAGTGCATTATCTCCAGACCACTTTATTAGACTATAAAACACAAATGTGCATTCACCCTTTCGGTGCTAAAAACAGGCATATAACATCCAAAGTAGCAGCAAGCTGGAGACTGTCTCGCAGTGTTCCTTGCGCATAACCAATAAAATGGCCGTGCTCAGACTTCCGGGTGTGACGTGATTGACGCTCGGCTAGCTCCTCCTTTAGGGAGGAAGTCTGAGCACTGAGAACTACCTGGCATCCTCGCTTTGGCTTTGGAGGTATTGGGAGCTGCACGGTTCTGGAAAGAGGCTGTAGTGGTCCTTAACCACTCACTGCTCCAAACCCACCATTGTCTGGTAAGAGGCAGTATGTGGTGGCTGGGTACTCACTTTTGTTTGTATTTACCAAACACCTGGGTGGATGACCTATAAGTGTGCTATTAGACATCCTTAAGCATTTTAATGTTGAACTATTGATAAAACTTACCATCATCCTGTACGCCTACGTCTTCAAGCAATTGAATACATGTGGACTGTTGGGATTTTCTTGTTTTAGCGCAACTCTTTTTATATGCATACATTTTAACATACCAGTGTTTGGAGTTTGCTGCTTATGTAAGGGCGCGGGGTATTTATTTTGATTTTATATGCTAGTGAGAGTGTCCTGAAGATAATTGCTAGTTTACCAAGTCATCAAGAGAAAAGAGACCTAATCTTGAGGCAGAAACTCCCCAGGTTCTCAAGATGCCAGCACGTAGTACAGAAGAAGGTGGCCTTGAAGTATGGGTATGATTACCCCTATGCTCCTCGGGAGATTATGGAAGAGATTGAGTCCAAGAGAGAAGAGTGGTGTGATGAGGCGATTTTGGAATTTCTATACACCCACAAACCGCATCAGAACCAGAAGAGGTCTGAATTGTGGGACACTTTTCTTTCTGTCAAGGCCAACTGGAAGCTAGGGTGGCCCAATTGGGACAGGCAAGGCTTGGGCTGTTCACGTTCAGGACCCTACAGGAAAGACTGTCTGGATACCTCATCCCGACTACTACTGTTGAGGATGTAGAATTTCCACCCCTGTAGGGGAGTTGTTGTGTCGTAAGGCTGGCAAGCCTGGAAGTTTGTTAAAAAGGGGCTGGAGTGCCCGAAGAAAGTTCAAGTTGTTGTTGGGGCTGGAAGCCCTATTTCCACATCCCCCTATCCCTCCTATCCTTGCAAGAAGGATTGGGAATCAGCCGAACAACTACCACTGTGTGGTATCACTAGTTACTACCAGAGACACTTTGTGAAGAAGTTTGGGCCAACGGGCCAGGAGAATTGAAGGGCAGAAAAAAAAAAGAGGACCCCTTTACAAAGATACTTTGCTCAAAGGACACTTTGTGAAGATCCTGTTAGGCCAGTGGGCCACTTGAAAGAACTTTGTGTGAGTTGCTACCTTGGGAGAGGAGGTAGTGGCTCATTGTCTCTTCAAAGAAGGGGATGCTAGAGATTGAAGAGATTTGCAAAACCCACAAGTGGACAAGTTTGCTCAGGCTCCAGCAAAATAGTTAGTCGCAGAAGAAGATATGTTTCCTCAGTGTTACAGAAGGAGAAGACACTGTGAATACCAGTCGGGTGGACTACGCTTTTCTTCATTCTGAACTTGTGGGTCTGACTAAAATAGGAGAGAGTCAGTGCCCTAGTGATGGAGAGGGACTGTGCTTATTATTCAGTCAACAAAATGGTTCTCAGTAGGAACTCACATGGAGGTGTCGGATAGTTAGCTTGACAGGGTTTGTTTGTTATTGGTTTTAGGAATAACAATATAGCGTCAAGTCAAGCATGCCCTTAGGGAGCCTGGAGTAATGAAGATCTCTACTGAGATGTCGCAATTAGAGATAAATGTGGTCAGAAGGTCACCTCTGAGGAGAGGGCAATCTCATCGTGAGTAGGTAGGCGGTAGCACTGTTTTAATTTGTACATAACTCCATTTCCTTTGCAGGCCTGCTTAGGACTCCTGGGTCTGGATAGGCCCTCCACTATTCAATGCAGATTTCTATGCAATGGACATATTGTATCTAGATAGCTAGACAGGGTAATGTTTTTTTTACCTGTCAAGCAGATTTTTGTTTGGCGTGGGGTGCACTGATTTAAATGCACCTGATATGTGTACATACACGTGTGAATATTTGTACAGCAGAGTCATATATTTTTTTACAATATTTATTGTATCTACTGATCCCATATGGGTATGCCCCATGGCCCTGTACATTTGTAACTTCCCTTTTCTCTCTTTTCCAAGTTTGTGGGATACTCCGTGAAAAAGTAGGGGCGGCTGCCCAGAGCCAGTGAGGACATGGCATGTCATCTGTGACATAAGGGGGTGGGGTCTCCCGATGATGCCACCATGAGGCCACGCCCCTAATGTCTATATAATAAGCTGCATAGACCGGCATAATCGCCGGAGACAGTATTGGAGGAGGACCGGAGGAAGAAGAAGACCAGAGGAAGAAGAAAAATAGCGGAGGGCAAAAGAGCGGAGGGGAGAAGAGCGGATGGGAGAAGACCAGATGAAGAATTTTAATAAACTTTTCAAAACGTCTCCTGTCATTATTTACATACACTGCCTTTTATGGGGTGAATGGGTAGGGGTACAATGTACCCCATACTCATTCACATAGGGAGGGGGTCCAGGATCTGGGGGGCCCCCTTGTTAAACGGGGCTTCCAGATTTCGATAAGCCCCCTGCCCGCAGACCCCCACAACCACCGGCCAGGGTTGTCGGGATGAGGCCCTTGTTCTCATCAACATGGGGGCAAGGTGCTTTGGGGTGGGGGGATGCAGAGCTCACCCTGCCCCAAAGCACCCAACCCCCCTCATGTTGAGGGCATGTGGCTTGGTATGGTTCAGGGGGTTGGGGCTGCTCACTCGTCCCCTCCCCTTTCCTGGCCTGCCGGGCTGCATGCTCGGGTAAGGGTTTGGTATGGATTTTGGGGGGGACCCCACGCCGTTTTTTTCCCATTTTGGCGTGGAGTTCCCCCTCAAGATTCTCAGAGCGCAAGTTGCACTGCAAGTCGGATCATCCTCATCCGACTTGCGATGCGCCTTCCATTCAAATCAATAGGCTCCCATAGGGAACCATTGATTTTGAATGGAGGCAGAAAAAACGCTGCTAAAAGCGACGTGGCCAAACGTGCAATAAAGCTACTAAAAGCATGTTTTTACAGCTGCTTTTTCCTGGTGTTAGAAGTGGCTCTGCAGCTAGTTTTTCTGATGCCCTGCGTGCATGGGGGCTGAGACTTTACAACTCCCTTAATGACTTGCTAACCACCATCAGTACATATACTGCAGCAGGTCATGTCTGTCCTGTGAAAGGACATAACTGTACATTGCTTCTCAGGACCATTAGCGGACAGTTCACAACAGGGGGAGCCAATCAGTGGGTCCGGCAGCCGCGATTACCGCTGGGCACCCGTGATCTCTCCCCGTGGATGATGGCAGACCGCTGTTCTGTCAGTAATTAACACAGGGATCCTGTGTTCCTCTTATTTAGGAACACAGGTCTCTGTGTTCATTCAGTAAATACAACCTGCACACAGTTAGATAGCACCCCTAGGAACACATTTAACCCTTTGATCGCTCCTGGTGTTAACCCCTTCCCTGCCAGTGTCATTAGTACAGTAACAGTGCATATTTTTAGCACTGATTACTGTAGTAATGTCACTGGTCCCCCCCAAAAGTGTCAAAAATGTCAATTAGGTATCCAATCTGTCCGCCGCAATGTCGCAGTCCTGCTAAAAATCGCTGATCGCTGCTTTTACTAGTAAATAAATAAATGAAAATGACATAAATCTTTCCCCTAGTTTGTAGACGCAATAATTTTTGCGCAAACTAATCAATGCACGCTTATTGGGATTTTTCTTACCAAAAATATTTAGCAGAATACAAATTGGCCTAAAATTCAGAAAAAATTTGATTTTATTTTAATTTTTTTTTGGGAATGTTATATAGCAGAAAGTAAAAAATATTGTTTTTTTTTTTTTTTTCAGAATTGTCGCTCTTTTTTTGTTTATAGCACAAAAAATAAAAATCGCAGAGGTGATCAAATACCACCAAAAGAAAGCTCTATTTGTGGGGAAAAAAGGACATTAATTGTATCTGTGTACAGCGTCACATGACTGCGCAATTGTTATTTTAAGTAACGCAATTGCGTATCACAAAAAATGGCCTGATCATTAAGAGGGAAAAACCCCCGGTCCAGAAGTGGTTAAGTTACAAAAAAAGTTAAAAAAGAGTTAGGCTGCATTCACATGTCAGCGTATGGATCGCGGGCAGAATCGCCGCGATTCCGCCTGCGATCCGGAGATCATTGCAAATCGCGGGACGCCTGTGCGTTGCCTGTGATTTGCAATAGCACCCCAAATGCTGAGCGATGTTGCCGCGATTTCCGCCTGCCGAATCGCGATAGCATCGCGCAAAAAAAAATCGTGGGACGCATTACACCCAAAAAAGTACAAGAGCTTCTTTGGAGCGTATTGCGTCCCGTGTTTTTTTTTGCGCGATGTTACCGCGATTCGGCAGGCGGAAATCGCGGCAACATAGCTCAGCGTTTGGGGTGCTATTGCAAATCACGGGCAACGCACAGGCGTCCCGCGATTTGCAATGATCTCCGGATCACGGGCGGAATCGCGGCGATTCTGCCCGCGATCCATACGCTGACATGTGAATGCAGCCTAAAAAAAAAAAGTTGCTGTTTTATTGAGTTATTGTTATATTGTTACTGTGTGTTATTGTTAACTGTTGTTGTTTGCTTTGCAGGATTGTCAATCAGCTGCAGTAGTGATCTGTGTATTCTGACAGCACCAGGGTGCTGCTCTCAGAATACATACATCAGTGCTTGCAGTACTGTGGGAGGATATTTCTCTACCCGCAGTTAAAAAAAAAAAGAATGTGTTTGTCCAGCATTAGGAGCACCATCAGGCGTTAATTACGCATTGAAATTTTTGACTACCTATCATATTAAAAATGCCAGGACAGTAAAAAGTGTGTTTGCTGAGAGGCATGACGAGTCTTTAGAAGTTAATTTTTTGCCACATGTTTTTGAAAAATGAAAAACATTTTTTTTTTTTTTTTTTACACAGAATTGTTTTTTCACTGAGATAATTCTTACACACATCATGGGTATACAGTGCCTTGCGAAAGTATTCGGCACTTTGCGACCTTTTGCCACATTTCAGGCTTCAAACATATATAAAACTGTAATTTTTTGTGAAGAATCAACAACAAGTGGGACACAATCATGAAGTGGAAAGAAATGTATTGGATATTTCAAACTTTGTTAACAAATAAAAAACTGAAAAATTGGACGTGCAAAATTATTCAGCCCCTTTACTTTCAGTGCAGCAAACTCTCTCCAGAAGTTCAGTGAGGATCTCTGAATGATCCAATGTTGACCTAAATGACTAATGATGATAAATAGAATCCACCTGTGTGTAATCAAGTCTCAGTATAAATGCACATGCACTGTGATAGTCTCAGAGGTCCGTTTAAAGTGCAGAGAGCATCATGAAGAACAAGGAACACACCAGGCAGGTCCGAGATACTGTTGTGGAGACGTTTAAAGCCGGATTTGGATACAAAAAGATTTCCCAAGCTTTAAACATCCCAAGGAGCACTGTGCAAGCGATAATATTGAAATGGAAGGAGTATCAGACCACTGCAAATCTACGAAGACCTGGCCGTCCCTCTAAACTTTCAGTTCATACAAGGAGAAGACTGATCAGAGAAGGAGCCAAGAGGGCCATGATCACTCTGGATGAACTGCAGAGATCTACAGCTGTGGTGGGAGACTCTGTCAATAGGACAACAATCAGTCGTATACTGCACAAATCTGGCCTTTATGGAAGAGTGGCAAGAAGAAAGCCATTTCTTAAAGATATCCATAAAAAGTGTTGTTTAAAGTTTGCCACAAGCCACCTGGGAGACACACCAAACATCTGAAAGAAGGTGCTCTGGTCAGATGAAACCAAAATCAAACTTTTTGGGAACAATGCAAAACGTTATGTTTGGCGTAAAAGCAACACACCATCCCCACTGTCAAACATGATGGTGGCAGCCTCATGGTTTGGGCCTGCTTTTCTTCAGCAGGGACAGGGAAGATGGTTTAAATTGATGGGAAGATGGATGGAGCCAAATACAGGACCATTCTGGAAGAAAACCTCATGGAGTCTGCAAAAGACCTGAGACTGGGACGGAGAATTATCTTCCAACAAGACAATGATCCAAAACATAAAGCAAAATCTACAATGGAATGGTTCACAAATAAACATATCCAGGTGTTAGAATGGCCAAGTCAAAGCCCAGACCTGAATCCAATCGAGAATCTGTGGAAAGAACTGAAAACTGCTGTTCACAAATGCTCTCCATCCAACCTCACTAGGCTCGAGCTGTTTTGTAAGGAGGAATGGGCAAAAATTTCAGTCCTTCGATGTGCAAAACTGATAGAGATATACCCCAAGCGACTTACAGCTGTAATCGCAGCAAAAGGTGGCACTACAAAGTATTAACTTAAGGGGGCTGAATAATTTTGCACGCCCAATTTTTCAGTTTTTTATTTGTTAAAAAAGTTTGAAATATCCAATAAATTTCGTTCCACTTCATGATTGTGTCCCACTTGTTGTTGATTCTTCACAAAAAATTACAGTTTTATATCTTTATGTTTGAAGCCTGAAATGTGGCAAAAGGTCGCAAAGTTCAAGGGGGCCGAATACTTTCGCAAGGCTGTACATGTCATTACAGTGTTCCCGCATCGCATCAGTGTGAACCGGCACTGAATGACACAAATCGCTTGTAATAGGTCAACAAAAGTCCTTTAAAGGACTGGTATAGTTGTACTATTGTTTGGTGTGCAGTATATAGGGGTGTAATACACTTATAATATACTTTCTAATATAGAAAGCATATTATAGTGTATTACTACAGAAATCTTGCCTCTTTCGCTGCGTTAATTCTGCCACACACAGTGACAAAAGTTACCAGAAAATATTTTTCATAACTGGTGTGATAAACCAGTGGCCCCCCAAAACGAAAGATTGAAGCGGGGTGTTATATAACAATATACTTTGATAATAGTGTATTTGGGTACTACAGAAATTTTGCCTCTTTTGCTGCGTTAACTCTGCTACACACAGTGACAAAAGTTACTGGGAATTTTTTTTTATAACTGGTGTGAAATACGACAGATTGAAGCGGGGTGTTATATACCTTCTTCCACATATACTGCGCTTCTCTAGAGACTTTTGTCACAGAGTCATTTAAAAAATGACAGGCAGAGGAAGAGGCAGGCCCTTCCGCAGGGGTAGGGCAGGAGCACCAGGCCGGAGCCAAAGTAAGAAGTTGCAGAAGGTGCGTTCGATTACGTCAAAGGACGCACCAGACTTGGTTGAGTGGCTCACTCAGCCTTCCTCTTCTGCACCCTCCTCATCCTCTCTATCTGCAGCCTCTTCACTCTCTGCTGTGTGCACCCCCAAAGACACCACCACCAACACCACCACCACCACCACCATATACCCTCCGCTTGAGTCACAGGAATTATTTTCCCATCCATCACAAGACATTTACGATGCGCAGCCATTCTTGGCATCGGATCAGGAAGAAGAGGTAGCAACAGCTGCCACTCAGCACTCTGACGACAGTACCCAGATCAGCCGAAGGAGGTTGGTCACCGCTGTTGCTGCCTACTCCAAGATCTCTAATGTTAGTGGTGGGGAAGGTGACGTTGATGATGCAGAGGCAAAATTTCTGCAGTACCCAAATACACTATTATGAAAGTATATTGTTATATAACACCCCTGCTTCAATCTGTCGTTTTGGGGGGCCACTGGTCTATCACACCAGTTATACTTTTTTCTAATTGCGTTTGTCAGTCTTTGTAGTTGTAGTATCGCAGCAGAACAGCTCACTAGTCACAATGCTGCACAATACATATCCAATATAATATGCTTTCGATATTCATCCAGCATTGCGACTTCCTCATCTTCCTGCTCCTGCTCCTCGGCGGCTTGATCAATAACATGACGCAATGCACGCTCCAGAAAGAAGGCGTAAGGTACGATGTCACTGATGGCACCCTGGCTGCGACTGACCAGTTTGGTTGCGCATGAGCAGCCACTGGAGCGGTGAAAAAAACCCAAGCTCCCCAGAACCTGTCCTGCTGCACAGTTCGTACAGGTAGTCGTTAACTGCATGCTTCTGCTGGAGCAGCCTATCAAGCATATACAAGGTTGAGTTCCATCGCGTCGGGCAGTCACAAATAAGACGTCTGACGGGCAGGTTGTGTCGCCGCTGAATGTCAGCCAGGCAAGCCATGGCTGTGTAAGATCTTCTGAAATGGGCCGAGATTTTCCTGGCCTGCCGCAAGATGTCCTGGACCCCAGAGTATTTGACAACGAATCGCTGCACGGCCAAGTTCAGGACGTGTGCCATGCATGGCACGTGTGTACTTTTGCCCTGTTTCAACGCGCTCAGCAGATTGGCACCGTTGTCGCACACCACTTTACCATACCGACTGTCAAATTGAGCGGTGTTAGCCACTGATCTGCATGTTAATGCAAAGCTGAAAGGAGTGCAGGACCAGTGTGGCTCTTCCAGGCACAACAGACACAGCACAGCATGGCAACGTCTCACCTGTAATGCCGAATAGGTTCTGGGGATCTTGGGCGTCGCAGCGGAAGAGACAGTAGCAGCGGAAAAGGAGGAGTCAGCCGAGGAGGAGAGGGAGGATGGAGGAGGAGAAGAGGCAGGCCTGCATGCAATCAGCGGCGGTAAAACAAAATCTACACGGGTGCCACGGGTTACATGCTTGACGGCCGTCAGAGGGTTCACCCAGTGGGCAGTAAAAGTTATATACCTTCCCTGCCCGTGTTTGCTAGACCACGTGTCTGTGGTCAGATGTATCTTGGCACAGACACTGTGTGCCAGAGATACATTCACTTACATGATGGAAGGTGGAGTGGAGGACAATTGTGAGGAGAGAGGAGAAGGAGAAAGAGAAGAGGCTGGACGGTGAGAGCCTGGAGTGTGGCTATGCGGGTTCTGACGGCGTTGCTCCCACTGGGCTCGGTGATGGGAGTCCAGGTGCCTTCTTAGGCCCCTTTCACACAGGCGGACCGTTCAGATCCGCCTGTCCATTTTTTTGGCGGATCTGAACAGTCCCCCCCATGCATGTCTATGGGGCATCAAATGTCAGCAGAGACATGTCCGCTGACATCCGATCCGTCAAATCTGGACGGATGGAAACCCTGCAAAGGACAGAGAGATCAAGTGTGGCCAGGACTGGAAAGCAAGCTGCCTGCAGTACAGGAGAGACCGTGCAAGGAGAAAGAACCTTAAGGAGACTGCTACAGAAAGTGTTGTGTACTGGGCAGAAAGAGGCATGAGGTGTGTGATCCAGGGGAAAAGCAGGAGCCATGCGGGAAGAACATGAGCCACGTGAGCACAGCAGCAGAGCCTAAGGACACACACAGGCAAGGGAGCTCTGTCTATACATAGTCCATACACCCCAATTATTCAGCAGCGTGTAGCTCAGCCTGTGGTTCATAGCTCCCAACTGTTCCAGATTTCGAGGGACTGACCTAGATTTAGAATAAAGTCCCTCTGTCCCTCTTTTTGGGCTAATTTTTATAGCTGTATGTAAAATGCACTTTTTATCTTTCAAAAAGTGTTTCCCAATGCTAAACCTTTTATTCAATTTCTAAGTTGCTGCATTTGCAAATTTTAAAAGCCAGTGTATATATATATATATATATATATATATATATATATATATATATATATATATATAGCAGAGGTAAAAAACAAAAGCACTTGTGTGCTTAACTAATCATTTTTTTTATAATTCTTCTTTAAGGGGTTGTTGACAGGAATGTGGCCTATGCCTACGTACATAATTTTGCTAATAGGTGTCCCTCGTTTCCATCTCCAAAAGCTGGGGGGGTATGTATAGTATAAAGAAGAACCCCTTTGCAGAAGCCATAGAGACTAAATTATTTGGAAACCAAAAATTTACCCCTCCACTGTGCTATAAAGATAGTGTGACCTGCCCCCAGCTAGGCTACAGGATTGGCCATTAGCAAACAGACTTCTGAGCCAAAAGACTATGTGGACTCCAGATATAGGTGTGGACTTGAGAGTGGAGATCCAGGGCATGGCAGTCTACCTTTTGTCTGGATCTGGGAGATGTGTGAGCAATAAGGAGATGGAGAAAAGGAGTGGCCAGTGTGCATTTGCCCTCTCCTAGCTGACAGGGACAAAGTTTGTGAGACTGATCAATGTTGTAAGGACATCTGCAGCATACCTTTGGCTTCCCTTATACTGTATGTTTCAATTGTGTTTGGCATCATAGAGATTTTCTGCTGTCAGTACTTCTGCCCAAAGGGGACTGCATACAATGCTGAATTTACCATACTCCTGGCCTCAGCAAGATTTATGCTTTATTTTTGCTGGTTGGTTGCTGCTTAGTAGTCATTACACAACTTTTTTTTCTCAGAAAATAGGTACAGGAACTCAACCGTGCCCCCCCCCACACACACACACACACACACACACACACACACACTGCCTCTCTCACTTGCGGGAAGATCATCCTCTGGGGTTGTCGGCATCCGCACTGCATTCCGGGCCCCTGCATCTCCCTTGTCCCTATCTTGCACTCAGTGGGGGACACTCAGGAAATCAGATTTGTGCAAGCCGTTGAGAGACAATCTGCCACTTGTAAACACAGAAGCCGGACTTCTGTGCTTACAAGTGATAGTGGTGAGCAGATAGCAGAGGACCTGAGTCAAAGGTGGCGGAACTTAGTTCCACCAAGTTCCAGCTGAAAAAAAACCCTGAGTCACTATGTTCATTAAGTTTTTTTTCAAGGTAGGCTATGTGCAAGAAAAAGCATTCGTAATGGAAGAGTTTAATTTTTTTTTAAAAAATGGTTGTGCTGTGTGCTTTTTACATGTCTATGATGCTCTCGCTTGTGGCACTGTGAAGAAAATTTTGTTAATACAAGGACTGTGCCATATGGGCGTAGACAGGGATAAGGTTAAAGTTTTGAACCTCTCCCACTATTAGCTCAAATTTGCTTTACCCATAATTTGATATGGCAATCTGAGCATGCCGCCTAATTTTTTTCCTCTTGGTGTCCAAGGCTGAACACCCCCCCAGGAAAAAAAGGATCTATAACCCTGTTAGCAAACATTACATATAAACATAAATAATAAAAGCAAATATTCCTATATAAAGTTTACTTGCAAAGTAACTGCTGTATTTACAGCATTCTAATTACACTGTACATTTAACCTACAAAGTAAAAAGTAAACTACTTTAATTATAAAGGATAAAATGTTAATGCCACCTTGTCTTATTCCAATCTTTAATGCTTCCCTTAGAGACTGCTGACTGTGAAATACACCATGAAAATGCTCCTGGAAAGTATTTGATTTCACATTATCCAAGCAATGCCCAGATAATATAAGATTACGTGTAAAGGGATTGGAGTAGAGGAGGAATTGGAGATCAAACACCAACTATGCAAACTAACAGAGGCTTGTGTTGCTGAGTGGAATGTTCCACTATGTAAACAATGCACTGCTGCAGAAAACACCACTTATGTTATGCCAATATATTCTTTAGCACTTAAAGTGGAATTCCAGCCCAATACTAACTATGCTTATACATGTTCCCATCCCCCTCCTGCTACTAGACATGTGCACAACCAAAAACATTTTTTTGTTTAGTTTCAGATAGATTCATTATATTACTAATTCCGTTTCTTTATGGAATTTGTTTAGTTTGGTTTCGGAATTCTTTTAGTTTCGTTTTCATTAAAACTTGTTTCCTTTATTGATTTTCTAACGAATTCCAACTTTTCAGAATGATTAGAATTTGGATCGGTTAAAAAAAGGTTAGACCGGTTCAAACTCTGTGTGAAGAACTCTTTACAATATTTTAAAGACACGTACAAATGCTCTCTAGGGAAATATTTCAATATACAGGCGGTCCCCGGGTTACAAACATCCGACACACAAACCACTCCTACTTACAAACAGAGGCAGACAACAGGAAGTGAGGAGAAATCTACCCCTAGGAAGGGAAATTCACTACTGTAGGAGTTCTCATGGGAAAAAGGTGTCTCCACTGAAGCTTTATCACCAATCCTTGTTTCCACAACCACCCAAAAGTTTCAAAATCCAATTGTCATAGGGACATAAAGTGAGGTGAAATCTTCTGAACAGGGATACAGACAGCAAAACAAATAGCTAATAGTTAACCATTCCCTATGCTATCCAAAAAAACTTAAAAGATATTATTTTGGCTGGGGCTATACTTAAAAAATTTACCTGTTCTGACATACAAACAAATTCAACTTAAGAAAAACCTACAGTCCCTATCTTGTTTGTAACTCAGGAAGATCGTATCTTTTTTATACGATCTAAGCTTTATTTGCTACAGAGTCCCCTTAAATTTTGAGCTATCTTGTCAAACGAAAGGCCTCCTATAGAGATACATATCTAAGGTGTACACCACTCTTACTGATCCGAATACATGTATCAATGGGAACAGGATTTGAATACCAGTTTTGAATTATCTGACTGGCAAGATATTGCCTATGCATTATCCAAAATATCCATTAACACAACATTAATGGAAGCAAATTATAAAATGCTCTTACGTTGGTATTTAGTCCCGACCAGAGTTGCGAAGATGCATCCATCTGCATTCCCCCATTTGCTTTATACGTTGTGGCCAGATGGCTTTAATATATCATGTTTGATGACAGTGCCCTGTAGTCACCAGATTCTGGATTAGCATATTTAATTTGATACATTTAGTGACAGGGGTTAATATCCGTAGATCCGCGCAACCAGCGCTTTTTCAAAGGCTTCCTGAGGAGGTCCCCAGAAAATCGATAAAACTCATCACATACATGTTTAGCAGCCAGAATAACTATTGCTAAATACTGTAAGCAGGCAATGGTTCCCCTTGACTGCATCAAGAATAAACTTCTTTTTTTTTTTAAGAAACATTTTATTGAAAATTTTACAGGCATACAAGTAAGGTTACATTGAATGCATAAGCAAAAAAAAAAAAAAAAAATTAGAGAAAACCAAAATGTGGTTTAAACAGACATCAGTAGTTGTAACAATAACACGTGACAAATGGCACATAGCTAATAACGAAGAAACCTTTGAAGCGTAGACAGGGGAAAGAGCACATGATCTTGGCCAGAAAATTAGGGCAGTGTGAGAAACAGGAAAAGCTTTTGAATATCAGGAAGGGTTCGGACTGAGGAGGAATGCACGCCCTAAAGGCGAAAGGCACTGTGGGATCCCTTGGCCGTATCTTGAGGGAGATGCGGTCCATGCGATGGAAACTTAGGAGGTCCCTGGTCACACGAACTGGGGGGCAGACACCCCCAAAGGGAACACACTGTGTCCGCGACCCCAGAACGTGCGCCCCGAGGGGACCATAGTCGGTGATAGAGGGAACAGGGGGATCACGCAGAAGGGTATGCTGGAGAGGGCGAATATTTGGTAAGTGCATGTGGACAATGAGGTCATCCTAATACCTAGAAACCACAGTACTTTAGGGGGGGGGAAATAGGGGGGTAGAACAAAAGGGGTGGGAGGTTGGCGACGAGACAGGAACAGGAGAGGAGAAAACGAAGAAAGGGAGGAAAAAAAGGCAAGAACAGAGAGAGAAGAGAAGAAGAAAAAAAAAAAAAAGGGGGGGGAGGGGGGGTAGGTATAAGAACGGGAGAGCCCGTCAGAGCTATGACTGAAAAAGGGAGAATGCTACCGGTTAGCCTGCCGTGCCTAACAATTTACTATATTCGGAGGAGAAGGAGAAGTGTAACCAAGTGGCCCAAGTGGTGTAAAAGTTGTCAGGGGAATCGTGGGCCTGGTGGGTCAGGTCTTCCATCTCCGCAATCTTACCCACCCTGCGGAGCTAGTCCGCAACAGTGGGAGGATGGGGAGATAGCCAGCGACATGGAACGCACATTCTCGCTGCATTAATGAGGTGGAGAGTCAACGATTTTTTGTATGCTTTTTGCGGGGTGGGCGCATGGTGGAGGAGGTGCTGAGCCGGGGAAAAGGCTAGGGAGTAGGTGGTGATGTGTTTAATAAGAGAGTGGGCATCAAGAATAAACTTAACTGGATCATGGATAATGATAGACTTACCTGTATTCTCTGCATCCCTATTAAGAAATTCTATGCAACATGGGATCCTTGTATACGATACTTATCTGTAACCTAATGAATTCCTGACTGACCCTTTCTTTCCCTTTTTTTCTCCTCTTTTTGTTTTTTTCACTTTCCTTTGCTTTTCCCTGATTGACTCCACTTGTCTTTCCTTCTTCCTCTTTTTAAAGCCCCGTACACACGTACCGATCGTCGGCGAACGATCGGCCGTCTTTTGTCCAGGGCTGTCGGTGTCTGTTGAAAAGTGCAAAAGACTGCACAAGAATTTTGTCCGCCGACTACAGCCGACTGCAGAAGTGATCTCATGTAATGGTTAACTTTCCCTGTGTTTTTCCTTTTCTGAGCATGCCCAGTCTTGCAAATCTGCGGTCTGTCGGCCGAAATCTGTACTGACGTGCGAACAATCGGCCGCTCTGGTGTCGGCATACAAAAATTTTAATGCTTGCATGACAGATTCTTTTCGGCCGAATGTGCGCTGTCGGCTGTCGGAGGCATCATACTAACAAGCCTACAATCGGCAGATCGGTACGTGTGTATGGGGCTTTATAATTTTTTTGGTTTGTCAGATTTCTTTAATAATTTCAAAATATTATGATGGAACATGTAGTCCTACACTGATGATACTCATATGAATGTGCAGCGAAGTTCCTTTTCCTGTCCCCCCCCCACCCTCTTTTTTCTCCTTCCTTTTTCCAACCCAGAACTTTTTTTTTCCCTATAACATAACCATTACCAGTACCACATAACTAAATGGCTCAATGAAATATCATGTAGGCAATCCCTAGTGGATTAGATATTTAGGAAAACAGGTTTCTGTGTTCATTCAGCAAGCCCATCCCCCACACAGTTAGAAAGCACCCCCTAGGGACACATTTAACCCTTTGATCATCCCTGGTGTTAACCCCTTCCCTGCCAGTGTCATTAGTACAGTAAGAGTGCATATATTTGGCACTGATTACTGTAGTAAAGTCACTGGTCCCCTGAAAAGTGTCAAAAATGTCAGTTAGGTGTCCGATCTGTCTGCCACAATGTCGCAGTCCCGCTAAAAATCGCTCATTACCACCATTACTAGTAAAAAATAAAAAAAATAAAAATGACAATAATCTTTCCCCTAGTTTGTGGACGCGATAACGTTTGCGCAAACCAATCAATATACACTTATTGGGATTTGTTTTACCAAAAATATGTAGCAGAATATACTGTATATTGGCCTAAAATTATGAAAGAATTTGATTTTTAATTTTTTTTCTTTTTAAAAATGGCATGGTCTTTAAGGGGGTAAAACCATCCGGCCCTTAAATGGTTAAGCAGACATAAATGTAGCTTTTACTTCCACTTAAATCTCACTTTGCAGCCCATTCAATTTACAGACAGAGATGGAAATAGGGCTGGGCTAAGAATCTGGCAATCCAGCATTGGATTAAAAGACTGAGAGAAGTCAGGGGCTTGTTTAAACTGCTCAGAATGAATTAGCCATGAGTTAAATGTAGCTTATGCGGTCAGCTATGAACTGGTTCTCTTTCTATGCCAAGGCTGCTTTCTACTCTTCAGCTGGCCATACCCAAGCAGCGGTAACATTTGATTAAATGTAGCCGCTGTTCAACTGACAATTTCACACCTGGCTCATTCAATTTTTCAACCAAAAGATGTTGTGTGGGAGGGTGACAACAATGTGACCCACAGATCGAATGTTGGCTGGTTCGTTAAGAACCGGATAAAATTCATACTGTGTATAGCCAGCTTTAGTCTTGTCTGAGCTATGCTTGCTGTGGCTCTGACATATAATTATTGCCAGGTTAACAGATGCCATATTACAAAAGCTACAACAATGCCAAGATACAAAGTATTTGAACCAAGCCATATTAATAAAACCACAGTAATGTCATGTTAAAGTAATGGCATAGTAACAGAGTAATGGCAGGTCAGCAGAGTTATTCTGTCAAAATTGCAAACCCTTAAAAATTATTTCTTGAAATATTTTTCTTTTAAAGCAAAGAAACTGGCTTTGTTAAAGCGGAATGTGGCACCGCAAACTGAAAACTCTTATTTAATTCATTTTTATAATTCAAAACAAGCTCAGCCAACCATCCATATCTCCATGCTTTATATGATTAAAAAATCTTTTTGAAAAACTCCCCCCTAGCATTTCTAGTCACAACCTTCTAAGGGTAGAGGCTTAATGTAGCATTTACTTCCTGGAATCCATCTACCCTTAGCTCAGGTATACTGGTATTAGGGTGTGATTAGCTGAGAAAACCCCTTCTCCTATCCTACACATGAAAGAAAAAAAAATATGCATGAAATTTCATGGGATGTATGACATCAGTTTGGCCTAGGCCAGAAACCAGGAAGTGACTAAAGAAATGGAAAGTTTAAAACAGGTAAATATAACATACCTTCTTATCTATTTACTAATCAAAGTTGACTGAGAGAGTTTAGTTCTGCTTTAACCATGCATTCTGATATCCATATAAAATTGTGTAGCACTACAATTCTGTCTTGAGGAATATATAAACCAATCTGGGTTACCTATTTTGTCTTTTTTTTTTTCATTTTGTATAAGTACTACTTTACAAAAAAAACAGGTGAATAGACAGTAAAAAACAAAATGTACATTTTATAAAATGGTGTTACTGCCATGCACATTTGCTAATTTTCTCAGATTTGCCAGGACATTTCCAGATTGTTAACATTCATCCCAAGTCATTTTTATCTCTGAGTTTTAAATATGTAAATTACTAGTCGTGTGCCAAATTTGAGACATAACCCGGATTGGGCTTTTTCTCAAGGTGAAGACATATTGCATAGATAAAGGCTTTTTACATTACCAACTTTTTATGTTGCACAATAGAAAAACGTGGAATACTTCAGTTTTTGAATTAATGAAAAAGCATTCTGCACTTGTGGTGTGACTGTAAAATAGGGATGTGATCATCTATGCAAGTAAAATCCAGCTAAGCCAAGCTAACTCTTGTTAAATTACACATCCACCTGCACCCATAAGACAGAACCCTCACCAACTCTTCATTTGTGACTTCCTTTTAATGTACAAACCCAATTCCAAAAAAGTTGGGACACTGTATAAATTGGGAGCAAAAAAGGAATGGACTCATTTACAAATCTCATAAACTTATATTTTATTCACAATATAATATAGATAACATATCAAATGTTGAAAGTGAGACATTTTGAAATGTCATGCCAAATATTGGCTCATTTTGGATTTATGAGAGCTACACATTCCAAAAAAGTTGGGACAGGTAGCAATAAGAGGCCGGAAAAGTTAAATGTACATAAAAGGGACAGCTGGAGGACCAATTTGCAACTGATTAGGTCAATTGGCAACATGATTGGGTATAAATAGAGCCTCTCAGTGTGGCAGTGTCTCCCAGAAGTCAAGATGGGCAGAGGATCACCAATTCCCCCAATGCTGCGGCGAAAAATAGTGGAGCAATATCCAAAAGGAGTTTCTCAGAGAAAAATTGCAAAGAGTTTGAAGTTATCATCATCTACAGTGCATAATATCATCCAAAGATTCAGAGAATCTGGAACAATCTCTGTGCGTAAGGGTCAAGGCCGGAAAACCATACTGGATGCCTGTGATCTTCGGGTCCTTAGACGGCACTGCATCACATACAGGAATGCTACTGTAATAGCAATCACAACATGGGCTCAGAAATACTTCCAGAAAACATTGTCGGTGAACACAATCCACCGTGCCATTCGCCGTTGCCGGCTAAAACTCTATAGGCCAAAAAAGAAGCCATATCTAAACATGATCCAGAAGTGCAGGCATTTTCTCTGGACCAAGGCTCATTTACAATGGACTGTGGCAAAGTGGAAAACTATTCTGTGGTCAGACTAATCAAAATTTGAAGTTCTTTTTGGAAAACTGGGACGCCATGTCATCCGGACTAAAGAGGACAAGGACAACCCAAGTTGTTATCAGCGCTCAGTTCAGAAGCCTGCATCTCTGATGGTATGGGGTTGCAAGAGTGCGTGTGGCATGGGCAGCTTACACATCTGGAAAGGCACCATCAATGCTTAAAAGGTATATCCAAGTTTTAGAACAACATATGCTCCCATCCAGATGTCGTCTCTTTAAAGGAAGACCTTGCATTTTCCAACATGACAATGCCAAACAACATACTGCATCAATTACATCATCATGGCTACGTAGAAGAAGGGTCTGGGTACTGAAATGGGCAGCCTGCAGTCCAGATCTTTCACCCATAGAAAACATTTGGCGCATCATAAAGAGGAAGATGCGATAAAGAAGACCTAAGACAGTTGAGCAACTAGAAGCCTGTATTAGACAAGAATGGGACAACATTCCTATTCCTAAACTTAAACAACTTGTCTCCTCAGTCCCCAGACGTTTGCAGACTGTTATAAAAAGAAGAGGGGATGTCACACAGTGGTAAACATGGCCTTGTCCCAACTTTTTTGAGATGTGTTGACGCCATGAAATTTAAAATCAACTTATTTTTCCCTTAAAATTATGTTTTCTCAGTTTAAACATTTGATATGTCATCTATGTTGTATTCTGAATAAAATATTGAAATTTGAAACTTCCACATCTTTGCATTCTGTGTTTATTCACAATTTGTACAGTGTCCCAACTTTTTCGGAATCGGGTTTGTAGATCATTCAGTGTTGAGATATATTTTCATCACAGCCTTTCTCCTATGCAGTATTTGGAGTTCAAACCAGTAGATACTCTGTGTGGGGGTTCAGCTTCTATCATAGTGTTAACCCACCAAATTACATTTTATTTTTTTATAGTGTATCACCCTCTAGTGTGTGCTAGATGTAAGATAGGGTTTTTGTAGTATAGGTGTGTTAGAGTAGGAACATTTAGTTCAGCTCAGGACTAAGTGTGAGCTGTGAATCTGGGCCAGGGCTCAGTGAGTGAGGCTGTAGAGACTTCTAGAGCTGGTGGATGGAAGTGAGTAGGGGCTGTTGTATTTATCCAGGCCTCAGCCAATCCCCAGTATAGGGCTGGAAGGGGGCAAGGCTTACCTCATAAATGGGCATGAGCCATTCCAGCAGAGACAGTCAGGTGACAGATGGAGATAAAGTGCAGTGGAGATTGTAGGTGTCCCTCAAAGGTGCCATGAGGTTAGCATGAGTACAGCAGAACTACTGGGGACTTACAAGGGAGGAGGCTGCTACATGTAGCCAGTTCTTCCTGAAGACTGCACAAAGAGCAAATGACTCCTGCACTTGAGGGGTGGCCTTGCGGCTGGTATCCTGAAAATGTGATTCAGGTCGAATTGTAGTAAATTCAGGCTTTGCTGCCACTCTCAACGGGTCGTGGTAAACCAAAGCAGATACTGGAAAAGAGAAATGGACAGAGGGCGCACCAGCCTAGCGCATTATCTTTAAAACAATTTATTGCAATAGACATATATACACATTATACGACGATTATGAAACATGGGCAATAAGCAATGAGGGACCACCAGGGGTCTCCACTGGGCATCCTCAGCTGCCGCAGGCCATGGAAGAATGTAGACCTCCAAAAAAAGCTTACGCGTTTCGGGGTGTTCCCCCTTCATCAGAGCTGCTGATGAAGGGGGAACACCCCGAAACGTGTAAGCTTTTTTTGGAGTTCTACATCCTTCCACAGGCTGCGGCAGCTGAGGATGCCCAGTGGAGACCCCTGGTGGTCCCTCATTGTTGGTGGTTTTGAGCACAGCAAAAGTTTTTGTTATTTGCACAGATTCACTTTGGACTTGATTTTTTATTTCTATCTTTTGGACACTATATTACCATATTTAATTATTTATTTTTCATTGGACACTATATGTAAGAGTGGTTGTATTTATGGATATTTGCACGTCATTTTAGGAATTATTTGTAAAGGCTTTTATTAGTATTGGTTTACCACTGTGGTTTTATGTATTGAAGGAAATTGCACAGCATATGCACTTTTCACGTATATGAAAGCTTTTAGAGGATTTATTGAGAGCATCTCATTTATTATATTACTTATAACATTACGTTTATTCACCATTACTTTTTACATTTGATATTGATTACTATTTGCACACCAGACTTTTATTGAGGAAGGATAGCATTGGTTGTACCAGCTTATGCAACAATTTATTAAGAGTATTTATCATATATGTGACAGAACCATCTGACTTTGTATTATATTGTTGCTGCCTCCTTTCATCTGTTTGTTCGGCTGTTCCACGGCCCGTACAGCCCCCTTTATTCCCCTATGTTTTAGCCAAATGCCTTGCATGGTTTGGACTACTACAAATGGGACAGTCACATGCAGGAATAATGTCTCCCTTGTAAAATGACGATGTTATTCCCTGTATAGTATGAGGTCTCTGGACAGGAAGTACCACTCCTAATATGGTCATTCCAGGAAGTTCAATGAGGAGACGGACTGTCTGAGGTGGCTCTCCATTCACCTATTGTCGGGTGTGCTAATGAACTTGCCTGCTGTCTGCTAAGAGATGTATTGAGGGCTCTTTAGGGAACCATTGTTCTGTGTCTGGCTATTGTGTACATTGATTGCCCCCTGGGGGCTTCTGTCTCCTTGCACATGGCAGTCCTTCTGGTCAAACTATCTGACCAATCACCGCTGACTCATTTTCAATTCATCATTTGCATGGCTAAGGAGGACCAGAAGGGGAACTGCAGGTACTTTACAATTGACCAATAGGAAAGCGGTTGTTGGGGGCAGGATGTTCCAAATTCTGTATAAAAGTGTGCTGTGTTCTTCCAATAAATGTTGTTCCTGTTTTACCCTCAACTCGGAGCTTTGTCTCGTTTTTGGAGGGGGATTTATTATACAGAAAGCCGTTCAATTGTTTGGGGCCCTCTTTGGATGATTATTCGTATGCTGGTGTGCTACAGGGGTAATTCGTACATGCTTCAAAGGTGGTACATCCACTAAACGGCGGTTTCATTCCTTTCTAAGCTAAGGTTCGTAACAATATAGATTTTTAATCTGCGCAACACAATTTTATAGAATATATCCAGATACTGCCTGAAAATCTGTATTGAGCAGATACCGTAATAAGTGATGTTAATTAAATTAAAATGCTGAGTGCTGTAATATTAAAGTGCCAGCATACTGGATACGTTTCCAGATGCTATAAGATAACCTTATATGGTAGGTAACGCACAAACACTTCGTAAGTTACTGTAAACTCCTGGGGCTGGGTGCTTGGTAAAAAAGTGCAAAATAAAAAGTGCTGATAATAACTTTTATAAAAGTGCTGGTAATAGCTTTTATTGTATTCCTCGAGCTCAGGGAATGGGTGTGCTCATAAGCCCGATGTTAAATGCTAGAAGGAGACAGTATAAGAGCAATAGTCCCACAAAACGGTGTCCGTGCTAGTTTGTGCAAGAGCTAATATCCTTGGCCCCCCACTAGGTAAAGTACTTACCGCACGGGCTCCCCTCCTTCAAAGGGTACAGGGCTGGTGGGTGTTGTTCTAATGGAGCGGTCTCCCCCTGGGTGTCCGCAGGTAGTGTCCCACTGGGGGCCCTTATTCAGACTCTTCGTGGGTACCGTTACTGTCAACACATAAAAAGAAAAACTTGCATTGCGTAGTATATTCAGGTATAGAGAAAGAAGAAGCATACACTCACTGTTGAGGAAGTTCACTTTCAGCTTGCAGTGTCCGGCCGCTTCAGCGCTTCAGCGCTTCCGCATTCCACGGTCCGGAACTACTCTACCAGAAGTGACGTGTGACGATGTAAACTCCGCCCTACGTGTTTCGTCACTACAGTGTCATCTGGAGCGGCCCATGCCTATATTGTTTGTGCATGTGTTGCACACTGCTGCTTTTCCTGGAGATGGCTGAGACGAGAAATAGTCCCAGACCACACTTTTACTTTTACTGTCTTCGTCCATCTCCATTGCAATTTGAAAGAGACAATAAGGTTAAAAAAATGGCTGGCTGGCTGCTGGCACCCTGGCCTGCTGATGCCTGGCACTGTGGGTCGCTTGCTGGAACCCTGTTGTTGGTCGGTGGCTGACACCTGGCAGTGTGGGTGGCTGGCTGGTACCCTTTTGTGGGTCGTTGGCTGATGCCTGGCAGTGTGGGTGGCTTGCTGTCACCCTGTTGTGGGTCGGAGGTTGATGCCTGGCAGTGTGGGTGGCTTGCTGGCACCCTTTTGTGGGGTGGCTGGCGGCTGTCACCATGTTGTGGATCAGTGGCTGATGGCCTGGCAGTGTGGGTGGCTTTCTGTCACCCTGTTGTGGGTGGCTGGCTGCTCTCACCCTGTTGTGGGTCGGTGGCTGACGCCTGGCAGTGTGGGTGGCTTGGTGTCACCCTGTTGTGGGTGGCTGGCTTCGTCTCACTCTGTTGCAGGTGGCTGGCTTGCTAGAACACTGTGGTGGGTGGCTGGCTTGGTATCACTCTGTTGTGGGTGGCTGGCTTGGTGTCACTCACCCTGGCCTGTTGTGGTGGCTGGCTTGCTAGAACACTGTGATGGGTGGCTGGCTTGGTGTCACCCTGTGGGTGACTGGCTTGCTAGAACCCTGTTGTGGGATGGGTGGCTGGCTGCTGGCACCCTGTTGTGGGGTGGGTGGCTGGATGCTTGCCTGGCACCCTGTTGTGGGTCGATGGCTGGAGGCTGGCACCCTGCTGTGGCTGGCTGGATGGCACACTGTGGTGGGTGGCTGGCTGGCAACCTGTGGTGGGTGGCTGAGGCCAGGGCCTGTGGGTGGCTGGCTGGCTGGCACCATGATCGCAGTGCAGCTGCACACACTGTCCAAGGCTGTCCAAGGCGTGGGAGGCAGTCTTAGAAGGCAGAACGTGTCAAATTATAGGCCCAGCGCACGGAGACACATGAAGCAACACACGCAATGACGTCACATCGCACAATATCGTTAACTTCCGGGGGGCCATTTCCGATATATCCGGGGAAAGTGCATATCGGCCCTCAATATATCGGCCGATCCCTAGTAAACATACATACATACATACATACATACACACAGATATACAGTATATGACCTATAAATGAATGCATTAAAAGCAATAGGCGTTAAGGTACCAAACACTCAGGAATTACATTGTATGGGTGCAGGGTTGGACTCCTGGACAGATGTGGCCAGGTGCAAGATAGGCCCTCTCATAGGGACATGTTGCTAATCCATTAGATTTTTCTAAGTATATAATATTTTCAGGGTTGGTTACATAAGTCTAGCATTAGATGACATGATTGTTGTCACTACATTCGCTATAATTTCAATATTACGTCTATAGTCTACATTGATGGTCTGGAGGGCAGGTGTTGTCCTGCTTGACCCCTCTGCCGTATGTACAATATTGAACAAGATAGATAGATAGATAGATAGATAGATAGATAGATAGATAGATAGATAGATAGATAGATAGATAGATAGATAGATAGATAGATAGATAGATAGATAGATAGATAGATAGATAGATAGATAGATAGATAGATAGATAGATAGATAGATAGATAGATAGATAGATAGATAGATAGATAGATAGATAGATAGATAGATAGATAGATAGATAGATAGATAGATAGATAGATAGATAGATAGATAGATAGATAGATAGATAGATAGATAGATAGATAGATAGATAGATAGATAGATAGACCAAAACAGAGAGTAGGCTTTGTATATAGACTCATGTGATGTTATATCGTAACCATTTCTGATTTGTTCCTGTGTGTGTCTGTTTTAGACCTTATAATAATTTCTAAAGCATACATAATTTAAGATAGGTAAAAAGTATCATTATAAATGTAGCAATATTTCCAGGCCTGGGGTGGATCTGCCATCAGTACTGGTAACACTTCCAACACATTTAAGTTGTGAACCCAGGTGTGAGAACTGAGACAATGACCATTGCGACATCTTTGGTTTGTTTTGTTTTATTGTATTTAGGGAATGGGAGAAGGGAATGAGTGGGATACTCCTCTAGCTCTTCTAGGCTTAACTGGGACTTTCACTGGCCGAGGTAGCTCCTTGTCACTACTTGTGCTGCTGCAACTCTCAACTTTGTACACTTTACACTGACTCTTCAGGGCCCAAACTGCAGGTACCCCCTCTAATACTTCTCTGACTAGGCATCCCCTTTAACAGTTAGCTGACTCCTGGATTCCTTCTTCGGAGTGGTCCCCTCTGACACTAGGCAGACCCCCAGGGGCAATCCACAGTACTCACGACCTTTGTAGGCTTTCCTGGGACTGGACCCCTCTCTC
The DNA here is from genome assembly GCF_965119305.1 of Pelophylax lessonae. Taxonomy (NCBI): domain Eukaryota; kingdom Metazoa; phylum Chordata; class Amphibia; order Anura; family Ranidae; genus Pelophylax; species Pelophylax lessonae. The sequence goes on along the minus strand of NC_138769.1, from coordinate 359,962,897 downwards.
TCTCCGCTGGTTCTCGGCACACCGGATCCCCTCTGCAGCTCAGCTCCATTCTCTTTGGATTCCCAGGCCGCCACCTCGGACACCCTCTTCCTCTGACAGGAGGAGAGACAGCCGTACCCTTCCTGCTTGGACTCTGCTTCCCGCCAAAGACGCTGCGTCATGCGTGCCTTCAGAACTTATACCCACTCCCAGAATCCTCTGCGGCAGAATCTGCCTTCTGGGGTAGATACAGTCCTGAGTGTGTCTCTGATTGGGTTTCCTCCACTGCCCAATGAGAATCCTCTCATGGAGCCAGTGGGGAGACTCCCCTCTCAGCAGACACACCTGAGAGACATGACAGCCCAGCTGAAATCCTGGCCCTGCTGTTAGGCAGCCAAGGCCCACTATGCTTTACCTAGCACCTACCTGTAGGGTTCTACATAAAAAAAAATAGAATAGTAGTGGTGGGAGTTTATTTTGTTAAAGATTGAGTGTCAATGCGCATCCCCTGAAGAAGTCCTTTTTGAAATGTGTCAGATAGCAACATTTGTACTTTAATTTGTGACATTCTTTTGGAATGACACTCCAGTATATTTGAATAAGTGCACTGTTGTGGTGTTATGCGGTGAGCAAAGTGTGTGTAGCCCTTTGCAATAAATAGGCTGCCTTGCTTCAATGCAAATTAAGGACCCATTCACATTTAGTCCATTGCAGTGTGTTTATCATTTGAGTGCTAACACATGTTGCATTAAAGCAGGTCATTTCTTTTATGTGAGTTCTCATTCACAGAGAGCACCATGAAGTGTTTTTATTCTCCATTTATTGAGTACTCCGGGAAGGAAAGTACTAAGGGAGAGCAATATAATTTTGAAGCTGGTCTCAGCCTAAAGAGAGATGCCAGTATAAGACCTTTTATAATTTATTTATTTATTTCAGGTACTTATATAGTGCTGTCAATTTACGCAGCGCTTTACATATACATTGTACATTCACATCAGTCCCTGCCCTCAAGGAGCTTACAGTCTAAGGTCCCTAACTCACATACATACACAGTAGAGCCAATTTTTTTTTTATACAGGATCCAATTAACCTACCAGCATGTCTTTGGAGTGTGGGAGGAAACCGGAGTACCTGGAGGAAACCCACGCAGGAACAGGGAGAACATGCAAACTCCAGGCAGGTAGTGTCGTGGTTGGGATTCGAACCAGTGACCCTCTTGCTGCTAGGTGAAAGTGCTAACCACTACACCACTGTGCCGCCTAAGTGTTGCTAAACCCAGGACCCTGCATTCACTATTATTTTCCCACAGTACACAGAACATAAAAATGAAAACAGTTTATTAAATATAAACTGCTAAATACCTTTTCTCCTCAACAGTTAGAACAGTCTTGTGACTTCTATCAGTGTCTGGGTAAAGCTTGTATCAAGAGTTTTCATTCTTCCCTAACCATCCTATGAGGATGCAGGACCCCTGGCCCTCTGGGCATTGCTGATTGGCCCTGTGCTGATCACATGCACTCTCTAAAGAAAAAAACTCTCTAGCAATACACACCAAACTGAGCATGTGCAGCTTGCCCCAGGCTCTGCTCTATCAGGAGATGGATCGGGGACAGTGGGAAAAGGGGAGGATCAAAGAAGACAGGATCAGAATGGCCTTTTTACACAATGCAGAGGATTACCCCTTAGGTTCCACTGTGAGTATAACAAGCATGCTTTACTGCATATACAGACTGATTTTACTGTTGTGGGTTTAGTAACACTTTAAGGTCCATCATTCAAAGTGAGAGTATATCCACCTGCGAATGGTTGTGGCTGCACTGAAACATTCTCTACACAGCACAGATACTTATAAACATAATCACATATATATTTTCACACAAATCATCTTGTTGGACTGGGCACTTTTTTTTTTTTTTTTTTACATATTCTTGTTTATTTAATGTTAATTTATCAATTATATATTTGTAAACTGACCACTTTTGTACTTTATTTTATCCCGTTATGTTTATGATTTATTTGTGATTTACACATATGAATTATTGATTTTAGGTTCCTATGAATACACATTATTAGAGGATTTTAGATTATTTAATTTGTGAATGCTTGACTATAAGTTCATATGAATAAGCATTGGTCGGGGATTTTAGATTATTTATTATTAAAAAAAAAAAAAAAACGTGTATTAGCGTAACTGATTGAGGCACCAAAAACTATCTGAATAAAAGATATGTGAAAGTATGTGATCCAAAAAAGGTGTGCTGCCCCTTTAAATATTTCTAAATCATCACAAATTTCATATACATGAAAAAATTAAAGCTAACAAACATAAAAAAAAAAAATAAAAGTATTATCAATAAATGCTCAAATAGCCATATATCATGCAATTTGAACACATAAGGTGAACAAAAGGTCCCAGAAGTGAATAATCCTGCAGTTAATCGGCATAAAGAATCCAGTGTTGAAATGGTGTGACTTACAAAAAGTGCTCCAAAACACCTCCCGCTGGTGTTACACACACCTTACTAGATAGCTAGATCCCACTAAGAGAATACTATGTGCCTGGCTGCCTTGCAGCTATAACAGTTTTCACCACCACAATTACACAGTATTCTTAAAATGCTACTCTTAAAAGAGATGTAAAAAAAAAAAGAAAATCAATCTCATACTGTAGAATTTAAAAGCCAGGAACCAAATTTATTAAAATTGCACTTACAGGAAAAGAAGGTACGACAGTGTGTATGTAATAACCGGCACTGCCTGAAAACAGTGTGCCTGATGACATCATGTATCTGGCTCTGTCCTACACGTTTCTCCTTCACAGGCATCATCAGGGAAAGAGGCGATGCACACCATCTTTAAGGGAATATAATCTAAAAGGGGCATATATTGAATCTCATCACAAAATAAAGTACAGTAAAAAAAAAAAGTACAATAACGTCCTACACTGCCATTTTGGCCATATAGGAAACTGCAATAGAACACAGAATATATTAATTGTTAAATAAATGGGCTGCCTAACACATCAAAACAGGCCAAAAATGTGACCTGCTGAATATTTGCTAGTACAGCACACTGTATAGGGTTTTTTGTAGGGCTATTCACTCCAACGCACACAGTGGAAAAAATGGGTCCTAATGTATATGTATTGTAATGTCTAAAGTGTCCTAGAGAAAATTTACTGATTTGAGTTAGACATGTAGCGCAACCAAAATCTACCATATACTGAAAAGCTATACTACAAAAAATGTGAATATTCCAATATACTCAAATTATAAAGTGTACAACAAAAATTGCATTCCAAATACAAAATTGTGTAAAATCAAACTGTAAAGTCCAATCAATAAATATTGTGAGCATTGTGAATTCACTTGGTGTTAGCTGGCAACATTACTTTAAAATATTTTGATTATTTTGAGCACAGGTCACTGTGACAGGAGTCACTTTGGGCATGGGGGTTGTGGACCCCAAATTCCTTTAAAGAGGTTGGGAGGCACTATGTCCAGCCTTGTGTGGCTTTCTTATGTTTAAGTCACCCTGCATCTGTTATGGATGCAGGGTGACCAGGAGGGTGTTGAACACTGAAAATATGGTTTGGACTACTACAAATGGGACAGTCATATTCAGGAAAAATGTCTCCCTTGTAATATGAAGATTTTTGTTCCCATTTGCCATGAGGTCTCTGAACAGGAAGTCAACTCCTAATATGGTCATTACAGGAAGTTCTGAGGAGACGGGCTGTCTGAGGTGGCTCTCCATTCACCTATTGTCAGGTGTGCTAATGACCTCACCTGTTGTCTGCTAAGGGATGTATTGACACTCAGAGTAATGTGTATTGAGGGCTCGTTAGGGAACCATTGTTCTGTATCTGACCAATCCCTGTTGACTCATTTTCAAGTCCTCATTTGCATGGCAGTCCTTCTGGTCAAGTTATCTGACCAATTACTGCTGACTCATTTTCAAGCCCTCATTTGCATGGCTGGAGAGGACTTTATTGGGAACTGCAGGTACTGTGCAATTGACCAATGGGAAAGCGGTTGTTGGGGGAAGGATGTTCCAAATTCTGTATAAAAGTGTGCTGTGTTCTTCCAATAAATGTTGTTCCTGTTTTACCCTCAACTCGGAGCTTTGTCTCGTTCTTGGGGGGATTCACTGTATGCTGTTGGACACTGATTGCTAGGAGTGTAAGCTGATGAATGCTTTTCCTGTTCGTCTGCTAGCAGCTATTCATGAGGTTCCAGGTTGGAGTGCTATTTTGTATCCAGTTCGGGAGTTTGGTGTTCTGCAGTAGCTGTGCCTGTCTCTCAGAAAGGGGCATATCGCCTAAACGGATTTTAACCCCTTGTCTGCTGAAACGGTCCGTTACAATTGGTGGCAAGCGGCGGGATCGTTCCTACAGCCAGAAGGACAGCTACAGGAGACACCATTGCTCTGGATTTTACAATTGAGGGCAATGCATGTCCCAGTACAGCGACCCTGACAGCACCAGCATGGAACCAGCAGTGGAGTTCGATGAGGGTGCCATGGATGACCGAGATGCAGTCCGTAAAGGCATCTGGTACCAGGCACTGGGTATGGTGGAATACCAGCGGGGCGAGAGACTCCCCAAGGAAGACCAGCGACTGCAGAAGCGACTAGCCCTGCGGATGCCCTTCCTGGGAGAGCAGCCCCTGGAGGAATGGGTAAAGGAATTGGAGCTCCGGGTATGGCAGGAGATGTGGCTAGAGGATGCCTACCAGGCGCTCTGGTGGTATGGGGCACAGTACCTGCCCTGAACAGCCGAGCATGACAAGCCAGAGGGAGAGGAGTTTGATGGCCCTGGCTTGTTATGGGAGTCTTTTTCAGAGCTAGAATTTGGGAGCCCTACACAAGCCCGGTTCAGTGATCTCTTGGAGTGGAGGGAGAGCAGGTATGACTGGGACGACACTCACGAAATTGAGCAAGACCTGGTCCACCTGGTGACCCGGGAGATGGAGCTAGAACAGGGCTACCAGCAGCTGTTCCAATACTATGAGAAGGCTCAGCAGGAGAGCAGCAGGACAGACCCAGAGCCAGACCCATTCAGAGGGGACGAGATGGTAAAGTTTTACTGGGAAGAACCCCAGGTGGCCGGTAGAGATGGGACCGAGGTCTCTCCACCGGTCCTGCAGGGAATTGGGAGCCCAGTCTCCATTCCCCAGCGGCAGTGTAAAGTGCAGGGAGAGGAGAGCAGCCTCCTCCCTCCCCAGCGGCAGGCTGAGTTACAGGGGGCAGAGGTAGTTGTTCCTGCCCCCCAGCAGCAAAGTGATATGCCAGGAAGGCAGTGTGAAGTACAGGGAGAGGAGAGCAGCGTCCTCCCTCCCCAGCGGCTGGCTGAGTTACAGGGGGCAGAGGTAGTTGTGCCTGCCCCCCAGCAGCAGAGTGATATGCCAGGAAGGCAATGGGAAGTCCAGGGAGAGGAGAGCAGTGTCCTCCCTCCTCAGCGGCAGTGTGATGTGCCGGGAATTGGGAGCCCAGTCTCCTTTCCCCAGCAGCAGAACTCTGTATTGGGAGGAGAGACAGTCGGTCTCCCTCCGCAAAGACTGGAAGTATGTATGGGAGAGGAGATTGTTACCACCTCTCCCCAGCAGCGGATCATTAATGGGCAGAGTGTTCTATCGGGAGAGGAGCTTGTTACCCCCTCTCCCCAGCGGCAGCTTAATGTACCAGGGGGAGACTGTAAGCCCCCCACCGGTGCAGATGGGACCGTGGTCTCTGCACTCACGGCACAGGGGGTAGGGACAGTCGGTCCTGACCCCCAGCAACAGGGCTGTTTAGCCAAAGGGAAGACAGTCGGTCTTCCCCCACAGCAGCATGGTGGTGTATCTAAAGGGGAGACAGTCGGTCTCCCCCTCCAACAACCCGTCTCCAACCAGGCTACTTCTGTGGTAGCGCTGGCACCAGGGCAGAGTACCGCTGGTCTCTGCCCACTCAGCAACCCACCAAGGCAGTCTACCAGTCCCCCACACAGCCAAGGTGAGGCACCTGGACATGGACAAATTTCTCTTCTACCCAGGTGTAGTAACCAGTTATTTTGGGTGGGCTGTACTGCCGTTTCTGTTTTGTGGGTGGGCTGCTGGACCAACAAGGGCACTAACCGGCCAAAGGTCAGATACCTTGTTAGTCTGTTTGGAAAAGGGGAGAAATGTGACAGGATTTACTTTGGGCATGGGGGTTGTGGACCCCAAATTCCTTTAAAGAGGTTGGGAGGCACTATGTCCAGCCTTGTGTGGCTTTCTTATGTTTAAGTCACCCTGCATCTGTTATGGATGCAGGGTGACCAGGAGGGTGTTGAACACTGAAAATATGGTTTGGACTACTACAAATGGGACAGTCATATTCAGGAAAAATGTCTCCCTTGTAATATGAAGATTTTTGTTCCCATTTGCCATGAGGTCTCTGAACAGGAAGTCAACTCCTAATATGGTCATTACAGGAAGTTCTGAGGAGACGGGCTGTCTGAGGTGGCTCTCCATTCACCTATTGTCAGGTGTGCTAATGACCTCACCTGTTGTCTGCTAAGGGATGTATTGACACTCAGAGTAATGTGTATTGAGGGTTCGTTAGGGAACCATTGTTCTGTATCTGACCAATCCCTGTTGACTCATTTTCAAGTCCTCATTTGCATGGCAGTCCTTCTGGTCAAGTTATCTGACCAATCACTGCTGACTCATTTTCAAGCCCTCATTTGCATGGCTGGAGAGGACCTTATTGGGAACTGCAGGTACTGTGCAATTGACCAATGGGAAAGCGGTTGTTGGGGGAAGGATGTTCCAAATTCTGTATAAAAGTGTGCTGTGTTCTTCCAATAAATGTTGTTCCTGTTTTACCCTCAACTCGGAGCTTTGTCTCGTTCTTGGGGGGATTCTGTAACGTTCATGCGTTTTTGTTAGTGGATGGATTTACAGCTGCAGAATTATTACACTCAGTAGCCTTGTAGAGAATCTGTTGAACAAACATATCCAACTCTCAGGACTTCATCACCGTGTACAGCCTGTTATATACTATATATATATTAATAGATGTTTAATGGAGGGATAGAGTATATGAGGATATATAGATGAGAGACAGGCTATTGTATGGTGAGCACTAGAAGTAGTATTAGGAGAGTTGCAGGTGATGGTAAAGCAGATAGGTTCTGATGTCAAGTATAGTGCAGATGGTAAGAGGACACAGATGGAGTATACTTAGACAGAGTAACCTAGTGCAAGGATAGTTGAAGGTAGTCCCAAGAGCTAACAGTCTATGCAGATGATAGTGAATAGATAGATACAGATAGTCTTGGTAATTGCAGTAGATGACAGTAGGAGATTGGTTAGCAAGAATCCCCTGCGGGGTACTTATCACTTAGATAGGTTTAGGAATAACAGTGTCCATTGGAGAGGGGTGATCCCGTAGCGAGATACGGATCACCAGCGAGGTTTCCGGCTTCAGTTCAGCAAGGGAGAAATGTCAACAGCTCCGACTTCACAGGCGTAGGTGCGATGAACATGTGGGTTTGAACGAGCGATGAGTGAGAGCAAACCGGCGATTGAAATAGCCGCTCATAGCGGCGCTCGGCAATGATGTCATCCGGTCTTAAAGGTATATGCGTCCCTTGTTACACAAGATGGGACGCAATTAGGAGAGGAGAAATATGGAGACAAGGGTACCAGAGGTACCGGAACATTACAGTAACCCCCCCTTAAGGCCGGCTCCGGAAGGCCTCTAGAACTGTTTTTTCCGGATATTTAGAGTGGAAATTGCGAATCAGTCTAGGGGCATGTATATCGGAGGTATCCAGCCAGGTGTCATCTTGGGGCCCATAATTCTTCCATCGTACAAGATACTGGAGTCTTCTTCTATTGAAACGGGAATCCAAAATTTCTTTTATCTCAAATTCTTCTCCACCTTCCACTTGTACAGGAGGTGGAGGTGAGATAGTAGGCCTTATTCCTTGGTTAGGAACATGGGGCTTCAGTAGAGACACATGGAAGACAGGATGTATCTTGAGGTCTACTGGCAATGTGAGTTGTACTGCAGCTTTTCCAATAAGCTTCTCTATTGGAAAAGGTCCCAGAAATAGAGGTCCAAGTTTTTTACTAGGGATTTTTAGTCTCAGATTTTTTGTAGAAAGCCAAACAAGATCCCCAATGGCATATTGGGGAGAGGGTTTCCTACGGAGGTCGTAGTACTTTTTTTGTTGGCTATGAGCATGAGATATGGTATTGTTGAGTAATCCCAGAGAATCCTTTATCTGGGCAAGATAATCAGATGCCACTGGATTACTTGATGGCAAGATACGTGGAGGAAGGAGTGTGGGATGAAACCCATAATTCAGGTAAAACGGACTTTGCTTAGTAGTGCTATGAGTAGCGTTGTTATAGGCGAATTCCGCCAGCGGGAGGAGATCTGCCCAATCGTCCTGTAGATACGAAGTATAGCAACGCAGGTACTGTTCAATGCACTGGTTAACTCTCTCTGTCTGTCCGTTGGTCTGAGGGTGGTAGGGAGAAGTAAGGTTACGCTCTATTCGCAGTATCTGACATAGAGCTAGCCAAAACTTTGAGATGAATTGTGAACCACGGTCAGACAGCAGTGTTTTTGGAATACCATGTAACTTAAAGACATGTTTCACAAGTAATTCCGCTGTTTGTTTGGATGAAGGTAGTTTTCGGATAGGAGTGAAATGTGCCATCTTGGTCAGATGGTCCACTGACACCAAGATGGTGTTGAATCCTTTGGCAGGTGGTAGTTCCACTATGAAGTCTAAGGATACCACTTCCCACGGAACCTGGGGTATCGGTAAACTACAAAGTAACCCTGATGGTTTCGTGTTGTCAATTTTAGACCTTGCACAGATATCACAAGATGAAACAAACTTTTTTACGGTTGTCTTCATGTCTGGCCACCAAAATTGCCTAGTGAGTAGATTGAGAGTTTTAGTCATACCCATATGTCCTGCCATAGGTACATCATGCGACAATTCTAAGATCTTGGTTCGCATAGTAGGGGGTATGTATAATTTATCGTTGTAGTAGAGGAAGCCTTCTGCGTCAGTAGTTAGTTGTGGTGGAGGTGAATCCAACCCTATGCTGTGCAAAATCTCCTCCTTCAGGGAGCGAACGATTCCGATAATACGCTCAAGTGGTGTTATAGGAACTGAGGGAACCTCAGTGCAATCTTTCTCGGCTAGTCGTGAGAGTGCATCCGCTTTTTTATTTTTGTCTGCGGGGGTGTAAGTTACTAAAAAATTAAATCTCAGAAAGAATAACGACCACCGTACCTGCCGGTGGGAAAGAGTTCTATTAGTCTGAAGGTATTGAAGGTTTTTGTGATCAGTATATATCAGAATTGGCAATTGAGTGCCCTCAAGTAGATGTCGCCAATTCTCTAATGCCAGTTTTATGGCTAATAACTCCTTCTCACCTACTGGGTAGTTCACCTCGGGGCTGCTTAATGACTTTGAAAAGAAAGCAACTGGGTGAAGAGGTGAGGTGTTTGTTGGTCGTTGTGAGAGAACTGCTCCTACTGCCATATTAGACGCATCTACCTCCAAGATGTATTGAAGGGATGGGTCTGGATGGCATAGTATGGGGGCAGTAGTAAAGCTTGATTTCAGAAGAGAGAATGCTCCATTTGCTTCTTTTGTCCAATTAAATGGTTTCTTCGTGCTTGTAAGTTGTGTGAGAGGTTTCACAATCGCAGAGAAGTTTTTAATGAATTTCCTATAGTAATTAGAGAATCCTAGGAACCTTTGTAATGCTTTGCGAGTGGTTGGCACAGGCCAATCCAGAATGCAGGATATTTTGCTCATGTCCATTTTGATTCCACTTTTAGATATAATATATCCTAGGAATAGTACTTCCTCTTTATGAAACAAACATTTCTTTGATTTAACATATAAGTTATGTGCAAGTAGTCTTGACAACACAAGTCTCACATGTTTTATGTGCTCAGGTAAGGAATGAGAATAGATAAGTATATCGTCCAAATATACTACCACACAAACATCAAGCAAGTCTCGGAATATCTCATTTATAAACCGTTGGAAGGCTGCGGGAGCATTACATAGCCCAAATGGCATTACAAGGTACTCAAACAGTCCGTATCTGGTTCTGAATGCCGTCTTCCATTCATCCCCTTTACGGATTCGAATTAAATTGTATGCCCCTTTTAGGTCCAATTTTGAAAAGAAAGAAGCCCCACGCACCTGTTCGATAAGTTCAGGAATAAGAGGTAAAGGATAACGATCCTTTATTGTGATGGCATTTAATTGTCTGAAATCAATGATAGGCCTAAGGCTAGAGTCCTTATTGCGGACGAAGAAGAGCCCAGCAGCAGTGGAGGAAGTAGAAGGTCGGATGAATCCTTTTGCCAAGTTCTCATCCAGATACTCCTTAAGGTGAGAGAGTTCATCCTGTGAGAGAGGATATACATGTCCGTAAGGCAACTTGCTATTAGGGAGCAGATCGATACAACAATCATAGTCCCTACAGTACAAGAAGTGCCTGTGTCTGACTGGTGATAGGACCAGAGGATAAAGGGGTACCGTTAATAAAACTAACGGAGACAAGTTTGGGTTTTGAAACAATAGGTATTTTATTAAGGGAGACAAAACAAATGTCAATGTAGTTTCCACAAGATCCTGTGTCAATCATAGCCTTGGTGGTGATCCTAGTTTGGTCCCACTGCAATGTTAATTGAACAAAAAGATAAGGATTAGAAAAGGAAGTTGTGAGTCCCCCTAGCAAGACATTTGAACACTCACCCTCTTTTCTGCGGACAAGAGGACAGTCGTTTACCAAATGATTCGGGGATGCGCAGTACATGCAAAGATGTTCGGTTTTCCTCCTGGCACGTTCAGAAAGGGTCAGAGGTGGACGTATCATTCCTACTTCCATAGGAGTAGGGTCAGCAGGCAACATCCGAGAAGGACTGGAAAATGGTGAGCCCATCTTCTCAGCCTTTCTTTCTCGTAGTCGTCTGTCAATATTGATACTGGTCTGGATCAGTCCCTCTAGAGTGCCAGGTAAATCCGCTCGGGCGAGCTCGTCTTTAACGGCCTCAGATAGGCCGAGTCTAAACTGCGTTCGCAAAGATGTGTCGTTCCACCCTGAATCAGGGGACCATCTTTTAAAATTCGCCACGAAATCTTCAACAGGTCTCCTTCCTTGTTTTAAGGCCCGTAATTGGGTGTCAGCGGTACTCTGCTTGTTGGGGTCTTCATATAAAGTAGCAAGTTGTGCTAGAAATAAGGGATAAGAATTAAGGAGTGGATCATCCTTTTCAAAGAGAGCATCTGCCCAGGCCCGGGGTTCACCCGTTAAATAGGAGATGATGGTACAAACCTTAATTTGGTCAGTGGTGTAGGTTAGAGGTTTTAACAAAAAAAAACAATCGACATGCGTTTTTAAATTCACGGAATTTGCTCCGATCACCAGAAAACACTATAGGAGGGTTTATCTTAGGCTCACGGGGCTGAGCAGCAAGCGGCTGTGTGAGACGGCCAAGCTGCTGTCTCAAGGTCTGATTTTCATTTTGTACCTCTGTAAGCGCAAGGATCAATGCATCTACTTGCTGTTTTAATTGTAGTACATGAGTGGATAATTCTGCTGAATCCATATTTTTTTTAAGGGCTCGTTCAATCTGTAACGTTCATGCGTTTTTGTTAGTGGATGGATTTACAGCTGCAGAATTATTACACTCAGTAGCCTTGTAGAGAATCTGTTGAACAAACATATCCAACTCTCAGGACTTCATCACCGTGTACAGCCTGTTATATACTATATATATATTAATAGATGTTTAATGGAGGGATAGAGTATATGAGGATATATAGATGAGAGACAGGCTATTGTATGGTGAGCACTAGAAGTAGTATTAGGAGAGTTGCAGGTGATGGTAAAGCAGATAGGTTCTGATGTCAAGTATAGTGCAGATGGTAAGAGGACACAGATGGAGTATACTTAGACAGAGTAACCTAGTGCAAGGATAGTTGAAGGTAGTCCCAAGAGCTAACAGTCTATGCAGATGATAGTGAATAGATAGATACAGATAGTCTTGGTAATTGCAGTAGATGACAGTAGGAGATTGGTTAGCAAGAATCCCCTGCGGGGCACTTATCACTTAGATAGGTTTAGGAATAACAGTGTCCATTGGAGAGGGGTGATCCCGTAGCGAGATACGGATCACCAGCGAGGTTTCCGGCTTCAGTTCAGCAAGGGAGAAATGTCAGCAGCTCCGACTTCACAGGTGTAGGTGCGATGAACATGTGGGTTTGAACGAGCGATGAGTGAGAGCAAACCGGCGATTGAAATAGCCGCTCATAGCGGCGCTCAGCAATGATGTCATCCGGTCTTAAAGGTATATGCGTCCCTTGTTACACAAGATGGGACGCAATTAGGAGAGGAGAAATATGGAGACAAGGGTACCAGAGGTACCGGAACATTACAGATTCACTGTATGCTGTTGGAGACTGATTGCTAGGAGTGTAAGCTGATGTATGCTTTTCCTGTTCTTCTGCTAGCAGCTATTCGTGAGGTTCTAGGTTGGAGTGCTATTTTGTATCCAGTTCGGGAGTTTGGTGTTCTGCAGTAGCTGTGCCTGTCTCTCAGAAAGGGGCATATCGCCTAAACTGATTTTAACCCCTTGTCTGCTGAAACGGTCCGTTACAGTCACGTTTACACTTTATTGTCAAAAGTACTGGGACACCTGCCTTTACACACACAAGAACTTTAATAGCATTCCAGTCTTAGTATGTAGGGTTCAATATTGAGTTGGCCCACCCTTTGTAGCTTTAACAGCTTCAACTCTTCTGGGAAGGCTGTCCACAAGGTTTAGGAGTATGTTTATAGGAAAGTTTGGCCATTCTTCCAGAAGTGCATTTGTGAGGTCTGATGCTGATGTTGGACAAGAAAGCCTGGTTAGCAGTCTCCCCTCTAATTCATTCCAAAGGTGTTCTAACGGGTTGAGGTCAGGACTCTGTACAGGCCAGTCAAGTTCCTCTACTTCAAATTTGCTCGTCCATGTCTTTATGGACCTTGCTTTGTGCACTGGTCCAAATCATTTGGTGGAGGGGGATTACGGTGTGGGCTTGTTTTTCAGGGGTCGAGCTTGGCCCCTTTGTTCCAGTAAAGGGAACCCTTAAAGTGTCAGCATACCAAGACATTTCGGACGATTTCATGCTCCCAACTTTATGGGAACAGTTTGGGGATGGCCCCTTCTTGTTCCAACATGACTGCAAACCAGTGCACAAAGCAAGGTCCATAAAGACATGAATGAGTGAGTTTGGGGGGGAGGAACTTGACTGGACTGCACAGAGTCTTTACCTCAACCAGTTAGAACACCTTTGGGATGAATTAGAGTGGAGACTGTTAGGCAGGCCTTTTTGTCCACATCAATGCCTGACCTCACAAATGCGCTTCTGGAAGAATGGTCAAACATTCCCATAGACACACTCCTAAACCTTGTGGACAGCCTTCCCAGAAGAGTTGAAGCTGTTATAGCTGCAAAGGATGGGCAATTTTAATATTGAACCCTACGGACTAAGAGTAGGATGCCATTAAAGTTCATGTGCATGTAAAGTCAGGTGTCCCAATACTTTTGACAATATAGTGTGTATTATTGTGGTTGCGCTAATTGATTTTGTATCACAGTGAATTAGATACGTGCTAAATGGAAAATTCTGTTTTGTTTCATTTCGGATAGATTCGTTATGTTACTAATTTTGTTTTGTTGATTCTCTTTTGGATTCCGTTTAGTTTTTTTAGTTTATCAGTTTTTGGAAGGATTAGAATTCTAATTGAATCAAAATATCGTTCCGATGTGAATTCTGTGACAAATAGCTGGTTCTTAAAGAGCAGGCTGGCAAGCCAGTGCAATAATCCTTAACAACCATGACTCCCCGTTGTCAGCAGAATGTAAACAATGGTGTAAAAACACAGCGTGCCCCCCCCCCCCAAAAAAAAAATCCTTTACCAGTCTCTTATCCATGCATTCAGCCCGGCGGGCCAGGAAAGGGGGAGATGAGCGAGAAGTCCCCCCACCTCCTGTCATTTGAATGCTTCAAAGATCCAAATGAAACAAATTAATTGTGTTTAAATTGTTATTATTTAATTCAGATTCAGTCAAATTCGTTACTATTGTCATTCAGAGATTCGGATACATCTGAATCACCAAATAAGCAAAAGTTTGTCCCAATTTATATTCTGGACAAAACAAATTGCATATGTCTAGTTTGAATCCAAGTGAGAAAGTCTATGAGACAGCGGAGATAAATAGATTCCTAAGCACTTAATGACTTAAAAATGATGTCATGAGAACTTGGTGAGTGTTGCACCATGGGGGTGCTGGTGGGGTTATAATAAATCAAAAGCTGGCATTAGTGGGGCTTCATTGAATGTAAAATTTGCAACAAGTTGTAAAGGTAAAAACTGGTGAATCAGTCCCAGGGACTGAACTACAAGTTGTAGTTGGGTATAATGCTGCAGAAAATGTGCTGCCACAGCAGCATGTCTTTTGTCTTGTAATTAGTATGTTCTCTTTCCTCTTTTTACCCTGGTAAGGTAGAAACAGAGCTATGAAAATCGTTGTCTTCTTACATTTCGAAACACTGATAAAACATCCTCTGTACTGCATTTATCTTTAACAAAACTATGTTGCATTCAACTTCTGTATCTTATTGAACAGTTAATATGCCTATTGATTCTGCCAGTTCAGCAAATAGCTGCATGGACTGGGTCTAGAATGTAGGTCACTGAATGTTATAATGTTCCCTTTCCTGTTTTGTCTCTGGAAAGGTAGAAACAGAGTTATGAAAATTGTTGTCTTCTAGATTTTGAAACACTGGTAAAAAATACGCTGTACTGCATTTATCTTTACCAAAATTATGTTGCATTAAACTTCTGTATCCTTTTGAAAAGGAAAGATGCCTATTGATTCTGCCAGTTCAGCAAATAGTCGCACAGACAGGGTCTAGAATGTATGTCATTGGATGTTATAAGATGTAGCACCCTCCTAGACAGGTGCTGGCATTTGTTTTGCTCCATCTGCTTATCAGGGGAGCCTGATCTTTAGTTAGGCCTGCTCATTGTGCTCAGTGTGTATTCACTTGGTCTGAGGGAGTGTCCCCACTGCATCCAATAGGGAGGCCCGTTGGACAGTGGAGGAAACCTGGCCAATGATACACAGGCTTTTGTGGCGGCCCCAGTGGGAGGGCACCACCGCAGTGCATTCTGGGATTGACCATAAAAGCCAAGAGCACATGAGGCAGGGTGTCTTTGGGCAGGAAGCCAGGTCCCAGGAGGAGGGTGACGGCTGTCTCCCCTCATGTCACAGAGGAAGGTGGTCACAGGCAGTTGGCCTAGTGAGCCACATGTGGAGCTGAGCCAAAGAAGTCCTGAGGAAACTGACAGTGGAGCTGAAGGCAGAGTTATCTGGGAAAAACAGTGTCCGTGAGTACCAGGGGGCTTGCCAGGGGTCTGCCCAGGAAGGGGACCACTCCAGTGAGGTCAGTGGACAGAAGGTCAACACACAATCAGCAAGAAAGGGGGTGCCAAGTTAGACCCTGAAGAGCAATCGACCGCATAGTTCGTCTTTCAACATTTCACCTCAGTGGCAGGGTGAAGCGGCTGCCCTGCCGCATTTAATACAGATAGAAGTCCTCAAGATTGTGCATAGTTATCAAGTTGGAGTATCCCAATCATCCCTTCTCCCATCCAAGTTCAAATAAAAAGCAAAAAACCAAATCCCCTGGACTGTTTACTGACTGAGCCAAGGACTTAAAGTGCTAAGAATTTACAAGTTTTTGCTAAGGATAATCCAGGGGAATCCATTCTCAGCAGCTCCCAAGGGGACAGTGCTACAAATAAGCCAAAAGCTGGCATCAGTGGGGCTTCATTGGATGTAAAATTTGCAACATATTGCAGTTGGGAATATTGCTGCAGGAAATGTGCTGCCACAGCAGCCTTTTGTCTTGTAATTAGTATGTTCCCTTGTTCCCTTTCCGGTTTTATCTCCTCTGTACTGCATTTATCCTTAACGAAATTATGTTGTGTAGCCGGGTCGCACGGCTGGCATTGTTCAAACTGTTGTTGTTATTAAAGTTCTGCAAAGACAGTGACTTTGGAACTATGGGGGATGTAGTACGGGAGGAGCCAGGATCATAGACTGCTTTCAGAGAGAGAGAGACCCTTTCTCCCAGGGAGCACTAGGGCGCGCGGAGCTTGCTGGGAGTGGCTTTATAAAGGAGGGCAGGACTCAACTTCGCTCTCTTGCCTCGAGGACAGCGTACTGGAAAGAAGGGGAAGAGCTGCTGCGGATCGCAGGAGATTAGGCCGAGGCCTAGTGGCGGACACCGAAGTTGAAGCCGGTGGTGTGAGTGAACGGAGGAGTCTTGGTGGTGGGACCAAGCAGAAGGTTGCTGACAGGCAGACGGAGATGCTGAACAGAGCGGGGTCTGGCCAAGGCGGAGAGTGGAGCTCCCGGTTTGGGTGAGAGTTATCCAGTATCTACACCTTCATAAATCCGGACCTAGCCTGAATCAGGGCGGGACAGTTGTACTGTTTGCTTACAAAGGGCTGTACTGACATACAGCTAACCACTGGACACTGCAGATATACATATAGTGCAAGGTGGGTCAACTAGGCCTTAAGCCCTCTAGTCAGCCCTAGGCTGCTAACCTGTTGTGACGCATCAATGTCGCATTTACTATTCTGTGGATTACAACTATTGATTACCTTGGGGAATACAGTTCATCATCCTTACCTTTCTTGGATTACAAATACTTTCCTTGAATTGTGGGAATTCCTTGCCGGTGAAGACAAGTGAGGCCTCACTCTACGGGAGACTCTTGCAATTCATCATAAAGGGGGCCCCCGTTGGTATACAGAGTGCACTCTGATAGCTACTTTAGTATTGTCATATTGTTTATTCTACATTAAGTTATCTAGTGTAGTCACTCTTATCTGTGGTCTTTCTCTAATTACACCAGATTATTCAAAGTGTTGTTTACTATTGTTGAACGCAATCCTCTTAGCATACACATGCATTTATTTGTATGTTTATGTGTGGCCTGTGTTCTGGATCCTGAGTGCTGAACTAAACCTAAATATTTGGTTGGGAATTCAGGATCTATCCCCCTAGTAACATTTGTGTAATTTCTGATTTTGTTTGCATATTCTTGTTTTCTTTATAAGCTGTAAACTGATTATTCACTGCAATATATGTGGTCTCAATCATTCAAGATGAATAGTTGTCAGATGGGTTGGAGCAGGCTCAGAGTGCAAGAAGTGAGGGGGATACCCATGCAATAAGCCACTCCCTTGGGGCAGGGCTACATTTGCATTCAACTTCTGCATTTTATTGAACAGGTAAGATGCCTTCTGCCAATTCAGCAAGTAGCCGCACAGACTACATGCTTTTGCAGAAATGTAAAAGCACACCAGCAAAAAACAAGAACCTTTTCAATTTATTATCCAGTTGTTTTAATGGTCAGGAGAAAAGGCTTTGTCTGTGACTTTTGGTGCATTAATCTTGTTTGTTGAAAGTATTATCTGAACAGATGAAAGCCTTTTTGTATTTTTTTTTACAAAAAAACAAGCTGCAAACTCTCTCAGGCTCAGGATTACAAAAAAAAAAGAAATTCTCCATTTGTCTGACATTCTGACATGGCAGGGATATCTGACCTCTAATGTATTGCCATCTTGTCATACTTAGTAGTTTAAGTCTCTAAACATGCAGGAAAACTGCCCTCCGGGTCTGTTTTGTGTGTAGAGCTAACACATATAATTTTGTGAAATTACTACAACATGGAGATATGTGTCCCTAAAGTTTCAGGAAAATCGGATTGTCCCTTGATGTAGCTAATGCTTTTAGTGGATTTTTATGCTCAAAATATAGGGTTTATAATGAAAAGAATTTCTCCTTTGTTTCCACATTTCTGTTCTGTTCTCTGTCAGGTTTTCAGGTTTTGAACATGATAATGCTCCTTTCTTGCGTTAACACATCTTGTCAGTGTATATTAAGTGAATTACGTACTTCATGGACATCTCCGCTGCTTTCAAAATTTGGAAGCTGAAAGTGCTCTTCTGTAGGTTTTATTCAAGCTGTCAGCTTGCAGTTTTTTTTCTGAATAGTTCACATTTGTCAGCGAATACATTTCAAGTCTGCATGCCTGGACTTCAAAGTTTAACCGCTTGCCTGGCCAGCCGCCGTCGTTTTACTGCGGCAGGTCGGCTCTGTTCCGCTAAACAACGTACCTGTATGTCACTTTGCGGGAAAGCTAGTGGGGGGGGGACACGTGCCGCCAGAGCGGCGCACATGCACCGATTGGCCACAGGGGGGAGCCAATCAACAGGTTCAGCGGCGTGATGTTCTATGGGCACCCCATGATCGTAACACAGCAGACCCCTGTTCTGTCAGTAATGAACACTTTTTACCTACTTAACCACTTGCCGACCAGCTGCCGTACTTATACTGCGGCAGGTCAGCTCCGTCCCAAAATCAATGTGCCTGTATGTCGTTTCCCGTGACAGCTAGTGGGGGTGCGCGCGCGCCGATTGGCCACAGGGGGAGTCAACCAGCGTATCCGGTGGCCACGATGTCCACTGGGCTCCTGCAATTGCTCCCTGTGGAGACAGAAAGGCGGACTGCCGATGTAAACACGGGAGACCGCTGTTCTGTCAGTAATGAACACAGGATTCTGTGTTCCTCCTATTTAGCCCATCCCCCACACAGTTAGAAATCCCCCCCCCCCAGGGACACATTTCACCCTCTGATCGCCCCTGGTGATACCACCTTCCCTGCCAGTGTCATTATTACAGTAACTGTGCATATTTGTAGCACTGATTACTGTAGTAATGTCACTGGTCCCCCCAAAAGTGTCAAAAATGTCAGTTAGGGGTCCAATCTGTCCGCCGCAATGTCGCAGACCTGCTAAAAAAATTGCTAGTAAAAAAAAATAAAATAAAAATGACAGAAATCTTTCTCCTAGTTTGTAGACGCAATAACGTTTGCGCAAACCAATCATTTTTTTTTATTGGGAATGTTCTATAGCAAAAAGTAAAATATATATATATATATATTTTTTTTTTTAAAGAACTGTCGCTCTTTTTTTGTTTACAGTGCAAAAAATAAAAATTGCAGAGGTGATCATGATCAAATACCACTAAAAGTAGGCTTTATTTGTGGGAGAAAAAGGATATCAATTTTATCTGGATACAGCGTCGCTCGACTGCGCAATTGTCAGATAAAATAACGCAGTGCCGTATCGCAAAAAATGGCCTGGTATTTAAGGGGGATAAAACCTTCTGGTCCAGAAGTGGTTAAGTCAAGTGAGGCAGCAGTCTGCATGCATGTCTGCTTATGCTGCATCCTTGCAAAAGATCTATAAACCCACCTACAGCCAAAGTGTTTTTTTTTTAATTTTTTGTACAAGGTTTAAAAACTCACTCTATCATTCCCACTCTATCCAAAACTAAAAACAAGTTTTTATCAGAGGCTGTAAAGTGGATCTAAACCAAAAAGAAAAATGTGACTGTAGCACTACTCCCTTGGGAGCTGCTGGTTACGGGTTCACCTGGGTTACCATTAGCAACAACTTGACAGTTCAATGTTTCCCAAGTGTTTTAGCTCAGTCAGGAAACAGTCCGGTAGTTTTGGTTTTTGTGTTTTTATTTAGAACTTGGATAGGAGAAGGGAATGAGTGGGATACTCCAACTTTATACAACTACGCACAATTGGCTGGGACCACTTGAAAATGCTGAGTAACGCTGAATAACGCTAGTCACGGCTAGGCCGCTGCTTCTTTTTGCCCTTAGCTGTGAAGTATAAGTGAATGAGCTTTCTGAGGTAAACTGTAGTGTACTGCTGAACAGTGTTGGTCATCTTACTTTAAAAAAGTAATTAGTTACAGTTACAAATTTCTTCTCCCAAAAAGTAATTGAGTTACTGACTAAGTTACCACATTGAAAAAGTAATTAGTTACTCAGCAAAGTAAATGTGACTTTTTTTACTATTCTATAATGCAATTGCGTTCTATGAGATCTTTAATAGTGGTGGCGGTGTGGCACACTGTGGGGGTCTGAGTCCTGAGTCCTCCTGACTGTGAGTAACTGTATTTTGTTTTATTTTTTGGTACCTGCTGCCTGGAGTGGCTGGCTGTTGGCGGTGTGGCACACGAGAGGTGGCAGTGTGGCACACTGATGGTGGTGGTGGTGTGGCACACTGGTGGTGGCAGTGTGAAACACTGGTGGTGGCGGTGTGGAACACTGGTGGTGGTGGCGGTGTGGCACACTTGTGGTAGCGGTGTGGCACACTGGTGGTGGTGGTGGTGTGGAACACTGGTGGTGGTGGCGGTGTGGCACACTGGTGGTGGAGTGGCACAATGGTGGTGGCGTGGCACACTGGTGGTGACGTGGCACACTGGTGGTGGCGTGGGCCGTGGCACACTGGTGGTGGGGGTCTGAGTCCTCCTGACCTGACTTAAGTAACTTTTTTTTTTGGTACCTGCTGGCTGCTGCTGTCTCTGGACTGGTTGGCTGCTGGTGGTGGTGTCTGTGGCACACTGGTGGTGGTGTCTGTGGCACACTGGTGGTGGGTGGTGGCTGGTGGGGGTTCTGACTGTCTGTGACTGACTGAGTCTGTGAGGTTTTTTTTTTTTGGTACCTGCTGTGCTTGCTGGTGGTGGTGTGGCCTGGCAGGCACTGGCACACTGTGGTCCGGGTCCCTTTGGCTCCGTCCTCCTCCAGGCCTCAGTCCTGCCTGTCTGTGCCTCTCTCCTCTCCTCTTCTGGGCTGTGTGCATTGGTGGAGTCGGTGGTGGTGGACTTCTTGCTGCCCTGTGGGTGGGTGGAGTCCTGGTCCTGGACTATGTTGTTTAACTTGTTTTATATACAGGCAGCCCAGGCTGGCAAAAGTAATTAATTATTAATTGGCAATGCAACAACAGCCGCTTGGCTGGGTCGGGTCGCCGATCCGCCGCCCGCCGGACGCCCTGCCCTGTGCCCTGTGGCGCGCTGTGCTGTGCTGTCCGAGACGATCGTGAGTGTGACTCACTCGACAGTCTCCTCCTCTTCTCTCTCCAGCACTGCGGACAGCGGTCATAGAGGAGAGGGGCAATACAATTAAATCTACTGCCATCTAGTGGCGGTAGATGTAATTGCAGTAACGCAGCCGAAAGTAGCAGCAACAGCGTTACAGGGAGAGGACGAGTAATCTGATAGATTACTCGTTACCCTGAAAAGTAACTGCGTTAAGTAACGCCGTTTACTTAAACGCAGTTACTTCCAACACTGCTGCTGAACAACTTCAGGGTCCTTCCTGGCACCCCCTTTGTTCCTATTCTTTAGGTTCAACTACATGGCACCCTCCTTGTGTGAGCTGGCTACTTGATCCCCTGACTTCTCTGGAGTGGTCCCCTCTCATAGGCAGACCCTTAAGCAAAACTCCTGATACTCACGATACTGTTTTTCCCAAGATGATTCTGCCAGCAGCTCCACTTGTCATTGCTCTGGATCCTCTGCAGCTCAGCTCCACACAACTGGTTCACTAGGCCAACTGCCTGATCCACCTTCCTCACACCTACAGGAGGAGAGACAGCCGTCCACCTCCTCCTGGGACTTTGCTCCCACCAAAAGACACCCTGTCACATGTCCCCTCAGTATTCATGGTCAATCCCAGGATGCATTGTAATATTTATTTTAACCTGTTGAATTTGCCAGTAGCACCTTTCCTGCCCTAGAGTGACAGTCTGAGTGACATTCACCCAATGTACTGTAGCTGTGGAGAAGAAGCGTAGTCACCCTAGGATAGGTATTGTGTTAGGAATACAAAACACCTCTCCCTCTCTCATCTTCTCCATAACAAAAGGGATAATTATTCTGTAGTCCAAGGAGATAGCTGGGAACATTAATGATACAACTGATAACCGTCAGAGAAGGCAGAGAGCTTAGAAAATTATCAATTTCTAGTTTGATCAATAGGTTTTTTGAATGTATTGAACATACTGTATATACAAAATTACATTCACCGGTATATTTAACAGAACAAAGGGGAGCAAATAGGAGACGTTCATTGTTAGTTAAAGGAGTTGTAAAGTCAGAAGGTTTTTTATCCTAATGCAATTTATGCATTAAGATAAAAAGCCTTCTGTGTGTAGCAGCTGCCCCAGCATCCCCCTAATACTTATCTAAGCCCCATCTCTATCCAGTGATGTCCCTCGGCCATCCGGGACCCTCCTTTCCTGATTGGCTAAGACAAAGCGGCGGCGCCATTGGTTCCCGCTGTGTCAGTGTGCCAGGAAACCATACCACACGGGAATGCAGGTAAAATGAAGCAGTTTATTGGAGGAATCAACAATATTAATAATCCCACAACAACAGTGAGGAAATGAGAGCAGGAACAAGCCGGGGTCAAGTCCAGGAGCGGGTAGTAATCCCAGCCGGGGTCGGATCCAGAAGTGTGTTGTCTGCCGAAGTTGGGTCGTCTGCCAAAGCCAGGTCGAGAGCCAGGAAAGTTGTCAGCCGATGCGGGGTTGAGATTCAGGAGAGTCGACAGTCAAACCAGGAACACTGAGAACAAAAGACTGCTAGCAGAGATGCACCTTGGAGCACAAACACAAGGGCAATTATAGTAACCCAGCAGGTGATAGATATAGTCAGGTGTGTGACATCATCAATGTGTGACTCCCAGGCAGCAGGAAGTGATGATGCAATCAGAGTCTATAAGAGGCAGCAGTCTGCACATGTCCAAGATTGCTGCAGACAGGAGGGCAAGGTAAGACCTTGACCTGCTGCTTTCAATCAAAGTCAGTTAGGTAATCAGGAGAGATAGGGGGCGGGCCTGGACGGCAGCTCCGTGTCTGAATGAACACACAAAGCTGCAGCTCGGCGCTGGTTCCCCCATAGCAAGCTGCTTGCTGTGGGGGCACTTGACAGGAGAGAGGGGCCAGGAGCATCGAAGAGGGACCCAAGAGGAGGAGCATCCGGGCTGCCCTGTACAAAAACAACTGCACAGAGGAGGTAAGTATAACATGTTTACACAAGACTATACAATCACTTTAACATCCACTTAAATAAAGTAAACCTCACTGATGTTGTTAGCCTATCCATGAAGTCCATGCTAGGAGTCCTCTACATTTGGAAGGTCATAATGTTTTCTTATAAACCTGTCTTTTTTAAGATTTATCTTTTTTTTTCGTCTTTGGAAACTTCCCTGCCTGACCCAAGATACTGGTGATTCTAATGCTTTCTAACTGACAAAAACATTAACACTATCCAGAATGCAATTCCATATTATTTATTACCCATGTTTTCAGAATGTGATTTTCAACAACTTTTGCTTTGTTTTTATGCTTCCTCTTAATGCCCATAGCAGATGACAGTAAGGTAATGCATTGAGTTTATTTATAATGCTATTCTTATCATTACAGAGTATTGACTTTTCTTTTAATATACACAGTGGGCCTGGTCTATAATAGACTGCATGCTAATTGTCAAATGTGATAACTTTTAATTCAGGGAAAGGTTTCAGGTATTAGGTCATGTATTATTCTTGCAATTTTAATATCGGAAGATTTGTGTGTTAAAGCAGGACCTCCCCCTTCCTTTGTAGGAAGCCCATACCGCCATTTTAAAAATCTGTCATCAGTGACCAGCTTCTTCTTCTTAATTCTCTGGGCCAGCCCACCGATGACATTTGCATCATCCGTGCATTAAGAATGAATATACTATTTCCTATTGCGTGAGATTTCACAAAAATTCTCAAGCTCTTGGGAATCAGTAGATTTATTTTCTTTTTCTCCTGACATCTCATAGATTAATTTTGAGATCTCCCTGGAAGGCATCAGTGACTTGGTCCTCCCAGGGGCAGCTTTGAGGCCGGGCCTATGCCACCAGTGCCTCAGGGAAACTAGGAAATAGGATCCAATTTATTGTAACAGAATTAAACTTTGATTAAACAAATAATTTGCAGATAATTTGGGATCAGCATGCAAAGGTGCATATACGTAACATGTATTTATACTGTTTAGCCACTTTTGAACTGGAAGGTTTTACCCCCTTAATGACCAGGCCATTTTTTGTGATACGGCACTGCGCTATTTTAACTGACAATTGCCCAGTCACGCAACGCTGTACCCAAATAAAATTGATGTCCTTTTTTTCCCACAAATAGAGCTTTCTTTTGGTGGTATTTGATCACCTCTGCGATTATTTTTTGTGCTATAAACAAAAAAAGAACGACAATTCTGAAAAAAAAAACAATATTTTTTAATTTCTGCTATAAAACATTCCCAATAAAAAAAAATGTAAAAATCTAATTTTTTCATCATTAAGTCCAATATGCATTCTGCTACATATTTTCGGTTAAAAAAACCCAGAAAAGTGTATATTGATTGGTTTGTGCAAAGGTTATCGCCTCCACAAACTAGGGGAAAGATTTGTCATTTTTATTTATTTATTTTCTACTAGTAATGGCGGCGATCAGCGATCTTTAGTGGGACTGCGACATTGCAGCGGACAGATCGGACACTTACTGACATTTTTGACACTTTTGGGGGGACCAGTGACATTACTACAATAATAAGTGCTAAAAATATGCACTGTTACTGTACTAATGACACTGGCAGGGTAGGGGTTAACGCCAGGGGCGATCAAAGGGTTAAATATGTCTCTTGGGGGTGCTTTCTAACTGTGTGGGGGATGGGCTTGCTGGATGAACACAGAGACTTGTGTTCCTAAATAGGAGGAACACAGGATCCCTGTGTTCATTACTGACAGAACAGCGGTCTGCCATGTTCACATCGGCAGACCACCATTCTGTCACCACAGGGAGCGATCGCAGCTGCCGGACCCGCTGATTGGCTCCCCCTGTGGCCAATTGGCATGCTCACGCCCCCCACTAGCTGTCCTGTGAAACAACGTACAGGTATGTCATTTCGTGGGACAGAGCCGACCTGCCACAGTATAAGTATGGCAGCTGGTAGGCAAGTGGTTAAGTAGGTAAAAAGTCAGCTATTCCATGGGCTGAAAAAGATTTAAGGATTAAGGACCTCTGGGGACTTGACTCCCTAGTTTTCCCTGCTTACATAACTGTATGTAATAACATCATTTACTATATTAAAGTCATACATATACATTTGGTATTGCATATAAAGACATAAGTAAGGGATCCCGATAGAGTCACATCCCCATGGATTCAGGTGGCGTTAAACTATTTATATAGAAATTTTCTCCATGTTAAGATAATAAAAATTGTAAGCCCCCGTTCACACTGGGGCGACCTGTCAGGCGACCTGGTCACCTGACAGGTCGCCGTAGGTCTCCTTCCATAGAGAAGCTGCTGACCCATTCTAATAGGAGCGACACAAGTCGCTCCGACTTAGAAAAAGGGTCCGGAGCTTCTTTGGGGTGACCCGGAGCGACCTGCATAGACTTCAATGTTATGAAGTCCGTGCCGGCCACTCCGAGGTCGCGGTGCGAGCAGCGCGCCGCGACCTATGAGGTCGCCCCGGCAAGTAGCGTCGCCCCAGTGTGAACGGGGCCTAATAGTAATTGAATACATTAATTATTGAAAATGTATCATTATAGTTTATAAATAAAATATGTTTTTGAATGCTACTCACTGTTCTCCTTGCTGGAGGCTCTGACTTGAGAAAGGAAAGCCCAGACTCTACCAATGTGGCCGCCTTCACACAAGTACACAGTGCAGAACAAGGCATGGTAGGTCATCCCCAGGGAGAATACAGAAAATATTGGTTACTAGCCCTTTGCCCTCTTCTTGCCTTTTTGGAGTTCCTTTTTAAGTCATTAGTGTTTTTAAAGAAAAGCTAATGACGGTTTGTTAACAAGAGTGTATATGCAGAATTAATTAAAGCCTCCTTCTGTCATAGATTACTACTAAGCAGCCCTAAGGTCACCTATCTTATCTAAACCCTCCAGGCTTACTTAATGGCTCCAGCACAGGTCACACAAGGGCTAATGTCACAACATTCTATTATTTTCATTCAGAAAACAAGGGAAAGTTTTGGTGAAAGTGGAGTAACCTTTGAAAAGTCTCTACTTATAACAAAGGACACTATGAGATTTCATATTGATGTTCCCATTTCAAGCTACAATAAGCACGTGAATGCTCAGGGAAACTGGGACAGAATGAGGTCAAAGGTGAAACACACAAAAAGGTGAGCTATGATACACATTAGTGCTAGAGTGTGATGAGGGTATGATGATGCCATCAATTCACTGTCATCCACTGTACCTTTGACAGTTATGTCTCAATTCATCTTACTAACTAGTCCAGTGTCTGCAAAAGCAAAGTGAATATTTTATTTAAAACTGTTAGGCGTGACATCTCAATCTACAATATAACACAATCTCCATTTAATTGCTAATCTAATGAAATTGTCTTGTATATCACAAGTAAGTTTATTAATACTTGTACAATTAGTGTTAATTTGTCTAGCGGGCTAAGTATATTAATATTTATGGGTGACATTTTAAAAATAAATTTCCAGTTTGTTATGTTAATAATATGTAATGTTCATGATAATAAAAATAAGAACAACAATAATGAATATTAACCTTTGCAGCATATTATCCGACAGTCTTTTACCATCTGCTGTTTTGGCTCTGTGTTTTCACTTTTTTTTTTTTTCCTACAGCCTATTTCAGATATTTCTCTATTAATAATTTATCAAAACTATTAATTCATTTTAAATACCCACCTGATATGCCTGCAGACTTCATTTCACTTTATCGTTGCGGATTCCCTCACCTCCATCCCCTCCTCCTTCCATACTCTTCATCACTATCCTGAAATAAGCTGCGTAGGAGGCAGGGGAGTGATACAGTGAGATACTGTCAAATATTTCACTTTAAACCTCCCCTCCTGCTGCTTCTCTAGTTTCACTTTGAATTCTGGGACTTAAATACTCAAAAATAAATCATTTTCCAGAGCACTTTGCAGCCCTAACTGTGACAACCTACATGAAGCCTGTCTGTAGTCCTTCTACAACCAGAGCTAAAATGCATTGCCCCAACCAGTCCCGCTGTGACTTTCGTAACCTTATACTTCGTACCCTCTTGGCATTCTCCCCAGCTAGCTACTGAAAAAATCTGCCACAGATCATTATTCTGCTTGCTGATGGGCTGTGTTCTTCTTCAGATGTCAGAGAGTTAAGCAAACCATCTTCTCTGTATTCCCACTGTGTCTTACTAAGCAATAAATAAATTAACAGCAAGCACACATCAGCTCATAGCTTTGTTTATGCTCTGATAAAAGTCTCTACATTCCATCTAGTTCACAGAATAAAATGTTGTATTGAGAAAAGGAATAGCGTCTGGTTAGGATAATATGGATGTAAACAGTTAAAAAGTTTCCCAACACCAGTTGTTCCAATGAATGTCCTCAGTTATTCTTTTTAACCAAGAACCGGTAAAATATTTCATGGTTAATTGTGTTCATTTATAAATAAAAATTGTACATTTTTCAAAGAAGACAAAGCAACCCAAATAGTGACACCAATATTTCTGTTGCCCATATTTTACAGTTCAGGGAAGAGTACATCCAAATGGAGTCAATACTGGAGACCAAACTTACAATATAATTTTAAGCATCGCTGCAAACTATTAAAGATCAGCAGTAAATCTGTTTACGTTTATCCTGCCGTGGTATACAATTTACTTTGGCATGCATCAGTTTGATTTTCCCTTAAACAAAAGCAGTAAAAACCTTATGCTGATCACATTTTGCCCAACCTACCTAGCGGTTGTCTTCCTGCAGTTCTGAATCTTCAGGAACAAGCCTCATTGGACATGCTGACAAAGAAAAGTTGGCTAACTTACGGCTTGTCTTGGAGCTACTTAACTTTGTAGTACTCTACCAACTGCTGCAAAATTCATAACTTCAAAAAGATGTGTAGCGCCAAAATCTTTGAACAACAATATTAAGTGAATCCAGGGTGTAAATGAACAGCAAAGTGAAACAAAGTTCAAGAACAACACAAAAGTGAAAGATATATAAAAAAGCAGGCTTAATTGCGGACAAAAAAACCAACAAAATATGGTTAAATGCAAAAACAGTCTGTGATAGGGTAGGTAATATGAACCTATTAATAGAAACACAAAGTCCGGTGCAGAGATGTGCACAATAAATGGTGATGGCTTGAAGTGTGGTAAAGTGATCCAGTAAAGTACTCCAGAAACATCCACCGCACCATGTGAAATGGACAGTCACCAGAGAGGATGGCTGCCATTACAGCAGCGAACACGCAGTCAGTTTAGATCTGTCATCTGTTGTGAAGGATGCTTTCCAGAGTCTCTCACCGTCCAGATGCAGCTAAGATAAATGAAACTTGTCGAGAGCCAGATAAAGTCTCCAAAATATAGTATTTATTGGATTTTAAGGTAAAATAAAACCCAAAATAAAATAAATAATAAAAACATTTACTGCCGACCCGGTATCAGACAGCTGTGTGATGTCAGCACTAGTAACCCCTCCCCAATAACGGTTCTCCTTCACTTAAAAAAAGGAATAAGACAAAATAAAGAGGACATGAACTGTGAAAGCATAAAAAAGGCAAGCAGGGGACAAAGGACTAGCCACCAGCAACACCCTGTAGCCAATTTTTATTTTCTCCATCTGATGACTGGTGAGGAATAAGGAGCAGACTAAATAGTAAAATAGAAGCAGGGTGATCCTGGCAGTGCAGGTCCACAGATACTGCTTTCTTTCCAGCAAGGAAAACATTGAGCAGGACAGTAGTGTTGTTAAAAAAAAAAATATTGTTTTCATACTAATTGCTGTAATGTTATCTTACATTAATCAACCTTCTATTACCTTGGGGACAAATCAATTGGTTACACCCCCCAATGCAATGAAACAGCAATTCCCTAAATCACTTTACATGCCATACCTTAGTCAAACTCCCTAAACTCCAGATACATCTGGAAATCCACTTGTTAACAGGACTTGGTAACGCTGAGCAGTAGGACATAAACGTTTACCAGTTTTGCTTGAATTGGACTAGATATGGCAGAGCCCTAGCAAATATTGACTGTTTGCACATACTCCTACTCATTTTTTTGCCAGCAGTAGATCATCCACTAAATTTTGAGTATGGGAATGTGTTCGATTTAGATTCCATATACCTCTAAGTGGAAAAAAAGGTATGTTTTTGGCAACGGCTAAGTACAAAATATCAGCTACAATTCTAAATGTAGTGTATTCAGCATCAGAATTATATTAGATTTCAAAAAATATGTCTGATGAGGAATTAGAGTCCAGGAGTGACCTGCTGAGCTTGTAAAGTAGTTCTGTTAGAACCGTGGAGCTGCAAAAGGTTCCAGACATGGCTGATATTAATCACAGCTGCTTGACAAATAGCTTTTTCTGCAAGGAAGTGCTAAACTTTCTACAGCCATGAGTCGTACAGAGCATTAAAGAGCTTGCTTAACTGTATAACTCTGGATATCAGCATGATCCATTCAATGCAATACAATCTTTAAGATATTTTATAGACTTCAAAATTTGTTTATGTGGATATTTAGGTCTCAAGTTGTCTAACATATTCCAGCATGGCAGGCTACAGAAGACCAAAACCAAAGTTCCAGCGCTGATGCTGTAGCAATCTCACTCCCAAAGTTACAACTGACCAATGGTGCTGCTGCTTGGGAATTGCTGATAACAGCATGAATGTTTGCAAAAAAGATAGAAAGCAGTGCTAACCACAGTTAGTAAAATGGAAACAGCCCATAAGAGAAAGTTATGTTTACTGAGAAAGACATGTATATTGATCAATAAAAAGTTCCAAACCGGTAGCATATCCAGGCTGAGGCTGCTGGTGGTGAACAACTGGTAGAGCCGCTGGGTGAGAGGTCCGGTTACCACAATGGCGTGGAGAGAGCCCCAGCTGGATGGTAAGGTCTGGGGGCCTGAGGGAGGGCCGGACCAGCCGGTGTTCAGTGAGGGACCACCTCCTTCAATGCAGAGCGGTGCGGAATCACCTGGACCGGAAACGACAAACTGGAAATGACGAACCTGGAAGTCAGGACCAGTTTGGAACGCACACAGGAACAAGTTGCGGTTTTACTTACCGTGATTAGTGCTGCTTTCTATCTTTTTTGCTAGCATGGCAGGCTAAAAGTTTAGCTCTGCAATGAAGTGAGTTTTTAAAAGACAGATTGGTGGGACAGGTTATGAAGGTAATTTATTTAAAGTTTAAACAGGGCTCAGCGCACCTTCCTACACTCAAACTTCATCAAACATTTTATATATAAGAATAATATAGGATACTAAAACCTAAAACTACCTATGGTATTTCATCTATGGGCTTAGCACAAGGGAAGCAAGACATTATTGTTGTGAAGTATTTCTATTCATAATAGAAGGAATAAAACAACTCAGAATTGTCTGCTAAAACTGGCAACGTATCAAAAATTCATAATGGAGGAAACTGAGATGAAACTTTGGAAAAAGGCATTGAGCTAAGACGTGAATGTTGTTTAGAAATCAATAGCTGAAGTAAGAGAATAGGCTGGAATTAAATTAGGTTGCAGCAATACAGAACAATAAACATGATACTGGGTTATGGAAGACATTAACAAAGGAAACACTGAATTTGATATGTAGAATTACTTTGAGATCAAAGACAACTAATCATGCAAGAAAGGACTGGATCATGTCTATGTCTTAATGTGCTTACCAATAATCTTTGGTAGTTCCTGTTAAAGTGATTGAGTAGATTTTAGCACCTGCTGCACTTTAATAGGCTCCCCCATATTGCCGTGTGTACCCTCCAGTCCTGCATGTGCCTCCTCACTTCTTCCTACAGCCACTCTGGGTTGGGTTGTGTCATTAAATACAACCCCGTATGAAAGCTGAAGCACAGTGATCACCATTTTGTAAGTACACTTATTTGGAGACTTGCTCTCAGATGTTTTCAGTTCCGCCATTAGTTAGAGTCTCAATGGGGGCAGCAGTCATAATGTTCATCATCAATTATCACAGTCATTTGGCTAATTGTCAGTGTTTGTTACAAGTTGTCAGTAATTCTTAACACTTCTTTTCTCACAAGACACTACCCTTTTGTTGTTATTACCATACATACAGGAAAGCAGCATGGGCTAGGTAGGTTCTGTTATTGACTGAAGGTCAGAGTTAGGCAACAAAGGTTTAAGTCAAAGGGAAATAGTTAGCAGAATCAGGCATAGTTGGCTGTGAGTTTGTACCCTAGGTACTGAATATTGAAAACTTAACATCATATCGCAAACATAAAATAAATAAAACTGACTGTCAAATACAGTCTATGTTAAGTGTGTTTATCCAAAAACCAATACAACTCATTTTTCTTTTATAATAGTTAACGTTATCAGAAGATGTTCCATATTTTAATGGCCA
Source organism: Pelophylax lessonae (assembly GCF_965119305.1). Taxonomy (NCBI): domain Eukaryota; kingdom Metazoa; phylum Chordata; class Amphibia; order Anura; family Ranidae; genus Pelophylax; species Pelophylax lessonae. The sequence goes on along the minus strand of NC_138769.1, from coordinate 359,931,530 downwards.
AATCATAGCCTTGACTGCAACCTCATTAAAATAAAGTGGCATGATCTGAATTAGGTCATGCAAGCAAGTATATTTCATACACATGTGAACTGAAACAATTTTGTATACAGAATACAAAATAATCACCAGCAATCATCTTCAATGTAAGTGTTTTTCATTCAAAGATTGAAAAAATTGTCTTATTTACTCTTTTTTAAAGTATTGTTTCATTTGAAAAAGAAAGCTTGTGATTCTTCTATTTTCATAATATAAAATGTAAAAAAAGGGGGGGGGGATTTCTGCGCTAAAGAGTGATAATCAATGATAAATATGAAAAGAGCAAGTAAAGCAGCTAACACCAGATCAACAGACAATGATCAAAATGCAACAAAAATATATAAAAAAAAGTGTAGCGCTAAAAAAAGTAAATAATATACAATGATAATGAATAGATATAATAAGTGATAAAAAAAACCATGAAGGAGTATAGTGTTTAAAAGTTCCAAAGTGAATAAAAATAAAAAAGTCCAAAAACAAGGTGTAGAAAATATCCAAGTTAGAGTAACGTGAAGTAATCCTTCTTGTGACACCCGAGGAAGTGTATAGATGGGGACACCACAGTGCACAGGTGTAAATAAGCAGCTTAAAGAGGTTGTAAACTCGTATAAATTTTTTTTTTTTTTTTTACAACCTGCAAGAGAAAGACATAATGAGCTAGTATGCATCGCATACTAGCTCATTATGCAATACTTACCTTAGAACGAGCCCTCGCCGTGCCGCTCACTCACCTGTATGACGAGCGACATGTTCAGTCGCCCGTCTTCCGGGATCGCGGCATCCGGCCATCTGATTGGCCGGAGCCGCGGTGACGTGACTCCCGCGCACGCGCGCGGGAGCCGACGGTCACGGCACGGGGCTCTGAAGGAACGGCACGATCAGCCGTTCCTTCAGAGCGCATGCGCTAGTGACGTCACTGGCTGCATTAAAGGTAAATATCTCCTAAACGGTACAAGTTTAGGAGATATTTACAGTACCTATAGGTAAGCCTTATCATAGGCTTACCTATAGGTACAACTTCCCGAGGAGGGTTTACTTCCTCTTTAACAGAGCGCCATGGCTACTCAACTTAATGAGATAGCCTCACCAAGCATTGGGACAATCCATATCAACATCGATGACTTCCAAGGGAAAATATGCCAATATCATGAAAAGATCAATCCCTCATAGCAATTCCGTGATGGTCAGATGGATATAAGAAGGAAAAAAAAACAGAGAATCATAGCGTAATCGCGTAAAACATATAGAAAGGATTTATTAAAAAACTACTCACAAACAGATGATAAAAACAGGCATGTAGTAATGGTGGCTGAGAGTCCGATCGCGGCGTCCAGCGTGTATCCAATCAGCATGTAAGCGTAGGGCCGGCAGAGGTAGGGGGCGTTTGCACGTTGTGTAAGGTGCCGCCGAAGCGTTTCGTCATCAAAAGACGTTGTTACAAAATGTGAGGGGTGTACTCACTTTTGTGAGATACTTTATATATATATATATATATATATATATATTAGAGATCGCCCGATTACGGCAACATCGATATATCAGGGGGCCGATATGCACTTTCCCCGATATATCAGAATCGGCCTCTAAAGTTACCAATATTGCTGATATTTTCATGACGTCATTGCGTATGTTGCGCTGCACATGTTCTGCCTTCTTCGACCGCCTCCCACGCCTTTGCGGCCCATATGTGACGTTATTTTACCGCAGGCTGCACACGTTCTGCCTTCTAAGGCCGCCTCCCATGCCTCAGACAGCCTCATGTGCATTGTGCAGCTAGCTGCAGTCCAGTCACGGTGCTCACGGTGCCAGTCATCCACCCACAGGTCCTAGCCTCAGCCACCCACCACAGGGTGCCAGTCGCCAGCCATCCGACCCACAACAGAACAGGGTGCCAGGCCAGCATCCAGCCACCCACCCCACAACAGGGTGCTGGCGGTCAGCCAGCCACCCCACTACAGGGTTTCAGCGAGCAAACCAGCCACCCAGATGACACCAAGCCAGCCAACCACCACACAGTGTTTCAGCAAGCCAGCCACCCACAACAGGCCAGGGTGAGTGAGTGACACCAAGCCAGCCACCCACACAACAGGGTGACCCCAAGCCAGCCACCCACCACAGTGTTCCAGCAAGCTAGCCACCCTCCACAGTGTTCCATCAAGCCAGTGACCCACCACAGTGTTCCAGCAAGCCAGCCACCCACAACAGGGTGACACCAAGCCAGCCACTCACCACAGTGTTGCAGCAAGCCAGCCACCCACAACAGGGTGACACCAAGCCAGCCACCTACCACAGTGTTCCAGCAAGTCAGCCATCCACCACAGTGTTCCAGCAAGCCAGCCACCCACCACAGGGTGACACCAAGCCAGCCACCCACCACAGTGTTCCAGCAAGCCAGCCACCCACCACAGTGTTCCAGCAAGCCAGCCACCCACAACAGGGTGACACCAAGCCAGCCACCCACCGCAGTGTTCCAGCAAGCCAGCCACCCACAACAGGGTGACACCAAGCCAGCCACACTGCCAGGCATCAGCCACAGACCCACAAGGGTGCCAGCAACTCAGCAAGCCACCTACACTACCAGGCATCAGTCACCAACCCACAACAGGGTGCCAGCAAGCCACCCACACTTCCAGGCATCAACCACCAACCCACAACAGGGTGCCAGCAAGCCACCCACACTGCCAGGCATCAGCCACCAAGATGCTAGAAGATACCTCTCTCTCTCTCTCTCTCTCTCTCTGCTCCTCTGTCTCCCTCTCCTCCTGAGCATGTTTATGAAGTGGCAGCATTATATGAACAAAACAGAAGCCCTTTGACAGGTGACCATGGACATGCTGAAATGTTCTGCTTTCTGCAGTATAATTTTGTTCTACTTAACTGGGAGTATTGAAAAGAGTACTGTCCAATCAAATCCACTGTCTAGCTTTTTTCTAGCAGTTTTGCACTGACTGCAGTAGTTGCAGAGAGTGCCCTACTGCATTGGTAGTCCACTGACTCCAGTCCAATCCACTGTCTAGCTGTTGCCTAGCTTTTTCCTAGCAATTTTGCACTGACTGCAGTAGTTGCAGTGGGTGCCCTACTGCAGAGGAAGTCTGCTGCCTCCAATCCAATCCACTGTCTAGGTGTTGCCTAGCTTTTTTTTCTAGCAGTTTTGCTCTGACTGCAGTAGTTGCAGTGAGTGCCCTACCGCAGAGGTAGTCCATTGACTCCAATCCAATCCACTGTCTAGCTGTTGCCTAGCTTTTTTTCTAGCAGTTTTGCACTGACTACAGTAAATCATTGCAGTGAGTGCACTACCGCAGCAGTAGTCCACTGAGTCCAGCCCAACACCTATCCACTGTCTTGCTGTTGTCTAGCTTTTTGTTTTGCACTGACTGCAGAAGTTGCAGTGAGTGCCCTACTGCAGACATAGTCCACTGACTCCAGTCCAATCCACTGTGTAGTGGTTGTCTAGCTTTTTTTCTAGCAGTTTTGCATTGACTGCACTGCAGTATTGATTTAAAATGATTGCAGTGAGGGAGTGCACTAATGTAGCAGTTTATTATGCATTATGCACAATCAGATGATGTGAAACTGATGTCCCTGCAAGTGCACTTTTCCTATCAGTTTTCATGCAGATAAGGTGTGAAGAATGAGCCCTTAATATTAAAAATGTTAATAAATAAAAGATTAACATGTTTATTAACAGATTTGTGTCGAAATTTGTGTTTATTTTGCAAAATTTTAAATGTGCAAAAATATTGGCCAATATCAGCCGATACCGATATGCAATGGCCAAAACATCGGTATTGGCAATGAAAAACCGATATTGGTCGATCATTAATATATATATCTATATATGTATATATATATATATATATATATATATATATATATATATATATATATATATCATATACAACTGCTTCATAAGCCACTTTGTAATTTAATGTTATTACAAATTACATTTCCTTTTCAATCTACAGCCACTGTAATGGTATGTGAAATTCAATGCAATATGGCAACCTGCAGGACTTTTGTACACAGTTGGTGTACAGAATTTCCCAGAAATGTAATTTCTGGCTTGTGTGATTGGCTCACTGATTTTCCCAAACGTCTGCAGTAAGATACAAGTAATATTTTAGGTATCTTCTGCAATGGAATTTAGATTTTTGGTGAGTAGGTGAAAGGTTATTTATACCTAAAAGGATGCAGACACTGCAATATTCCCCATTAGAACAATGCAAGGGCATCAGGTAATTTTATTAAACACAAACAATCCTATTCAGGAATCAGTACTCCATGAACATCATAGAACATACAGCTTTTTCCTAAAAACAGAAACAGGTAAGACTGCTGCAAAGCTTGTTAAACTCCCTGCAATTTACATTGATCACCCAGAGGAGATTGTTTTTTTTTTTTTTTTTTTTCAACAAAAGTAGACTCTTTTAAACATGAGGCTCAACTGAGTATGCTTAACACATGTGTCATTTGGTATAGCAATAGTCCCTTTTTAGCTTCCATTTGCACATTACTGAAAATAGCAATCCTTATCAGTGGTGGCTGGTGCTCGGTAATTCGGGGGGGGGGGGCCTTTTGGCCAATTGGGAAAGGGGTCTCACAACCCTCTTCCTGACTGGCTGGGAGGATAATCAGTGTGACAATAGCAAATATTTATTCGCTATTGCCATACAACTGGGTGGGCTCTGGGTGCAGTGCTCTGTGCCCCGAGCCCACCCTTTTTTGAAGCCTATTAGAGCCTCTGGCTCTAATCACGTGCTTCAACAAAAAAAATCCCCTATTGGAATCCATGCATCCGGCACCCTGAAGATTAGGGGGCCAGATGCATGGATAAGGGGGTCCGCGCCCCTCCGCCCCTAATGGATGGGCCGCCACTGGTCCTTATGATAAATAAGATTTGTTACAGGTGTGTGCAGCCTATTGCATTAGAGCAGGGGTGTCACACTCAATTGCATTGCGGGCCGCAGCATTATGGTTGCCCTCAAAGGGACCAGCTGTATCTGTAAGTCTATTTGTCCAGAGCATCCCGACTCCCTTATATCAGATGTCAAGAGCCCCCCAACCATCAGAAGTCAAGAGTCCCAACCCTCCCTTAAATCACAGTGCACCTTACCTTGTGCTGCTGCTGAGAAGAAGCTGGGGGTGGAGCTGGGAAGGAAAAAAAAAGTCTGGAGGAGGAGGATTAGAAGAAGTCTGCTGAATGCTGAAACCAGGGGAGGCAGAGACAAAGGACTGCACAGAGAGGCACAGGATCTGTAGGAGCAGTTGTGTCCTCCTCTCGGCGGCTGACTGCAGGAACAGAAGGGCAGAGAACAGCCTCTCCACGGCTGCATATGGGAGGTACCACACCTGCAGGAGAGGTGCAAGGGCCACATAAAATAGCCTGGAGGGCCATATTTGGCCCACGGGCCTTGTGCTCAAACACACATGAATGCCACATGCTGTCACAGGGAGGAGGCTCTAGTGGTAGGAGACAGTTGACTGGGAGCATTTTACGTCATATCCTAAATATGGGTTTATTGTGTTCCTATGGTTGAATCTAGCCTGTAATATAATGGGGGCATTTGCACTGGTCATTGGCAGCCCCAACCACCCACCTGGTGCCACCCCTGGATAATGCTAATTCATATGGGGGGATTAGGGTATGCCCAGACACATCCAGCATACACTGTGCGCACGCCTATGGTTACAGCTTAGTGAATTGGGCCTATGGCTATAGTTCTCTACTTCCTGGTACCCTCCTAGGCTGTAATATACTGAAAATCCCAGTGTTAACCGAAAGCCAGACTTGATCTTGAGTCAAAAAGGGTGGATTTTGTTTTTGTGCCCCCTATTTTAACAGTAAATTAAAAGACATTGTTGGAATTCATAACGGATGTTGTAGACACCCTTAATAATCCCATGGGGATCACAGCAGTTCTGCGCTGTCAATCAAAAGTAAGGTGGACCTGATGACCTTATTAGGCTCCACCCACTTAGTGACCAAAGTAATTTCCTAAAAATGGGCGTTGACATATTTGGATAAGGACATCACCACTATTCCTGGCCCATTTGTGTACATTTAGCTTTAAGCCATGGAATATCCATGCTGACAGCTGAATGGGGCCAGGGATAGAGCCATGTGCAGGAAGCTGTCATATTCATGACAGCTTCCCATTGCAGGCATTCCCCACACTGAGTACTGGAGTACTGTACCTTTGTATGCCAGGTTAGAGCTGGTCTTAATTACTGCCAGTTTCTTAATCTGCAAACTGGTGATAATTGTTTAAGAATCTGCTGCTTCTAAAAAAAGCAAGTGAATCTGTCACCTGTGTTGGTAATGTTACTGAAACCCGTGCAAATGCTTTCCAGAATTAGGCACAAGTAGTTCCAAAGGCACCTATCCCCAGAAAAGTGCTATTAACACTTTACTAAATTTCCCCAGATCTTCTTTCCTGTATTCAAATGTTTTGTTTTGTATGGTGCAGGTGATTATTTTGCATATTTATTAATCCTATTTAAAATGATTGCTGAGTAAACCCAACAGAGTGAGACCTTTTGACAGCCAATTTGGCCTGTTTATGGGCCACCCTTCACTTGCAAGGCCAATAAGATTCTTACTGACAACATTCCTTATAGTTTTACCCATATAAGCTAGATTTGCTACTATGTCATGTAGACAAGAGCATTGTTAGACCTCTACTGTTGAAGTCACCGCTCATTTGTGACGACGTAACGCGTATAGGGGCGGAGCCTATCCTGCCAGACGTCACATCCTCTCAGCTGTGCGAAGCTTGTCATCTTATATGCACTGTTTAGTGCTCGTTTGCCCGGTATATGCTTCTGGGGAGAGCGGAATCCACCTCTGAAATACCTGTAGGTGTCTTAGTGAAGATCCCTTACACCACCCTCTGACCCTTGTGGGGTAAAGCTGCCTCTGACCCGGGGTGACTCTTGGGTCAGAGATTAAGGTGATAGGCTTTGATTTTTGGTTGGCGGTGAAATGGAGCACATCACTGAGATGCTCTGGTGATAACAGATGTGAAGATATTTTTCTCACGAGTCACTAGTAATATAGCATATTTTTATGAATGGACACTTGGAGCACATATATTTATTTAATTCTTTATTGTATGTTTTTTGGCGCAGCACTGTTTGTTTGATTATACGTTGTTAGAACCTTGCTAATATGCAAATATGTAACTTTACACTACCACTCTTCAATGTTGTGATGTCAAAATCCAAAATTGGCTGCCCCACACGTACTGTTTTTTTCATTTCAAGAGCTATAATCTCTGTCATAACCTTTCCACATGTGTCTAACGTTCAGACTACTTAGCAGGTAACTGGGCTGTTGCAACCAGCCATAGCAGAATCCCTCCTTAGAGCTGTCTGACGTTGGTCAAGGTCTTGCATGACCTGTGTAGAGAGACTCTGTTCCTGCTATTTCCAGCCAATTATACCTTTAATAAATATACTACCATAGTTCATATAGTACATGACCTCGTCATCAGTCGGTGCCATCATGTGCTTTACAGCAACACATTTGAAAAGAAAATGCTTGTGCAATGGGCCATACTATTAGGTGGAAAACTCAATATACTGTTGCATTTATCAAACCACCAAGCAGCATCAGTGGTAAAAGCAATCCAGCTGTACATCAGCTTAGGTATTTTTCACACCACAAAGTTTTGAAGCCTGTATTTCCCTTGTGTTTTTCTCTTTCTCTATGAACATTAAGCTGGAATAGAAAAGACCAATATCAAAAGGAAATTTACAGCTGCTTGCCTCAACACAATCCTTAGCCTGCACAGAATACTATAGCTGGAGGTTTTTTTCATATGAAACAACTGCTTGCTATATTGAAAATAAAAAATAAAATAGGAAAAAAAAAGGTTAATATGAAAATATTAATTTGTTCTAATAGATAATAATGCAGTATATGTTTGTGCTGGTGCTGGCATGGATACATTTCTATAGCCTTGACTGATTTGGGCAGGTTACTGCTTAATGTCTAATCACATATACACTTATGCTTAGCAATATATCCACCATTCAGTCACATTTTACATATATACACTTCAGTTATCAGACATTTGTTATGTATAAAACTTTCACAAATTTTTTTTTTTCCTACTCATAACAGGACATGCATACAGTCAGGTCCATAAATATTGGGACATCAACACAATTCTAATCTTTTTGGCACTATACACCACAATGGATTTGAAATGAAACAAACAAGATGTGCTTTAACTGCAGACTTTCAGCTTTAATTTGAGGGTATTTACCTCCAAATTAGGTGAAAGGTGTAGGAATTAAACAGTTTGTATATGTACAGAAATCACTACTTATAAGCAGCAAGGTACCATGGGACATGTAGTCCATAGAAATTGAAAGTAAACAGCAGATGAGATGCTGCAAAACATGCAGGGAATCCAGGAAGTTGAGTAAAATGATGACCAGAAGACAGTCGGCACTAACAAAAGCGAGTCGGATCGGATGGGATCTGATGAAAACAGACAGGCTGTCCATTTTCATCCAATCTCCCCATAGAGGAGATCGGGACTTTGACAGGTCCGTCTCTGCACATTGAGAAGGGGCAGACCTGTCATCCGCCTACTCAGGGGGGATCAATGGAGTGGTCCCGCTGAGCAAGGGGAGTCCCTTAAAACATATCTGCCCCGTGTGAAAGGGGCCTAATAGTAGAGTAGGGAAGAGTTAGAGCTTCTGACAATGTTTTTATTGCTGTCTGTGTCTTCCTGTCCAGGGGATAATCTTACTCTTTATGTCTTGCATGGGCATTGTAGGGACAGGGAAACTATTTCTCTAATGGTGTCACAGACAGAAATAAAAAGCTGCCAGAGCTTTTAAAGTCTGTTTGTCTATGTTTTTTTTTTTTTTTTTTTTTAAGCTCCTAAAACCCAAAAAAAGTACATGAATACACAATCAACCGATCCCCGTGGCTCTGTGGTCAGTAGTTCTTTTTTCACTCTCTGCTGGTCTTGTGTCTGCCCCATATAGTGGGGTCTCATTGGAAAGCCTCCGGTTCCACTGAGTACCCAGCGTGGATTAGTGTCAGGACCTGGTAATGGACACTCTAGGCAATCAATGGGCGCACATCAGCTTAGCTACAAGAGACTGGTTCCTTCCACACTACAGAGCAGAAGAAAGTAGACCCAACCTCTCACATAAACTGAATTTTAGGTACATAATTGGAGCTTTTAGGTGCATTTGTTTAAATAAAAATATAGTATATAATATTAGGTACAGGGGTATCAAGTGTTTTATGGAGAGTTTTTTTTTTCTTTATGGGGGTTAGCTTTAGAAAAGCATTGAGTTTACAGAGCTCAATAAGATTTGAATTTAAGTTTACAAATACAATGAAATGAGTCAGAGAAATGACACATTTCTCTGCCTGCTCTGTTCAGACAAGGCTATATTGAGCTTTAGTTAGAATAAAATATCTTAATAGCAAACAGGTTCTCTTACACTGTGTCTTAAAAAAAAAAACTCATAATGCTTTGTGAATCCAGCATTGGGTAAACCTTGTATTAAATGTTTACTTGTAAAATAAAGATCTTTTTTATAAATAGAAAAAAGCAGAGAATCTTAAACCTTTTTCCTTTTGGTGCCACATGCTAAACTCTGACTGTCTCTGAGCCTCACCTCTTGCAAGCTTCATCCCATAATTACTGTTGACTAAAGTAACTACAATTTGAATTTCTTTACACATTTTATGTTGATTTACAGAAAATATTAGAAAAAAAAACACTTGATTTTAGGTCAGAAGGTATAATGAATATGAAATTTAGGTACCGTAACCGTACCAGAAAGGGAAGCTCCACTTGTTCAAATCCACTGCCACATTTGGTACTTTTTGGGGGGAGGGGGGAGAAGGGGGTGGTTACCTGGTTTTGACAGGTACCCGCTCCCACTTTCTAGTAGGATCATTACATGTATTGTACAGTGGGTGGATGAAGATGAGGGGGGTTAATGTGCAGGATAAGAAAGGTGAAGGAATTAAAATACAGGTCACATAGAGGAAATAAGATGTACAGAAGACGAGAGGGGAAGGATTTTTAAAAATCCACTCAATTACAACCCCCATTCATAAATCCTCTGCTGCGGTCCATTCATTCACACATAAGTACTCCCTTCCTCTCCTTCCTTTGTTGTAAGAGGAAGGGGAGAGCTTCCAGATGTAAACACTAAAATAATTACATTTGTGATCACTGTGATGAGAATACACATGGTACAGAACTATTTGGATCAGCTATGTACATTGTGTCTGTGATCTGATCCACTCTATGATGGCTCAGATTACAGCCATTAACTAGTGCAATGGTCCTGTTTTTCTGCAGTGCAGTGTAAAATGGTATTCTGTATGTAACACTAACCCCCAAAAGGGTCGCAGATTTGTGTCCTAGGTTCTTTTTCCACTACTGTTACAGCAGCCAGGCAAACAGAAAAATTCCATCTTCTGTCTCAGTAAACAGTCTAGGGGTTGCCTTTTCTAAAGTTTATTGCAGATTAATTTGAATGGGACTTAAGGAAGCCGTGGAATACATCAGAACACTGAACATTGAGAGGACACTCTTCTCTGAACAGCTGTTTCCTGGCAAAGTCCCTTTAAGGCAAATTGGACAGCAATGGAGCACTATATGCAAAGCTCCAGGCCAGGCAAGCCTTAATATCAGAGCACTGGGGTGGGGTTAAGAGCAGCCACAGCCACAAGGATCCTTCTCTCAGGTCTATATTCACAGTTTTCCTGGGGACTCAGAGACTCAGGCAGACAGCCTCCTTGGTGAAACTTCCAAACCAGATCCCCAGTGGAACCCCTCTCTCATAGCTCCAACAGAAGTTATATCAGGATAGCCCCCCCCCCCCAGCTATGCACAGCTGGGACATTGTTGAGACAAGCAGATTCTTCAGCTGAACTGCCTAGAGGGGCAGCAGCGTAGTATGTTTTTATTAAAAAGCAATGGTTAAAAACACTTACAGGTGAGTAAACAGGCTCATCAATGTATGAAGAAGTCCTCCTTAGATGGTCTTCCCTGTCATTGTGCTGACAAGCATTTGCAGGAACCGAGGGTCAGGAGAAGCAAAATGGCTGCAGCACCGCCTGAAAAAACAGTGGAACACAGGGGGCAGACGTTACATCAGCAAGGGGGAGGTGACTAGTTTCGGAGTATGCTCGAAGGTTCCTTCTTTAAAAGTGACAGGGAAGACCATCTCAGGAGGACTTATACATTGATGAGCCTATTTACTCTTGAATCTTGTAAGTGTTTTTAACTATTGCCTTTCAATAAAATTGCCTTTCTCTGCACAACTTTGTCTATCCAGAGCCTGCTTCTCTCCTGTAAGAGCTGCTTGAGTGTCTGTCAGCTTGCTATCCTGCTATCTTGGATGATCCTGAATGTATATAGCACCTGGAGGATCCTTCTAACAGAAGCGCTCCTACTTACCATTCTTCCTTCTGGATGGGATCCTTTCCTCCTGGGAAAAGAACACTACTCTCTGAGGCTCCAAACTATTTATACACTTCCCCAGCCACCATCTGGGCACACTCCGTAGGGATTGACTGGTGCCACATAAATGTTCAGGCTGCTCACTTGATTCTCCCTCCTTTCTGGAAGCCTCCATACGACTCGCCTGCAGAGACCAGAGATGCCCACAGCAATCACATGCTGCTCTGCTAATTACAGAAGAGCCACAACAACTAGATTTGTTGAACTTTGCTAGCAGCCTATCTAGGAGAATGCTAAATGCACAAAAACACTGATATTACCTTTTTAAGAATCTTTACACTATAGAGGAATTTTCTGCCAAAGTCTATAACACTCAAGCTGGGAATGGTCCTGGGTCAGATGGTGTCACCTTTTCTGTTAAAAAATACTTTTCTGTCCCAACAATTGTGGGTGCCTTCAATTCACTTACTGAACAATGAACCATGCCTCTTGACACTAAGGGGTTCATTACACTGTTCACTTTGTAAAAAATACAGAATTTTTGCTTGCACATGATTGTATGTTAATTGTCAACAATTCTTCACCTCATTCACTAACCAGTTGCCGCCCGCCCGCCGTCATATTACGGCGGAGCGGTGCGACCATTGTTCTGGGCCGCCGTCATATGACGGCGGCACTTTAAGCAGGGCAGGCGCGCGATCGTGTGCGCGCCGCCCTGCACTGCCGGTGTCCCCGGGACACCCCCCGTCAACGGCAGGGGGGAAACAGCCAATGGGCATGGCTGTTTCCCATGTGATCGGCTGTGTTCCAATGACACAGCCGATCACAATGGAAGAGCCCACAAGATGACTGCGCATGCGCGATCGGGAGCGCGCATACGCGATCGGGAGTGCGCAGCGCGGTCATGTCGGTGGCTCTGTGTTCCCTAGGAACACAGCTGTCACCGGCGGTAGTAAACAGTCACTGACAGTGACTGTTTACTAAGTGATCGGCTGTGAATCCATTCACAGCCGATCACAAAATGTAAACAAAGAGCAGTAACTCACTGTTACTAGCTCTTCTCCCCTCACACAGTTTCCAGTGTGAGGAGAGCAGAGCTAGAAACAGTGAGTTACTGCTCTGTGTACCTGTAAAAGTAAAAGCACACTAGTAAAGGTCCCCACACAGTCCTCAGCCCCCCCCCCCCAATTGCACCTGTCACCCAACAGTCACCTCATCAGTGCCCAGAAATTGACACCCATAAGGCTACGTTCACATGTGAGCGTAGCGATCGCGGGCAGAATCACCGAGATTCTGCCCGCGATCCGGAAATCATTGCAAATTACGGGACGCCTGTGCGTTGCCCGTGATTTGCAATAGCACCCCAAACGCTGTGCGATGTTGCCGCCATTTCCGCCTGCCGAATCGCGGTAACATCGCACAAACATCGCATGACGCCCAAAAAAGGTACAAGAGTTTCTTTGGGGCGTCATGCGTTGTTTGCGCGATGTTACCGCGATTCGGCAGGCGGAAATCGCTGCAACATCGCACAGCGTTTGGGGTGCTATTGCAAATCACGGGGGACGCACAGGCATCATGTGAACGTTGCCTAAAGTGCACCTGTCACCAGAGACTGCCATCAGTACCGCCGTGCACCATCGCCCGTCACCTGTCACCCATCGGTGACCATCGCCCGTCACCTGTCACCCCATCAATCACCGTCACCTGTCACCCCATCAGTCATCGTCACCTGTCACCCCATCAGTCATCATCATCTGTCACCCTATCAATCATCGTCACTTGTCACCCCATCAATCATCGTCACTTGTCACCCCGTCAGTGATTGTCATCTGTCACCCCATCAATCATCGTCACTTGTCACCTCATCAATCATTGTCACCTGTCACCTCATCAATCATCGTCACCTGTCACCCCATCAGTCATCGTCATCTGTCACCCTATCAATCATCGTCACTTGTCACCCCATCAGTGATCGTCACTTGTCACCCCATCAATCATCATCACTTGTCACCCCGTCAGTGATTGTCATCTGTCACCCCATCAATCATCGTCACTTGTCACCTCATCAATCATCGTCATCTGTCACCTCATCAATCATCGTCACCTGTCACCCCATCAGTCATTGTCACCTGTCACCCCATCAGTCATCGTCACCTGTCACCCCATCAGTCATCGTCACCTGTCACCCCATCAGTCATCGTCACCTGTCACCCCATCAGTCATCGTTACCTGTTTGCCATATACATGCAACCACTTACCGACCACCTAACGACTATATGCGTCGGCCATTAAAAGCTAAATACTGGGATTATGGCAGCAGATAGCTGAGCAATAATTTGAGCCCTAGACCTCCTCTGTAACTCTAAGCTGGTAACCTGCAGAAATTTTTAAAATGTTGCCTATGGGGATTTTTAAGTACCAATGTTTGGCGCCATTCTGTGAGCATGCGCAATTTTGAAGCATGACATGTTGGGTATCTAATTACTCGGCGTAATATTATCTTTCACATTATGGAAAAAAATCTCCATTTTATTCTCTAGGGTCTCTGCTAAAAAAAAAAATATACAATGTTTGGGGGTTCTAAGTAGTTTTCTAGCAAAAAAAAATATTTTAGCTTGTAAACACCAAGTGTCAAAAATAGGCCCAGTCTTAAAGTGGATAAATGGACAACTTTGTGAAAAGGGCTACTTGGATGTTAGGCGTCTGTATGTGGCTAGGCTGTGTAAAAGTGTTACACATGTGGTATCGCCATACTCAGGAGGAATAGCAGAATGTATTTTGGGGTGCAATTTTTGCTATGTACATGCTATGTGTTAGAAATATTGCATAAATGGACAGCTTTGTGTAAAAAACATGTGTTTTCATTTTCTTTCCACAGTTTCCAAAAACTTGTGGAAAAAAATTACAAGTTCAAAAGACTCATTATGCCTCAAAAATTATACGTTGGGCTGTTTGCTTTCCTAAATGGGGTCATTTTATGGGGGTTTCCATTGTCCTGGTGCTCCAGGGCCTTCAAAAGTGCGATAGGTTGTCAGGAAATTATATGTGTAATTTGTGCTCCTAGAATGCCGGACGGTGCTACTTGGATGTTAGGCCTCTTTATGTGGCCAGGCTGTGAAAAAGTCTCACACATGTGGTATCGCCATACTCAGGAGGAGTAGTAGAATGTGTTTTGGGGTGTAGTTGCAAGTATACATATGCTGTGTGAGAGAAATAACCTGTTAATACGTCAATTTGTAAAAAAAAAAAAAAAAAATCTTCATTTTGCAAAGAGTTGTGGGAAAAAAATTACAACTTTAAAAAACTCACTATGCCCCTTATCTTATTAAATACCTTGGAATGTCTACTTTCCAAAAAGGGGTCATTTGGGGGGTATTTGTACTTTCCTGACTTTTTAGTGTCTCAAGAAATGAGATAGGCCTTCAGTACATCAGGTGTGATCAAGTGTGATCAATTTTCAATGAATAGCACCATAGCTTGTGGACTCTATAACTTTCACAAAGACCAAATAATATATACTTATTTGGGTTATTTTTACCAAAGATAAGTAGCAGTATAAATTTTGGCCAAAATTTGTAAAGAAAAATTACTCATTTGCTAAATTTTATGACAGAAACAAAGAAAAATGTGTTTTTTCACAATATTTTCAGTCTTTTTTTGTTTATAGCACAAAAAATAAAAAACCCAGTAGTGATTAAATACCATTAAAAGAAAGCTCTATTTGTGTGAAAAAAAGGAAACAATTTTTTATGGGTACAGTGTTTCATGACTGAGTAATTGTCATTCAAAGTGTGAGAGCGCTGAAAGCTGAAAATCAGTCTGAGCAGGAAGGGGGTGAAAGTGCGCTGTAGGCAAGTGGCTAAGCTCTGGTGAAAATTACCAGCCTATTTGCCATTAGAAAACCATCCCCTGATAGTAGTTTTATTTGAAAAATAATAAAAGAAGAGAAAGATCACTGACACTATTCAGGCTATCAAATTATATGGCTATCAAAAATTGTTCACCATGATTTTAGCTTCTGCATACTATGATCTTGTTTCCTATCAGGATATTGCTTATCAGCATATTTTTTATGTAACTCACTTGATTGGGTTCAAGTACTGGTCCTTCCTCATTCAGAGTGATGCTGTAGGGAGGATTTAAAGAATAACTAGGTAAAACTTATTTTTAACTTTTGATAGCGTGGGAGGGATTAGAACACTTGTCAGGTTTTTATTGACATCTGTACTCCCATTAGGGAGATTAAGGCCCCGTTCACACTGGGGCGACGCTACTTTCCGGGGCGACCTCATAGGTCGCGGCGCGCTGCTCGCACCGTGACCTCGGAGTGGCCGGCACGGACTTCATAACATTGAAGTCTATGCAGGTCGCTCCGGGTCACCCCAAAGAAGCTCCGGACCCTTTTTCTAAGTCGGAGCGACTTGTGTCGCTCCTGTTAGAACGGGTCCATAGCTTCTCTATGGTGAGCGACCTACGGCGACCTGTCAGGCGACCAGGTCGCCTGACAGGTCGCCCCAGTGTGAACGGGGACTCACCCTCTCTATTTGTTCTGTTTATTATTATCATCGAAAGTGAAAGTAAGAGAAAATCACAGATTTTGGGTTGATACAAGAATAGTAACAGACGGGGAAATCTTTCAGTGGGGCAAATAGCTCTGGTGACTCTAATGACACTCCAGGATTCCCTCAATTTGGGGCATTTGTCTCTCATTTTCTGTTTTTGGGACAGGAAGTGAAGAGAAATGTCCACAATGGGACACGGATGGCAAAAAAAAAAAAAAACTGACAGGGGTTATTACCCTCCCTTACTTTATCTATAATTAAAAAATAAAGTTTTGCCTTTAATTCTACTTTAACCACTTCTGGACCGGAAGGATTGCGCTGTCGTGTGATGCTGTACCCAAATAAAATTGATGTCCTTTTTTCCCCATAAATAGAGCACCCAGATATTTCTGGCTCCCAATATAAACTTAGCATGTACGTTGGCGACATGTTAATTTTTATCACTAACCCTATAATCTCCCTTCTCAACTTATTATAGACATTACAGAAATTTACAGAAATTTTCAGTCCTATCGGGTTTCACTGTCAACCTCACAAAATCAATAGGGATGCCTATTACCATACCAGATGCTTGAATTCGGGCTCTAAAACATTTATTTTGCTTCCAGTGGTCCCAATTCTCCTTATCATATTTGGGGATGTGACTTACACACATTATATCTTAAAAACTATCCCACCATGATTACCAAACTTAGACAAACACTTAAAATATGGAGATCTTACCACATATATTTTCTGGGTAGAGTAAAGGCAGAAGACAATCTTATCAAAACTATTATACCTCTTTAGGGCCCTCCCTATTAAAATGACTAAATCCTTTGTTCTCTCCTTTCAAAGGGACTTAAATAACTTCATATGGGCCGACAACCCATCCTAGATTCTCTAAAGATGTGCTATACACCTCCACCACCAATGGAGTATTGGGAGCCCCAAATCTTTGCCATTATTTTTTAGCCTCCAGGTTTACTCAATTAGCGCAGTGGCATATAAGTAACTCCAAAGTCCCCTTGGTAAAGTTTGAATCTGATTCAATCTTTCCGTATTTCCTACCAGGTCCCAAGGGAGTTTCCCTTTTCAATGTACAACCCTTAAATGCCCTTGTGGCTCACTCATTCCACCTATGAAAGAGTTACAAAACTAAACTCTCATTACCATCTCAGGCTCCACCTCATGCAGCCTTTCTAGAGGACTCGGCTTTTCCTTCGGGTCTCACCAATCATTCTGATTATACCTGGTGGATAAACTTGGATATCCTATCATTGCATATGGCTGGTTAAGGACTCTGAGTTTATCTCCTTTCAAACCCTGCAGGCTAAATATTCAGCCCCAAATAAAGAAATGTTCCACTACTTACAGATCAAACATTTCTATACAGTGGGGATCGAAAGTTTGGGCACCCCAGGTAAAAATTTGTATTAATGTGCATAAAGAAGCCAAGGAAAGATGGGAAGATCTTCAAAAGGCATCAAATTACAGTCACATATGGGCCGCGAAGGCGTGGGAGGCGGTAGAAGAAGGCAGAACATGTGCAGCGCAACATGCACAATGACGTCACGAGAATAACAGCAATATCGGTAACTTTAGAGGCCGATTCTGATTTATCAGGGAAAGTGCATATTGGCCCCCTGATATACTGTATGTGTCAGTTTAAGATAGATACAATGTCAACTCCCTCTCTGTATGAAGATATTTGCTTGCATAACCCTAGAGGCAAAGGTCTCATCTCTGAAATCTATACCTTCCTGATTATACAACATACAGCAGACTCCCTACCATACCGAGCAAAATGGGAACATGATTGTTCCTTGGAGCATGGTATCTTGAACTGGAATGACTGTATAGACAATTTAAAGAAATGTACAAGGTCCCTTAACACCAGAATGAAAACTTCACACAAGATGGTATCAGACCCCGGTTAAGATCCACTCTATCTTTCCCATGGTATCTAGAGGATGTCATGCTTCGGGTACATTTCTCCATATTTTTTGGGAATGTTCTCATGTTTTCTCGATTTCGAAAATGCTGGACACCTTTAGCTCTGAATTAATAGTTGCTCAGCTCTCTCTTACCCCAACCCAATGTTTGTTTTTTACTCCAATCCAAGAGGCTACCACATAGTAGATGAGACTAATTCATACAATTTGTGTTGCTATTCATTGGGTTGTTGTTTTGCATTGGAAATCCCAATCAATACTACTTTTCCAAGTTAAACACAGAATAGATTCCATAAGCAGAGTGGAAAAACTTTTTCATACCCTATACCATACTGTGCCCTATTATGATAGGAAATGGTCACCTTGGTCAGATAATTGCACAATTTGCAATTGTACCCACTCATATTTGTATAGACACTGTTAAGTCAATGCAGATGTTTTTATATTCTAGATTTTAAACTATACAAGTTTCTGGCACCACTGCTCTCACTTTATAAGGTGATTGATACATGGTTACCATTTAGACTATTATTGTCAAGTTCTGTCATTTTTGTCAATATTTTTGAATTAAGATGTTAGGGTGCTATTGTAAAATGTTATTCTCTTTGTACCGCCTTTTGCAATCTTCTAATAAAAAAGTTTGTAAACAAAAAAAAAAGATATTAAATCATGTAAAATTTTGATACAATCACTAGTTTATAAATACATTTATTGCAAAATGTATTTACAAAACACAGAGCTGCATTAAAGTGTACCTTTTATATTCACCTGGGGTTCAACTTTAAATTTAAATTTAATACATTTACCTTAGGTGACAACGGTGATATTATATGCATACAGTTGGATTTTTTTTTATCCCTAAAACTAAGATCAACTTTTCAGAATGCAAACACAGTGAACATTTCTGTCTCTGCAGAGACACTTTAGAGCTTCAAAAACAAATATTCTTTCAAGTGGCCAAAGGAAACTATCAAATATTTGGCTACCAATACTCCTCCTGACCTTTCTTCGGTCTTTTAATTAAATTTTCCTCCTCTTTTGAGAGTCATTAAATATGATCTTCAGCAATGGTCCCACAGATCATTCACCTGGTTTGGCAGCAGCAACAACTTCAAAATGAACATTCTCCCTTGTAAATTATATTTATTAGAGGCCCTAGCTATCAAAATTCTGGCTAGATTTCAGCCAATACATTCAGTATTCATTAAATTCATCTGAGCTTCAAATTCCACATGGATCATGAAGCTAGTTTTTGCTATATGGAAAAGCACAGGAGGGGACAGATTGCCAAACCTTACATTTTATCATGCAGCTACATGTCTTACAAGATTAGTTAACTGGTGTGGACATGCAGAAATTAGACTTTAGATTCATCTTGAAACCAAGTTTTCTTAAATACCATTATAAGGAGTCCCGTGGTTAGAGGACTCCACTTTTCAATAAACATTATACAATTATTATGCCCCAAGCAAAGTATAGCCCTCTGCTACACTCCTCTACCTTCAGTGTTTCCTCTTTAGAACAATCCAAATCTTGTTTCAGAAATGTTAGATTAAGTTCTTTGGCACCAGGATCTTCAAAAACAAATCCTGAATAACACTTACAGCAACATGCACAGACTATGGGGATGATTTACTAAAGGCAATAGGGTGTTTAGTTTTCAATGGAACTTGTCCCAGAACATAGTGAATGTGGTAACGTTTAGCTTTGCAAAGAATATCCAATCACATGCAAATAAAATTAAAAAAATCATTTACTTGCACATGATTGGAGGATGAAAGTCAGCAGAACTTCACCTTAGTCACAAAGCTGTGGGGCTAATTCCCTTCCAAAGTGAACAGCCTGCCTGCTTTTACATTGTAAGCCAGGTTAAATAAAGACAATAGTCCATCCAGTTCAACCTGTGTAGGTGTAAATGAGAAGACAACCAATGCTCAGGTGGGCAATCTTGGTTCTGTGAGTGCTGGCCCCTGCTCGCCACCTCTGCAACAGTAAAAATGAAGGAGAAATCGGCCGCACACCACCAGCTGCTAGGAAGATGAATCCTTTATTAACACACATCAAAGGTACACAGGATAAAGAGATACAGTTGTGTTCAAAATTATTCAACCCCCAATGCTGTCAAGGGTTTTAGGGAATTTAGTGTACATTTGTAATTGTATCCAGAATGAAATCCTACAAAGGACTTCTTAAAGAACCATATGCAACTAAAATTACATCAATTGGTTTTGTAATACAGTAGTAAATGTTTCTTTTGTGAATTCTTCATTGACACAATTATTCAACCCCTTAAAGACTAACACTCTGAAGAACAGAGGTTCATTGAAGTGTTTTCAATCAGGTATTGAAAACGCCTGTGGATGTCAGGGAGCAGCAATAAAGCCTAATAAGCACCAATTAGGCAGCTTTAAAATGACTGTGATACTCAGCTCCTTCTAGACATTTACTGTTGTGGTTACAAACATGGTGAAGTCAAGAGAATGGTCCAGGAAGACAAGAGAAGAGGCGATTACTCTTCACAGGAAGGGCAATGGCTATAAGAAGATTGCAAAGATATTAAACATACCAAGAGACACCATAGGAAGCATCATTCGCAAATTCAAGGCAAAGGGCACTGTTGAAACGCTACCTAGTCGTGGCAGAAAGAAGATGCTGACTTTGACTGCTGTGCGCTACCTGAAGCGTAGAGTGGAGAAAAGTCCCCGTGTGACTGCTGAGGAACTGAGAAAAGATTTGTCAGATGTGGGTACTGACGTTTCTGCTCAGACAATACGGCGCACACTGCGTAATGAAGGCCTCCATGCCAGAACTCCCAGGCGCGCACCCCCTTGCTGTCTCCAAAGAATAAGAAGAGTCGACTGCAGTATGCCAAAAGTCATGTGGACAAACCACAGAAGTTTTGGGATAGTGTTCTGTGGACTGATGAAACAAAATTAGAACTGTTTGGGCCCATGGATCAACACTATCTTTGGAGGAGGAGGAACAAGGCCTATGAAGAAAAGAACACCTTGCCTACTGTGAAGCATGGCGGGGGGTCAATTATGCTTTGGGGCTGTTTTGCTTCTGAAGGTACAGGGAAGCTTCAGCGTGTGCAAGGTACCATGAATTCTCTTCAGTACCAGGAGATATTGGATGACAATGTGATGCAGTCCGTCACAAACCTGAGGCTTGGGAGACGTTGGACCTTTCAACAGAACAATGATCCCAAGCATACCTCCAAGTTCACTAGAGCATGGTTGCAGATTAAAGGCTGGAACATTTTGGAGTGGCCATCACAGTCACCAGACTTAAATCCGATTGAGAACCTCTGGTGGGACTTAAAGAAAGCAGTTGCAGTGCACAAGCCTAAGAATGTGACTGAACTGGAGGCTTTTGCCCATGACGAATGGGCGAAGATACCCTTAGATCGCTGCAAGACACTTGTGTCAAGGTATGCTTCACGTTTAAAAGCTGTTATAACTGTAAAAGGATGTTGTACTAAGTACTAAGATTGAATGTCACTTGGGGGTTTAATAAAACTGATAAGGATGTGAGCACAGAAAAGACATTTGTGGTTATTTCATTATAAATGTTATGTTATATTTGTCTGACCTACACGTGCCTCTTTGATTTTAAAGTAAGCAGGATGACTGAATGATCAAAATCAATGTCAAACTGGCCAAAACAATCAATTTCAGTGGGGGTTGAATAATTTTGAACACAACTGTAGATGTGTTTTCCACTTTCAAAGTGGTTGTACATTGTGTACAACATTGTGCAGGTGTGTCAGTATCGATAATCATTTCCCATATCCCTGTATGTTGTGTTCTTTAGGATACACGTCCAAGAGTCTTTTAAAAATATTAATGCTCCCCGCTGACACCACCAGTTGTGGAAGAGAGTTCCACATCCTTATGTAAAGTGAAAAACCCCCTGTGCAGCTTAAGGTTAAACCACTTCCTCCTCCTCCTTTTAATGATCAACCCCTTTATCTCTTCTCCAGATATTCTCCTGCTTTGAGCTTACCCTTACAAAAGTGTATGCGCTGCACTTAGACATACACTATATAAACATAATATGTTAATACCATCTCTAAAAAAAAGCCAACGTGGTACCAATATTTAAAAAAGGGACGAGATATATCCTGGGTAACTATAGGCTGGTCAGCCTAACATCAGTAGTCTGCAAGATTTTGGAGGGGATGTTAAGGGACCACACACAAGACTTTAGCAATGAAAACGGTATTATTAGTAGTAATCAGCATGGATTCATGAAAAATCGTTCTTGCAAAACCAATCCATTAACCTTCTACAATGAAGTGAGCTGCCACCTAGATAAAGGTAAGCCTGTGGATGTGGTGTATCTGGACTTTGCAAAGGCCTTTGACACCGTTCCCCACAAACGCTTACTGTACAAACTGAGGGATGTAGGTATGGACCATAAGGTGAGTACCTGGATAGAGAACTGGCTCCAGGGGAGAGTCCAGAGGGTGGTGATAAATGGGGAGTACTTGGATTGGGCAGGTGTGTAAAGTGGGGTCCCCCAGGGTTCTGTCCTGGGGCCAATCCTGTTTAATTTATTCATAAATGATCTAGAGGAGGGGATATCTAGTACAATCTCAGTATTTGCAGATGATACTAAACTAAGCATGCCAATATATTCTATGAAGGATGTGGAAACCTTACAAGCAGACCTGAACAAAATAATGGGGTGAGCAACTACATGACAGATGAGGTTTAATGTTGAAAAATGTAAAGTAATGCACTTTTTTTTTCAGAAACACGAAAGCAAGCTACTCACTAGGGGGGGAACCTCTGGGTGAGTCTAGGATGGAAAAAGACTTGGGGGTACTGGTAGACAACAGGCTTGGCAGTGGCATGCAATGCCAAGCCGCTGCAAGCAAAGCCAACAGAATACTGGGATGTATAAAAAAGGGGATTCACTCCAGAAATAAAGACATTATTCTCCCGTTCTACAAGACTCTGGTCCGGCCACATCTGGAGTATGCTGTCCAGTTCTGGGTACCGGTCCTCAGGAAGGATGTGCTGGAACTGGAAAGAGTCCAGAGAAGGGCAACAAAAATAATTAGGGGAATGGAGGACATCAGCTATGAGGAAAGACTACAAGCACTGAACCTGTTCTCTCTGGAGAAGAGACGATTGAGGGGGGATATGATATCAATGTACAAATACTGTACTGGCGACCCTAGCATAAGGAACAAACTATTCAGAGAAAGGAGATACAATAAGACACGTGGCCACTCACTAAAACTAGAGGAAAGGCAGTTTAACCTTAAAGTGCGTAAGGGGTTCTTCACTGTAAGAGCGGTAAGGATGTGGAATTCTCTTCCACAAGCAGTCGTATCAGCAGGGAGCATTGATAGTTTCAAAAAACTATTAGATGGGCACCTTAGAGACCACAACATACAGGGGTATACAATGTACGGTTAACAGCAAACACACACACACATCATAGGTTGAACTGGATGGACTGGTGTCTTTTTTCAACCTCACAAACTATGTAACTATGTAAATTATTGCGTTCAGGTATTTTTTATTAAAGGGCACTGTTACAGCATACAGTACAAAAACAAAGTACTCCTATTGATACATCATACAAAAGCATTTTTAAACAGGTTGTGCACTTCCAACTTTGTTTGAGAATAGCCCTTTTCTGTTCCAACATGGCTGTACCCCTGTACATAGTCACAAATCCAGATCTATAAAGATGTAGTCAAGTGAGTTTTGCATGGAGATATCAAAAGGCCATACGCAAGCCAATTCTCTTTACCTAGCATCAGTACCTGACCCAACAAATACCATTTTGGCTGCATGGGCACACAGTCCCACAAATATGCTGTCAAATCTTGTAGAAAGGGTTCCTAGGAGGGTGGCAGCCGTTATAATTGCAAAGAGAGGCCAGCTCCATATGAATGCCATATGAATGCCCATGGTTTAAGAATGGGATGTTCTCAGAAAAATTAAAAAAAAAAAAGGAAAGAGCCTTTAACCGCTTCCATACAGAGCAGTTAGACACCCTTCCTGCCCAGACCAATTTTCAGCTTTCAGCACTCTCACACTTTGCTACACTGTAACCAAACAAAATTTTTATCATTTTTTTCACACAAATAGAGCTTTCTTTTGGTGGTATTTGATCACAACTGGGGGTTTTTTTTTTCGTGATATATGCAAAAAAAGAGCAAAAATTTTGAAAAAAAAAAACACTTTTTTTTAGTTTCAATTATAAAATGTTGCAAAAAATAAATTTTTCTTCATCCATTTGGGCCAAAATGTATACTGCTACATGTCTCTGGTAAAATTAACCCAAATTAGTGTATATTATTTAGTCTGTGTGAAAGTTATTGAGTCTAGAAGCTATGGTACCAATTACTGAAAATTGATCACACCAGATGTACTGACTGCCTATCTCCTTTCTTGAGGCCCTGAAATGTCAGGACAGTACAAATACCGCCCAAAATACCCCTTTTTGTAAAGAAGACAGTCCAAGGTATTTAGTAAGAGGCATGGTAGGTTTTTTGAAGTTGTAATTTTTTCCCACAATTCTTGGGAAAATGAAGAAAAATTTTTTTTTTCTTTTTTTTCCCACAAAGTTGTCAATTTATAAGCTATTTCTAACACATAGCATGTACACAGCAAAAATTACACCCAAAAATACCTTCTGCTACTCCTTCCGAGTATGGCGATACCACATGTGTGAGACTTTTACACAGCCTGGCCACAAAAAGAGACTCCACGTCCAAGAAGCACCTTCAGGCGTTCTAGGAGCATAAATACACATAAAACTTTCTTACTACCTATGACACTTTTCAAGGCCCTAGAGCACCAATACAATGGAAAAGTCCACAAAATGACCCCATTTTGGAAAGCAAACACTCCAACGTATATTCTATGAGGCATTATGGGTCGTTTGAACGTGTCATTTTTTTCCACAGGTTTTTGGAAAATGTGGGAAACAAATGAAAACCTTTTTTTTTTTTTTTACACAAAGTTGTCAATTTATAGGATATTTCTAACACATAGCATGTAAATAGCAAAAATTACACCCCAAAATACATTCTGCTACTCCTCCTGAGTATGGCGATACCACATGTGTGAGACTTTTACACAGCCTGGCCACATAAAGAGACTCCACATTCAACAAGCACCTTCAGGCGTTCTAGGAGCATAAATTACACACATCATTTTCGGACTACCTATGACACTTCTGAAGGCCCTAGAGCACCAAGACAATGGAAACACCCACAAAATGACCCCATTTTGGAAAGCAAACACTCCAACGTATATTCTATGAGGCATTATGGGTGTTTTGAACGCGTCATTTTTTTCCACAAGTTTTTGGAAAATGTGGGAAAAAAATTAAAACCTTTTTTTTTACACAAAGTTGTCAATTTATAGGATATTTCTAACACATAGCATGGAAATAGCAAAAATTACACCCCAAAATACATTCTGCTACTCCTCCTGAGTATGGCGATACCACATGTGTGAGACTTTTACACAGCCTGGCCACATAAAGAGACTCCACATTCAAGAAGCACCTTCAGGCGTTCTAGGAGCATAAATTACACACATCATTTTCGGACTACCTATCACACTTCTAAAGGCCCTAGAGCACCAAGACAATGGAAACACCCACAAAATGACCCCATTTTGGAAAGCAAACACTCCAACGTATATTCTATGAGGCATTATGGGTCTTTTGAACGTGTCATTTTTTTCCACAAGTTTTTGGAAAATGTGGGAAAAAAATTAAAACCTTTTTTTTTTACACAAAGTTGTCGATTTATTGGATATTCCTAACACATAGCATGTATACAGCAAAAATGACACCCCAAAATACATTCTGCCACTCCTCCTGAGTATGGCAATACCACATGTGTGAGACTTTTTCACAGCCTAGCCATATAGAGGGACCCAACATCCAAGGAGCACTATCATGCATCCTAGCCACTTGCCTAGGCCTATTTTTGACATTTGGTGTTTACAAGCTAAAATCAGTTGTTTTTACTAGAAAACTACTTAGAACCCCCAAACATTATATATTTTTTTAGCAGAAACCCTAGAGAATAAAATAGAGATTATTGCAATATTTTTTATCACACCGTATTTGCGCAGCGGTCTTCCAAACGCAATTTTTTTTAAAAAAATCACTTTTTTTAATTAAAAAATAAGAAACCAGTAAAGTTAGCCCAATTTTTTTCCATAATGTGAAAGATAATGTTATGCCGAGTAAATAGATACCCAACATGTCATGCTTCAAAATTGCGCACGCTCACGGAATGGCGACAAACTTTGGTACTTAAAAATCCCCATAGGCGACATTTTAAAAAATTTTACAGGTTGTCATCTTAGAGTTACAGAGGAGGTCTAGGGCTCAAATTATTGCTCTTGCTCTAACGATCGCGGCGATACCTCACATGTGTGGTTTGAACACCGTTTACATATGTGGGCGGGGTTTCCGTATGAGTCCGCTTCTGCACGCGAGCTAACGGGGACAGGGTGCTTTAATTTTTTTTTTTTTTTTTTTTTACTATTTATTTTATTTATTATTTTTTATTTTTACACCGTTTAAAAAAAAAAAAAAAATGATCATTTTTATTTCTATTACAAGGAATGTAAACATTTCTTGTAATAGAAATAGGCACAACAGGACCTCTTTTTTGTAAGATCTGGGGTCAAAAAGTCCTCAGATCTCACAAGTACACTAAAAGATAGAAAAAAAATAAATAAATAAATAAATAAAATAAAATGAAAAAAAAAAAAGGGACCTTTAAACTGGTTGCTAGGCAACAACGTTTGCCGTAGCTCAGGTCCTCCAAGACCATAGAGTCGAGTGAGGGCAAGCTTGCCCTCACTCAACATCCTGTCCATGAGGATCTGGGACCGGATCGTTTTCCCCGCTGCCGGTGGGACCGGTAAGCGGGGAAAAGGACCGGGACGCGGCGGGAGGGGGGGGGTCACCTCTTTCGCCATCCCGGAAGGGTGATCCCGCGGCGAATCCGCCGCTGGGACCACCCTTATCGGAAAGCCAACTGTCCACCGTTTAAAAAAATACCAGGGTTATGGCAGCTATCTGCTGCCATAACACCGGTTTTTAGGTTTAAACCGAGAACGTATATATACATTGGCCGGTTGGCAAGTGGCTAGGGACATAAATCACACACATAAATTCCTGACAACCTATCACATTGTTGAAGGCCCCTAACACATAGCATAATACATACCAAAATACATTCTGCTGAGCAAAGGATAAACAAAAAAATACCTGTGGTTTTAGCAGTGCAGTGGTTCAGGCAGCAGGCAGGAACGTAGACAGCGACAGTGAAAGGATTGTCCAAGCAGCAGGCAGGAATAATGTCCATAGTCAGTACAGGCAGCAGGCACAGATATTGTCAGCACAGCCAAAGCATTGGTCCAGGTAGCAGGCAGGTCAGCAGCAGAAAAAGGATTGTCCATGCAGCAGGCAGGAATACTGTCCATAATTAGTACAGGCAGCAGGCAGAGATATGGTCAGTACAGCCCAATTATTGGTCCAGGCAACAGGCACATGTTCCATAAAAAGTCCTGGGTCAGTGCAGGCAGGGATATGATCAGCACAGCCAAAGTATTGGTCCAGGCAGCAGGCAGGACCATCAAGCTTAGGGTCTCGGTCGGGAAAGAATGGGGACAGGGGTAGAGGCTTCTCCCACCCAAATCGCTTTGAAGCCTCCGGACTCCAGACCCTGTTCTGAGTTTACAAACCCAGAGAAATCCAAAAACAGTTTTTTTCATATCAGAACACTATATTCTGAAGCCCCTCACAAAAGTGAGACCCCTGTGTCATTTTGAATCCCACTACTACAGTAGCAGGGCAAAG
The DNA here is from genome assembly GCF_965119305.1 of Pelophylax lessonae. Lineage (NCBI taxonomy): Eukaryota > Metazoa > Chordata > Amphibia > Anura > Ranidae > Pelophylax > Pelophylax lessonae. Next base: position 359,903,693 of record NC_138769.1, on the reverse strand, counting down.
GATCAGTCTAAGTGGCAGGCAAAAAACATGGTCGTAACAGGCCGAGGTCAGTGCAGGTAAAAGGCAGAAATAGACGGTAGGCTAAGGCAAAATCGATAAACAGTCCAGGGTCAGTTCACTTGAAAGGCAGAAACATGGCGGATAAACAATGCAGACGGCAGGCAGAGGCATCGTCGATAAACAGTCCAGGGTCAGTTCACTTGAAAGGCAGAAACATGGCGGATAAACAATGCAGACGGCAGGCAGAGACATAGTCGATATACAGGCCAGGGTCGGTTCACAAGGAAGGCAGTGATATGGTTGGTTGAGGCAGCAGGAAAATATTCAGCAGTGAAATATGGGCTAAAAGTTTAGGGCAGTGTGATATATTTTGAAGCATTCTCCAATGCAAAGGCCAGGTTGGGAGGGACAATCGGTACAATGGAAACTGGTGTCTTTCCTAACTCCTCTTTTGCTACACACCCGACACTTTTTTTGGCGTCTTCTTCCGGTTTCTGATGGTGGGATATGGAAAGGGAAATGGCGCTCATGAAGTCTGCTGACACAATCCGAACTAATGATTTCTGGGGGGGGTCCTTGCTGGTAAATGAGGGCAGTGGCAATGTCTTCAATAAACTGGAGGAAGGGGATTGGTGTTGTTGTGGACTTTTTATAGGTGACAAAGGCATTGTACATGGCCAAATGGAAAAAGTACATTGCAACCTTTTTGTACCAAAAGAGGGTCTTTCGTGTCGGGAGATAGGGCTGCAGCATTTGATCGTTTAAATCCACCCCCCCCATGTACTTATTGTACTCGTGGATGCAAGCAGGCTTTTGAACGGAACCGCGTCGTCTTCGAATTTCCACTGAGGTGTCATCGTGGATGGTGGACATGAGGTAAACGTCCTTACTATCCCTCCCCCTTAAAGCCATTACCTCCTCGTTCCTAAGGCTTGCGGATTCCCCAATTCGTAATTGAGTGGTGATAAGACTGCGGGAAGCCCTTCCAGTTTTTTCTTACTGTAAGGCAGGCCAAGGTTTTCTTCAGGTACAGGTGGCGGAAAAGGGGCAAACTGGTATAATAGTTGTCCATATAAATATGGTACCCCTTTTGCAGCAATGGGAAGGCTAGGTCCCAGACAATCTTCCCACTTACTCCCATGTACGTTGGGCACTCAGGGGGCTGGAGCTCAGAGTCTCTGCCTTCGTACACGCGAAAGGCGTACACATATCCCGTTTTGCTTTCGCAGAGCTTGTTTAGTTTTAAGCCGTACCTAGCCCTCTTGCTGGGAATATACTGCTTAAATGCCAGCCGGCCTGTGAAGTGGACCAGTGATTCGTCCACAGCGATCTTTTGGTCAGGGACATAGACTTCGGGGAACCGTCTAGAAAAGTAATCAATTAGGGGGCGAATTTTGTAGAGTTTATCGTAATTGGGATCATCTCGGGGAGGGCACTGGGAATTATCGTTGAAATGCAGGAAGCGCATTATAGCATCATAGCGGGACCTGGGCATGACTGAAGAATAAATTGGCATGTGGTGGATGGGTTTGGTGGACCAATAAGAATGCAGCTCATTTTTTTTTGTAACCCCCATATTGATTGTAAGGCCCAAAAACACTTTGAACTCTTCTACTGTTAGGGGTCTCCATTCAAAAGGACGGGAATGATATGAGGTGGGGTTGTTCTCGATAAACTGTTGGGCAAAAAGATTTGTTTGGTCCACAATGTTTTGAAGGAACTCCAAAGGGAAAAATAAATTTAAAAAATCAATCAGAATAAAATTTTCGGTGTTGACCTGCAAACCTGGCTGTGCTGTGAAGGGGGGGATTGTAGCTGACCCAGAGCTAGAAGGCAGCCACAATGGGTTTGCCAAGGCATCCGGAAGCTGCATTTGGGCTCTTCTTCTTTGGGGCTGGTGTGAAATCCCAGTGCTTGTACTGGGCATTTCCTCCTGGGGTCCAGCGCCGTTGGCGTTTGCCGATTGGCCATTGGCGCTGCTGGTGTCTGCCTGATTTTCAGTGCGGCGTCTTTTAGGCCGAACTTCTTCCTCCTCCTATTCAGTGCCGGATGTAAAGCCTTCAAAGGGCTCAAATTCTGAACCGGATTCAGAAATTGTTTCAGCATAGGAAGGTGAGAGCTCCCCGCTGCTCTCACTCATCATGGATATTATTTCACAGGCCTCTTCGGCAGAGAAAACCCTTTTGGACTTTGACATGGTGGCTGTATGAAGGGTGACAGGTAATCGGGTACTTTGCTGGGCAGGTGACAGGCAGGTGACAGGTACTGATGAGCAGGTGGCAGGTACTCGGGTACTCCAATAGGCAGGTGACAGGTACTCGGGTACTCTGATGGGCAGGTGACAGGCAGGTGATAGGTACTGATGGGTACTGATGAGTAGTACTGATTCTGATAGGTGTTACTGATGGGTACTGATGATCAGTACTGATACTGATAGGTACTGATGAGTACTGATGGGTACTGATGGGTACTGATGAGCAGGCGGCAAGTACTCGGGTACTTCAGGCGTCAGGTACTCTGATGAGCAGTTGGAAGGTACTTGGGTATTCTGATGGGTAGGTGGAAGGTACTCGGGTGTGCTGATGGGTAGGTGACAGGTACTCGGGTACCCTGATGGGTAGGTGACAGGTACTCGGGTACCCTGATGAGCAGGGAAAAGGTACTCAGGTACACTGATGGGCAGGTGACAGGTACTCAGATGGGCAGGTGACAGTACTCTGGTGACAGGTCCTCTTTATTTGATGGGGGCAATCAGGGCACAGTAATAGTGACAATACTCTCACTGGTAACTCAATGTTTGCTGATCTCCTCACACTGGATCGGTGTGTGAGGAGAAGAGCCTGGTAACAGTGAGTTACCCTCATGTTTGTTGACATTTGTGACCGGCTGTGATTGGACACAGCCGTTCACGTGGTAAAGAGCCAATTTCATTGGCTCTTTACCAAGATCGGGGATTGGCTCTGTCCAAGGGACGAGCCTCGTCCCCGATCGCTGCTCTGCGCGCCCCCGGGGGCGCGCATTGCAGAGAGAACGAGCGGCTAGTGCTTGAGCCGCTCATGTGATCGGCTGTGATTGACACAGCCGATCACGTGGTAAACAGCCAATTTCTATTGGCTGTTTACCTTGATCAGGGATGGGCTATGTCCGAGGGACGAGCCTCATCCCTGATCGCGCCGCTGCGCGCCGCCGGGGGCGCGCACTGGCAGCTAGAACGGGCCGACGTCATATGACGGCCGCCCGGATCCGTACAACCACTATGCCGACGTCATATTACTATGACTCGGTATGGAAGTGGTTAATGCAGGGGTCTTCAAACTATGGCCCTCCAGTTGTACTATTACAATTGTACAATTGAACTACAATTTCCAGCATGCTTAATCATGTCTGTAAACGTCAGAGTTTTACAATGCCTCATGGGATGTGTAGTTCTGCAACAGCTGGAGGAACGTAGTTTCAGGATCTCTGATTTAATGTTTGCTAAAGAAAAAAAAAAAAAACACTTTTTATATACAAAGATTAAAATGGGCACAGATTACCTATTTTTTTTATAAACAACAGACACAAACTTCTTTTTACATGCAAGTAATGTGACTATGGTTAAAAAGTGATATAGCCTCGCGCTTATGGTAAAGTGCAAAATATATATATATGAATGAATCTAAAGAAAGTGACTGTGCATTAATTTAGCTGCTTGCTGCAGATTAAAGTGCTAGTGCCTTTAAAACATGATAAACCAAATATTGCAGCGCTGCTAATAAATAAATAAGCATATAATTATATGCTTATTTATTTATTTATTTATTTATTTATTAGCAGCGCTGCAATATTTGGTTTATAATGTGACTATGGGGTTGATTTACTAAAGGTAAATCCACTGTGCACTACAAGTGTACTTGGAAGTGCCGTCACTGTAGATCTGAGGGGAAGATGTGAAATGAGGGGAAGCTCTGCTGATTTCTATCAACCAATCATGTGCCAGCAAAAATACAGTTTTTTTGTATTCCTTGAATCTTCCCTCAGAGCTGGAGCAACTGCACTTGCAGTGCACTTACTATTTACCTTTAGTAAATCAACCCCTTAATGACTGAGAGGAAAGTGTAACCACCAAATACATTTTTGAGGACTTACGCTTTCGACTGAGAATTAGATGGTGTACAATCACCTTGACCTGAGTTTTACCCTGTCTGATCTTACCCTCCTCCTCCAACTTAACAAATCCTAGTAGGACTTACATGGAGGGGTAAGTTCTCTCCTGCCCCAAGCTCAGCCCTACTCTGACTCACTTTTTCTTGTAGGTCTGTCAGAAACTCCTATTACCAAATGATCTACCTCCTGTCCTCCTTCATCATAATTCTATTTAAAAAAAGCATACAAATGTTTTTACTGATCTAGTTGTAGAATGAGGTAAAACCACACATACTTTCCCTACAAAAAAAAACATGTCACTACTATTACTGGGTTATAACTAGAGTTGAGCGAACACCTGGATGTCCGGGTTCAGCGGGTTCGGCCAAACTTGAAAAAAAAGTCCGGGTTCGTGACCCGAACTTAACCCGAACTTTACCCCGATCCCGAACCCCATTGAAGTCAATGGTGACCTGAACTTTTGAGCACTAAAATGGCTCTAAAAAAACATGGAAAGGGCTAGAGGGCTGCAAATGGCAGCAAAATCTTCTTAAGAGCATGGCAAGTGCTCTGCAAACAAATGTGGATAGGGAAATAACTTAAAATAACATAAAAAACATAAAAATAAAAAATAATCATCTTGATCTAGGAGGACGATGCCCATATGGAGTAGGAGGTTGAGGTGGCGGTGGATGTGGCGGTGTAGGTGGAAGCTGCGGTGGTGGAGGATGAGGTAGCCAACACTGGTTTTTGTTTTTAATTTTACATTTATTTTTAAATTAGGGTACACCCCAAAAGAGTGAGAAAGATCAAAAATACAACAATGGCTGGGTAAGGCCGGTATACATGTCTATTCTGCACAAGGTACGGACAAGTCCTGTGGGATCCATGCCTGGTTAATTTTAATGAACGTGAGCTTGTCCACGTTGGCTCTGGACAGGTGGCTGCGCTTGTCTGTGATAACGCCCCCAGCCGTGCTAAATACACATTCAGATAATACACTGGCTGCAGGGCAGGCCAGCACCTCCAAGGCGTAAAGGGCAAGCTCAGGCCATGTGCCCAATTTGGAGACCCAGAAGTTGAAGGGGGCAGACCCGTCATTCAGTACGTGTATAGTATGTAAGGAATGGTAAGGAACTGTATATGGTATATGGCAAGGAACGGTGATGGTGACAGGGTTTTTTTTTTCCCCCTTCTGGGTTGAGTCTGGCCTTGGAAAAGGTATGTGTCCCTGGTTGTGGGCCGGGCTCTCCCAAAGCTGTCTAAGTTCTGGCGCCATCTGGTAAGGACGGGGCTGCACTGGTCTTGCCAGGGACCGGGATTCTGAAAAGCCTGTGGTGTATGTGCCCCTGGAGTAGCAGTCCAGAGGTGCCATAATTCACGGTGGATGGCAACACTATGAGTATGGCACCAAGGACACAGCACTTCCTACACATGTTTTTCACACCTGCCTCTAGGGCAGGGCCTTTTGGTCAGGAGTCAGGACCAGAGGAATTTTTTATTCCTGGCCGAAGGGCCAGCTATAGTATTGCAACGTGGCACTAACCTTGCACTTCTCCACTATCCATTTCCCCACTTTTATGTGTCGTGTGTCTCACGTTTTGTGTTTTTTATTGTGGCGGTACACTTTATTTTGCACAGCGTGATTAGTAGGGTGTAGGTCCTTGGGCCTGTCCCGGAAAGTCTTGGGAGGGAGTGGATATGGCCTTCTGGCTTGGTTCACCCTCTCTCATGGTGTCTCTCTTCAGGAGAGCCTCACATAGTACTTGGGGTGGTCTGTTTCAGCAAACCTCCTAAAGAACGGGGCTGCCTGGTTTCGGCCAGGTTAGCCAGTGTAAGTACCCCAGTCCCTGTCAGGAGCCTTGCACCCCTGGGGATCAGGGTCAGGGACCATGTGTACACCCTGTGCACTTTTTGTGTTTCACTTTTTTGGTGTGCACTTTTTTATGCACCCACCGGGTGATAGTCTGAGTGTGTTCACACACCCCACGGGCTTAAAAAAAAAAAAAAAACAGCTGGTGGTCCTGGTTGTTGTGGTGTGCCGACAAAGCTTTTCCAAATTTCATACATGTTAACCCTGCCTTCTGAGGTGCTGGCGGTGCCCTGGCTGCATTGGTGACCTCCTCCTCCTCTGCCTTTGCCTTGGGCTTCCACTGTGACCCCGCTGTCAGGTGGGAATGCCACCAGCATCGCTTCCCGACCTTTTGGCTAAGATCAAGTGTAGTATCTGTTGTTATCTGTTATCTGGGTGCCACCCTGCTGTGAACATGGTTCCTCCTCCTCCATCTCCTTCTCATCCTCCACCTCGTCATCCTCCAGAACTGTGCCCTTGCTGGACAATTGTGTACCTGGTGTTTGTGGGTGCAGAAACCCTCCCTCTGAGCCACTTGTGAATGACTGCCCTGAAATCCTTGGAAATGATCACTGCTCTGGATGCGGAGGCGGTAGAGGATGAGGAAGCGGAGTAGGAGGAGTTATCAACAGGAGGCAAACTGAAGCGCCCTGCAATCCTCGGTGGTGGAAGGAGATGCGCCAAACAAATTTAAAGGGTGTATATCACAGTAACATAATCAGCAAATGCTGCAAATTATTAATTTTCCCCTAAATGGGTGTTTATTGAATAGCAGAATAGGACAACAGTATCTAAATGGGTGTATCTCACACGTACAGATACAGACTAGGCCGCAATTTAATATTTTTTCCCTAAATTGGTGTTTATTGAATAGCGGAATAGAACAACAGTATACAACGGGTGTATCTCACAGTAACATATGCAGACTAGGCCGCAATTCATTTTTTTTTTCCTTAAATGGGTGTTTATTGAATAGCGGAATAGAACAACAGTATACAACGGGTGTATCTCACAGTAACATATGCAGACTAGGCCGGAATTAAATTTTTTTCCCTAAATGGGTTTTTATTGAAAAGCGGAATAGAACAACAGTATCCAACGGGTGTATCTAACAGTAAAATATGCAGACTAGGCCACAATTTATTTTTTTCCCCTAAATGGGTGTTTATTGAATAGCGGAATAGAACAACAGTATCCAAAGGGTGTTTCTCACAGTAACGTATGAATGAAAATTTTTTATTTTTCCCTGATTTTTGAATAGCAGATTAGAACAGCAGTGTCTAAACACTGTATGTCACTGTAAAATATGAAGGGAAAAACTTTTTTTTTTTTAATCCAGATTAAGCAGACACATATGCACTAAGCTTGCATTACAGGGCCGCTACACGCCACCCACCTAACAGGTTGGATACTGTTGTTGTTCTATTCCACTATTGAATAAAAACCCATTTGAATGAAAAACTGAAAAATAATAATTTTTCCCTAAAAACTGAAAAATAATTATTTTCCCCTTAAATTGGTGCTTTTTGAATAGCAGATTAGAACAGCAGTGTCTAAACACTGTAAGTCACAGTAAAATATGAAGGAAAAAACTTTTTTTTTTTTTAAATCCAGATTAAGCAGACACATATGCACTGAGCTTGCATTAAATGGCCGCTGCACGCCGCCAACCTAACAGACTGGTAGCATTTTTTTTTCTCCCTCCTCCTCACTGGGCTCAGGTCAGGGCAAAAAATTCATGCACTGCACCCCCACACAATAAAATCGATGTAGATCACTGTCTAATTAAAGAAGATTCCTCCTTTTCTTTCCCTGAAAGTAATCTCCAGCCTGAGCCTACAATAATCTCCTATCTCTCCCTTAGCAGCATCAGGAACCTCTCCCTACAGTAGTTCGAGCAGAATGACGTGCGGCGCTACGTGACTCCAGCTTATATTTATTTATTTTATTTATTTCAGGTACTTAAATAGCGCTGTCAATTTACACAGCGCTTTTACATATACATTGCACAGTCACATCAGTCCCTGCCCTCAAGGAGCTTACAATCTAAGGTCCCTAACTCACATACATACACAGTAGGGCCAATTTTCTACAGGATCCAATTAACCTACCAGCATGTCTTTGGAGAGGCTGGGTCACATGCTGCACTGACCAACCACAGCCATGCCATTAGTAGGCATGGCTGTGATGGCTTCTAAGGGCACACTAGTTAAATGCTTGTCGATTGGCTGCCCTGCAGCTGTTGAAACCGCGCCATTAAAACCGCGCCAAAACATGAAATAAATTACCGAACAACGGACTGTATCCCGAACATACAGTAAAATGTTCGGGTCCGTGTCCGGGTACCGAACACCCAAATGTCCAGTACGATCCCGAACAATACAGTCCGTGTTCGCTCAACCCTAGTTATCACCCAATCTGTATTTTTTCCATCTGTGTACCATTGGGGAGATTGTCCTTCACTTCCTGTCCCAAAAAGAGGAAGTGAGAGGAAATCCCTCAAAAGCGAGGGGATCCCGATGTATCACCAAGGTCCCTAGAACTAGTGGAACCATTGGAAGATCCCTTTTATCAGTGTTCTGATGTCAACCCAAAATTTGGATTTTTTTTTTACTTTAACTTTCAATGATAACGATAAACAGGACAAATAGAGAGGGTGAATTTCCCTAACAGGGGCACAGACAACAATGAAAACTTGAAAGGTGTTCTACCATCTTTCTACTGTCTACATTTGTTATAAATGTATATTATATTACTTCTTTTTCAAAGGGGTGATCAAAACCACACAGACAAACATTGCTTTATTAGAGCTTGCTTAGTAAACTGAATGCTCAATATTCTTATCCACTGGGTAAAAAAGATTGTGAGGCTAGAAAATGTTACCAACTCATTACACTCAAATTTCCTTAGCTGCATTCACCCCTGCTTTGTCCACATCCCCTGTCCCATTTTATGCTTTAAGCCTCTTTCACGCAGGTGAACAGTTTTTATGCCCTCCTATACATCCATCTACAAAATAACTTTAGCAGCTGGGGTCCTACACAAGCTTTAGCTGTAATGCTTTGCTTTGCAAATGTGGCAAAATTATACCCCAATCGATGTCTGATGGGCAGTACCACTGCCCTATTTAGGTGAATAGGGCAGCACTTCAACTGTAAGACAAAACCCTTGGGTTGAGTTGCAGTATTTACATATTAACATCTTTGTTCAGCAGTCAAAAAAATCAATGGGCATTTAAGAGGGGGCAGAACACTGCTCTACCTCCCTGACAAAAGTGATCCTCCGTAGATTTCTTTTCAGCATGGGGAGTAGAAACTCCAAGTGGCCTGTTTCTTCTTTCATCTTCTATGCCAATCCACCAATGGCATTTGTGCCTCATCTTGCATATACACTGTAACTCATCTGCTGAGAAAAAAGCCTTTCAACTGAGATCTTACCTTATAACTGTAAGATCTTCAAAAAAAAATGTTCTTTATCAAAAGATGTAGTGTAAAATCATGCAGCACAAGTGCAAGAATACATTGCTTTTACTTTTTTTTTTAGATCGTACAGTTATAAGACAAACTTACCTGGGATGGTACTGATAATGTAGCCTTCTCATGGTGCACCTATGAGGCCCTGGTCTACATCACCAGTTCCTCAAGAAAATAATAATTGCTATTTTTATTCAAAGTGTTTCTTTACAAAACATTCTAGAACCAAAATGTGTTGTTTTTTTTTTTTGTTTTTTTTTGGGGGGGGGGGGGTAGCTTTTTTCGCCATATTTCTCCTATGGATCACAAGAGTACACTTCTGTGACCTGTTTTCAGCCAACTGCAAGCTAAAGCCCACTGTTTCAACTTTGATGTTGGGATCCACCCAGATGCCTGGACCGGCAGCTGGCTTATCCTCTCAGCGAGCCACTAGAAGTATGAGCCAGCTGCTCCTGCCTTCTCCACAGCCCAGCGCTCCAGTGAGCACTAGAGGGTCAGAACAGAGAGTCACTGGCTCTCTGTTCACTGAAGAGTGAACTTTATTAGAATCCCTTTCTTCTATATTAAGGACAAAACCCATTGCGCTATGAAGTAGACATATTCAGATGTATTAGAACAAGGTCTCCCAACTGGGGTTCCATGGCTGACTATTATTGCAGCTGATTTACTGTATATCTGCCCAGTGATAACTTTGGTGCACTTCTTAAGCAATTGTTCATTCAAGTACAGAGTACCAATGAGTTTACTGATTTCAGCCCAACAGTACTCATTGCGTTCCAGCTCCTGACATCACCATACTGTGCCAACAAGGTGGAACAATAGGAACAGCTTACACTGAGGCTCCATTCACATCTAGGCGTTGCTATTTTTACAGATGTTTTTCTGGCATTTTTCTAGCATCTTTGCAGCCTGTGTGCAGCATTTTTGTGCACACTTTTGAGTTGACAAGTGACCAATGAAAAGCAGTAAAATGCATGTAATCTGCCAAAAAAGAATTTTATGTACTTTTTTGAGTGATGGGCATTTTGCCTAAGGCAACAGAATGCTTAGATATGAACAGGGGCCATTGAAATGAATGGGATTTGTCTTGCTGGGCGTTTTTAGAGCTGAGGCTTAGAGTAGAAAATCGCCCAAAAACGCTTAGATGTAAACAGAGTCTGAGTATTCTCTCTTTACTCTGTGCATTGCTTGTGCTTTAACAACACAGCCTAATAGTATGAGATAATTTTGAATACAGCAGACTCTACCACCTTTTTCCTTCACACGGTTAACAAACTGCCAAGATATTCTCTCTCTCTCCTCAACATTTCCCCTTTGTTTCCTTTATTTAGCTTCACACAGTTCAACACATTTAAATAATTTTTATTTTATTGCTGCTGTGACTTGAAGAAGTCAGGCAATCTCACATAAGCATATCAACAAAACACCGCTGATTAAAAGTTGGAAAAAATAAACTGAATGCACTTCAGATTTTTTCAGGGTAGGTTGTAATGATAAAGCCAATTTCCAATTTGTTAGTGGGTTTTGGATTAAACTCCAATGCAGAGTTAGTTATTTTATTCCTTTGTGTATTGTTATATCCACAACTCACTGATCGAACTAATGTGTCAGCTGTAGATCAGAAAATTATTTCTGGGGTTTCCTGGGGCCTTAACATTTTTTCAAGGGTTCCTCAAGGATAGAAAGGTTGAGAAAGGCTGTATTGGAATCTTTGTTTGCTGTTTGCTTGGAACTGAAAATCAATGTCATAATGCTGTTATGGTAGGTTGTAATGATAAAGCCATGACTGGGGTATTGCCCAATGTATCGGCTGCCCGAGCCTGCACCAAACAACCCACACACCCCCTGTGTCCCAATAAATGAACACACACACCTTGTATGGTTTAAAATGGCCAAGGCAGCCTATTTATTAACAAACATAAATAATAACCACATTTTTATTATTACACCATTTTAAATATAAAACATCCAAAACCAGCCTGACAACAAACTACCTGCTCTCCCAATAGGTCTCCAGATTTTAGAAGGCACCCTTAAAATGACCAACCGGCTGTATCTGTCACCACCTTAGTGTCACCATAGGCCCCCAGACGCAATTACACCGACTCGGGGACAAACACTTGTAACTCCTCCCACCGATACAGCCAGTTTCCAACTTTGATTATTAACACCACCACTTCTTAGGGCAGGTACACCCATACCAACGATGGGCCCAGACCCTCGCTCTCCAAAGAGCGTACCAATCCCCTGCCCTCAAAAACCCAGAGACCTCTGCCGTTTCCAAATTGTTAGTGGTTTTAGATTGAACACCAATGCAGAGTTAGTTATTTTATTCCTTTATGTATTGTTATATCCACAAATCACTGATTGATCTAATGTGTCAGCTGTACATCAGAAAATTATTTCTGGGGTTTCCTGGGACCTTAACATTTTTTCAAGGGTTCCTCTCCTCAAGGATAGAAATGTTGAGAAAGGCTGTATTGGAATATTTGTTTGTGGTTTGCTTGGATCTGAAAATCAATGTCTTAATGCTGTTATGGTAGGTTGTAATGATAAAGCCAGTTTCCAATTTTTTAGTGGGTTTTTTTTTTTATTGAACACCAATGCAGAATTAGTTTATTCCTTTATTTATTGTTATATCCACAACTCACTGATCAAAGTGATTTGTCCGCTGTAAATCAGAAAATTATTTCTGGGGTTTCCTGGGGCATCAACATTTTTTCAAGGGTTCCTCAAGGATAGAAAGGTTGAGAAAGGCTGTATGGTAGGTGGTAATGATAAAGCCAGTTACCAATTTGTTAGTGGGTTTTTTATTGAACACCAATGCAAAGTTAGTTAGTTCTTTTATTTATTGTTCTATCCACAACTCACTGATGTGCCAGCTGTAGATCAGAAAATTATTTCTGGGGTTTCCTGGGGCGTCAACATTTTTTCAAAGGTTCCTCAAGGATAGAAAGGTTGAGAAAGGCTGTATTGGAATCTTTGTTTGCGGTTTGCTTGGAACTGAAAATCAATTTCATAATGCTGTTATGGTGTTTTATGGTTGTTATGGATGTACGTGCCTCTATATTCCTGCTACACATCATGTGTTTTTTTTTTTTTTTCTGTAGATTATAAATTAAAAGTCTGTAATTCTCAGCCAGCATTTAGGAATGTTCTATCCCTACTCAGTGTTATCCGGATGGTAGAAATGTCAAACAGCTCTTTCTATGCAAATTTGTCACAAGCTCTGGCACAGTATCCACGAATTCCACGTCTGTCTGGATATTCAATATTTTATTGATTTGAGTATTAACTTTTCACTGAGACATAAAATGCCATATGACAGAAAATGAGGAATCAGTTTTGGTGCAGTTCAAAGCATTTTAAGTCTGTGTATTGCAATAGCTAGAAGAAGAAATGAAGCTCCAGGATCAATAAGGTTCATTTAGCAAAGTGCAGTCCATGACGCAAATGCAGTTTTCATACTTCTAAATTTGCAAACATAAGCTTGTTGAGACAGCAAGACTATGAAGATGCAAAATTTTAGTTGATATGGGAAGAATGTTGTAGACAGATTTTCTGGGTTTGCTGAGGTGACTTAAACTGTATCCATGGTAAAAATGTAAATTAATTTATCCATTTCCACATTGTACTTCAATTATTTCTAGCCTATTCCTATTATTCTGAATGATCTTGCAGTATGTAATGATCCCCACACATTTATTTGCTTTAATTCTGTGACATATCTTCATCATGCTCTGTGAGTAGATGCTGTTTTGTCACAGAGTTAACAGAGCCTGTCTTCTCAACTACAGAGGAGCTGAGAGGAGTAGTTTCAAGAGGAGGAGTCAGTACTGGAATCACCACTTGCAGGCAGCAAGGAACCATGGGACATGTAGTCCTTAGACATTGGAAGTAAACAGCAGAGAATGTTCTGTTTAGAGAAGCTACAAAGCACATAGGGAATCTAATAAATTGTGGAAAGAGATGGCCAGCCAACAGCCAGAACCTACAACATTAAAGGAAGTTTTTCAAGTCAGCTTATATTTCATTGCCAAAAATAACTATTGTTTGTATTATTATTACAATACTAATGTTTTAAAATGAAAGTGTATGCTGTGATCATAAATCCTGTAGTGCTTATAAGCTTTATCCCTGTTTGCACTTCATTGAAATAACTAAGCAGTTCATGCATCCTACCCCAATGTCATTAACAATACTATTCTATGTGGCAAGATGTGGTAATGTGACAAACATATCATTACAAAAATAATCTAAAAAGTCATCTGTCAGCACTTAAGTGGCCTGGAAAAAAGCAGCAAGCAATATGTGTGAATATACAAACACAAAAAGTACATAAAAAAGAAAAAAGCAGCGCTGTATGAATAGTGATACTCTTCAACAAGTATAGAAATGTGCATAAACAAAAATGAGTTTTAAATCAAATAAAAAAGATCACAATAATTTGCATAAAAGTCTTGATCATGCACATGGCGCAAAACGGCTGTAGAACTTGACTTGTATTCCAAAGGTCCTGCCGCCAATTCTGAGTTCAGTTTTGCGGCATACTATGTAAGTTTATGTGCTTCATGTTTATGAGTCTAAACACCATTCCCTGCTGTTTGTGGTTTGGTGGTGTTTTTAATCCGTTTTTTTTTTTTTTTTTTTTTACATATTTTAATAAATACTACACCATGAGCAATTTTTTTCTGATGTGGGTGATCCTTCTGTCTGGTTTGATGAGATTGAGCATTTTCCCTGATGACTTCACCTGTGAGTTTGGAAGATCTACCACATCCATAGAGTATCAGATGTATCTTCATAAGGAAGGCCATTGAATACTGAATGCGCTTTTGCTGTCCTATAACTAGAGCCTCGTACACACGCACCGATTGTTGGCCGACCGATTGGCCGTCTTTTGTCCAGTGTTGTTGTGTTGGTTGAAATGTGCTCTAGACTGCACACAAATTTTGTCGGCCCAAAACAACCAACTGCAGAAGTGATGTCATGTTCTGGTTTACTTTCCGTGTGTTTTTTCTTCTCTGAGCATGCCCAGTCTTGCTCATCTGACTTTTGTCTGCCGAAATCTGTACTGACTGAAGAACAATCGGCCGTTCTGGTGACAGCCAACAAAAATTTTATAGCATGCACACCAGATGTTGTTCGGCCGAAAAGTCGCAGTCAGTTGTCGGAAGCATCATACTAACAAGCCGACAATCAGCCGATCAGACGTTGGCCGAAAATTCACGGCCAACAATCGGTGCGTGTGTACGAGGCTTTAGACAGCCACTGGTTATAGTGAGTAGGCACTTTTTATATTTGGTGGAGGCAGCACACAGATGGTGATTCACTGAGAGTGCAGAGTAATAACACTGGAACTATTTCATTTACACCTACGGACTTTTATTCACATTATTGTGATCTATTTTATGTGATTTAAAACTCAGTTTTGTTTATGCACATTTCTATACTTGTTGTAGAGTATCACTATTATTCATACAGTGCTGCTTTTTACTTTTTTATATCATTACAAAGATTAACCTTGTTTGGTGAGAGCAACCTTTCACCTTTTACAGACATATCTCACACCCTTGTTAAGAATCTTTGCTTTAACCGCTTCAGCTCCAGAAGGTTTTACCCCCTTCCTGACCAGGCCATTTTTTTTTTTTTTTGCAATACAGCATTGCGTTGCTTTAACTGGCAATTGGCCGGTCGTGCAATGCTGTACCCAAATAAAATGGATGTCTTTTTTTTCTCACAATTAGAGCATTCTTTTGGTGTTATTTTAACACCTCTGCAGTTTTTATATGATGCGCTATAAAAAAAAAAAAAAGGAAAAACAACAATTTTGAAAAAATATATATTTTTTACTTTCTGCTATAAAACACATCCAATAAAAAAAATTTAAAAAAATCAAATGTCTTCATCAATATGTGTTCTGCTTCATGTTTTTGGTAAAAAAATAAATAAATAAATCCCAAAAAGCATATATGGATTGGTCTGCACAAAAGTTATAGCGTCTACAAACAATGGGACAGATTTATGGACTTTATTTTTTTTTATTTTTTTTCTAGTAATGGCGGCGATCAGTGATTTTTGGCGGTACTGCGACATTGTGGTGGACAAATCTGACACTAAGTGACACTTTTTGGGGACCAGTGACACCAATATAGTGATCAGTGCAAAAAAAAAAAAAATGCATTGTCACTGTACTAATGACACTGGCAGGGAAGGGGTTAACATCAGGGGTGATCAAAGGTTTAAATGTGTTCCCTGGGAGTGCTTGCTAACTGTGTGGGGAGGTGCTTTTACTGGAGGTGCTTTTACTGGGGGAGGACAGAGATCCGTGTTTCTGCTTAGCAGAAACACAAGATCTCCAGCTCCCCCTCTGACAACGGCGGTCTGCCTTGTTCACATATGCAGACCACCGTTCTGTCAGCCTCAGGAATGATCGCGAGGTGTCGGTGGACATCGGGTCCGCCGGACCAGCTGGTTGGCTCCCGCTTTATCCAATTACAGTGCGACTGGGTCGCTGGCGCCCCAGACCCGGAGAAAAAAATCATGTACAATGATTTTGCACTTAAGGGCCACCCTTCTGCAGTATATGTAAGAGAGTAAAGAAAAAAAAGTTTTTGTTAGGGCTGGTTTACACCAGACACTTTCCAGTTTCCAGTTTCCAGTTTCTAAACCACATCCAATATGCATGCACAGTGTTTGCCATGTATTCCAATTGTCCTAGTGTACACCAGCGTGGTTAGTTCCAGTCCTTTCAACAAGTACAACCTGCTACATTTTTTTTGTCCAAAATGAAGAAAACAAAAGACACAATCTGATGCCGCTGGGACTGGTAATAAGCATCCACACAAACTAGCCAGTAAGTAATCCACTTCCACGCCGGTACTTTAAATTTAAGCCGCACTTCATAATCTGCAACAGGACAGTATAACTTTTGAAATATCTGACAGATAATATTAACCCTATGCAAGAAAATTTTAAAATAAAACAAAAATAACATTTATACCTAATTGTTAAACAGCAGATCTCATGAAGCACTCCATTTAGTGGCAAAAAATATAGTGTTTCAAGCTGGACATACACCAACAGATTCCTAAAAGGTGAGGATATAAAGAGGCATGGGTAAAATAAAGTGTAAATAAACTATTGACAAAAAATTTTTTAATCAGCTATTTAATTTAATTTATTATTTTCCCACATCTCCTAAAATTCTATTAGTAAACAAGGATTATATATAAAAAATTTATTTTTAATCCAAAGGGACTATAATTCTTCAGAATGCATATCCACTTAGTTTTCATCCTCTCTCCTTGTTTATTATAGAAACATAATAAAATCTCCAATTAGACGTAAAACATATACAAAACCATAGCACAACAGCTTAAATTGTTACACATTTCCAGTACATGCATTGATATCTTCATGAGTACATTATGGCCCAACGCATTTCGCAGAACACTTTCTCTGCTTCTTCAGAGAACTTTAACGTATATCTAAATTATTATGAAATTCGAAGAAAAAAGAACATATTTTACATCCAAAATGTTTTATTATTATTAAAAACTTACTTCCAGTAGACAAGTGAACATCTGTGCTCACCAATTTTGCCACAATATAACAGTTATTTTAAGACAGATGAACATTTTTCTGAAGATAATACAGTGCAGCTTCTCGTGAGGAGTAATTGTATAGAGGAAAAACATGTCTGCTGTAGCTAGCAAAAGGTCATCAGTATACAATATTTTATGCAACTCATTAATAATATGCTTGGTATTCGCCATGATTTTGTGACCTGTTCCGCACGTCATGGTGTTTATTTGTTGCAGTGCTCTATAGCCTGTAGTAAATTAGCAGGACCACATGGGCACTGCAGACTGGAGTGGGTGAACGTGTTGCAGATATTATAGTGGTTGTAAACCCTTACAAATACCCAGTGAAGTGATTGGCCTCAGGTGATACACAGAAATGAAACAAATCCTCCTACATAACTTGTACCTGTTTGTCTGCGGTCTTTTCTTCTCTACATCCATTCAAAGTCCAGAATTTACAAAACTTGTCTGAGCTGTAAGAAAAAAGGGGGCAGAGAGCTGAAGTTACACTATGCAGAGCTTAGTGAGGAGAGCTCTGAGAGCTGATTGGAGGGAAGGGACACCCCCTCCCCCCCTTCACATGGCACACAGGAACAGAGCTGAGGCTGTCAATCAGCTGGAGATCCATCCCTTCTGCTCTTTTTTCTCTTGGTGTCAGGAAAACTTGTCAGAAGTGTTTAATGCTGACAGCAAAGGAACAAGGGAGCAGACAGAAATTACATTTAGTGCTCTGGATTGAGAGTACATGCTATAGAGAGATATGCTTTGTGCATATTTTACGTCTGAGGTTTACAACCACTTTAAGGACATAGCCTCTCTAGGCATTATGCCTTAGTACATAATAAGGACCCAACAAATCAAGAACGGACAGCTGATGGAACGCTTTATGTCTTCGACAGTTGTCCATTCCTGACTGTGGTAGGGGGCAGTGTGGTACACAATTCAGCGCATCAGACTCAGCTACCTTTTTTTGTACAAACTTTATTTGATGTGTACAAAAGTACACTTGTGTTTCTGTGCAGTGCAATGTGCTGCTGTACAGTGCTACAATTTCAATTGTACAACAGTGTACAATTCTGTACAGCTCACTGTGATAAAAATTCAACATGTCTGCATTTTATCGCAGCATGCTGCTACACAACTCCAGGCTGCATTGCAGTGTGAATGGGACATACAGAATTATTTTCTGTGTGTGCTTGTTGTGACAAGCATTTATATTACAATGCAGTAAAGCTTCTGTCTCTGCATATGTGTGAAGTATTGGGGATTGATAAATTCACTCCACGTTTGAGGTATAGCAATGACAAGAGGGACTTTTTTTAGGATGGAAATAAATTGCATATACATTGTAAGGACTTAAAGTCCATTTGCATTAATTATCAAATCGAATATCAACAGTTTTATTAGTAACAACTAGGTGAATGTCTACCTGTAAAGGAGTAATACATTTCCCTATGGTTCTTTTTTATCTCTTCTTTTTTATAAATATCCATTTTTTATTACATTTTTTTTTTATTCATACAAAATATACAACTTTTTTTTACTTGCTATTGAGGACATTTTAGGAAGTATGGGGTAAGACAAATTTTTTTTAAATGGCTGTTTAGAGTTTTTTTGTCAATAATTTATTTATCCTCTATTATTTTACCCATGCCTCTTTATAGCCTCACCTCTTCAGAATCTAATAGTGTATGTCTGGAAAGAAACACTATTTTTTTGAAAAAAAAAAAAAAAGAAACACTATATACTGTAGTTTTAAGCTTACTGCCACTAAACTGTTTAATAATTATTATAACTTTTATTTTGGTTTTAACTTTTAAAACTTTCTTGCTTTGGATTAATATTTATCTCATATTTCAATGGATACACTGTCCTGTTGCCGATTACAAAGTGTGGCTCAAAGCATTGGTGCGGAAGTGACTTACTTCCTGGCTAGTTTGTGTGAATGCTTATAACCAATGGCCTCAGATCATGTGTTCCTGATCCCCTGCTGATGCCAATTGAGACAAAACTGGTCGAGTTGGGCACACTATCTGACGTTGCAGCGATACCGCTGTTTGTCTATACTTGAGCCCCGGTTCACACTTGTGCGTGTGCGGGGTTCGCATGTAATATCGGAGCGCACTGCTCCGACATTACATGCGATCGGCTGTGCAGTGCGAGTTTAGCCATACAGTTTGTATGGCTAAATTCGCACCGCAGCCGCACCAAACACGCACAGGACCCTTTTTTCTAGCCGCATCAGGATCGGATCGCACAGCGGTTCACACTTGTGCGATCCGATCCTGTGCGAGCTACACGATCGCACTGCGATATGCGATCAACCACTTAAGCCCCGGAAGATTTTACCCCCATTCTGACCAGGGGGTATTTTGCGATTCGGCAC
Source organism: Pelophylax lessonae (assembly GCF_965119305.1). Lineage (NCBI taxonomy): Eukaryota > Metazoa > Chordata > Amphibia > Anura > Ranidae > Pelophylax > Pelophylax lessonae. The sequence continues at coordinate 359,884,271 of NC_138769.1, read as the reverse complement.
TGCGTGACTTTAACGGACAATTGCGCGGTTGTGCGACGCTGTACCTAAACGAATTTGGCGTCCTTTTTTTCCCACAAACAGAGCTTTCTTTTGGTGGTATTTGATCACCTGTGCGATTTTTTGATCACGCGCTATAAACAAAAAAAGAGCGTCAATTTTGCAAAAATAGCAATATTTTTCACATTTTTTTATATGAAATTCCCCCCAAAAAAAATTTAAAAATCAAAATTTTTTTACTTTTTCGGCCAATTTGTTTTATGCTACCTATGTTTGGTAAAAAAAAAAAATCGCAAAAAGCGTATTTTGATTGGTTTGCGCAAAAGTTATCGCGTTTACTAACAAAGGGAAAGATTTCTGTCATTTTTGTTGTTTTTTTTTTTTAACGTGTAATGGCGGCGATTTGCGATTTTTTTTGCGGTACTGCGACATTGGGGCGGACAGATCGGACCCTTGACTGACATTTTTGACACTTTTGGGGTTACCAGTGACATTTCTACAGTAATCAGTGCTATATATATGCACTGTTACTGTAAAAATACACTGGTAGTGAAGGGGTTAACTTTATTTGGGAGGGAGGGGCTGTGTGTATCCCTAGGGGCGTGCTTTCTACTGTGATTGGCTGGGGCTTGAGCTGTATGGACACTGATCAACGGATCTACATACTAGATCCGAGTGATCAGTATCCTAACAGCAAGGAGAATGACAGGTGGCTTGTTTACACAAGCTGCCTGACATTCTCCCTCTCCCCCGCCGATCGCCGAGTGACCGGCGGACATCGGGTCCGCCGGTCACACGCGCGGGGGGGTCCGTGACCACGCGGGAGCGCGCCTCCGGGGGCGCGCGCTCGCTCCCTAGACCCTCACAAGCTAGTGACGTAGCCCTACGTCACTTTGCCTGTGAGGGGCTGACTGCCGACGTAGATCGGCGTTAGGCAGTCGGCAAGTGGTTAAACTGGGGGTGTCGTTAAGATTACATTGACACCCCCAGCGTATCGCATATGGCAGTGTGAACTGCCGGGGGTGCGTGTGCGATGCGGGAACAGGCTGCGAATTCGCAGCCTTCCCGCATCGCATATATGTGAACCGAGCCTTATGCTTATTTACTTCTATATACACTGTACTGTAAATGTACCTTTTTTTAAATAAACACAGGAGTTTTTGCATTATTATTCTATGTGCAGTCTTCTTCTTTTATGACAACTGAATAATATGGATGTCATCTGAGGAGTGGAGGAGCCTTACTGGAAGGGTTTTTCTGCTGCCGTTTCTGCTCCACTGAGCTGGGGAAAGCACTGTTTAACCACTTCAATACTGGGCACTTTCACTCCCTTCCTGCCCAGGCCAATTTTCAGCTTTTGGCACTGTTGCATTTTAAATGACAATTGCGCAGTCATGCAACACTGTACCTAAACCAAATTTATGTAATTTTTCCCCCACAAATAGAGCTACATCAATAAACTGAGTAGGTTGTCATTACAAGACAGTTGACCATTTTCTATGGACGCCGGTACCGGGGTGATGCCTCTAGCTGCAGGCATCACCCCGGTACAGCACTTTCCGGAAATATTGGCAATATCGGTAACCTCCGCCCGATTCTGATATATCGGGGTAAGTGCAGATCGGCCCTCGATATATCGGCTTTACCAATAATCGGTTGATCCCTATCACATACAGTACATATTGCATGTTGAAATTATTTTGGGTTTTTACGTTATATCACTTGTTGTATATATTGGCACATTATTGGGTGGAACACTATAGATTATAAAGGGAATAGCCTGACACTTACATTGAATTGGATACATTGTGCACATATTATGGGAGTGTGCTCAGTGTCAGCAGCTGGTTCCAGCAGTAACACAGTTTACAAATTTACATTACTAGTGGACCCACATAGTAGCTCGTGAGATTCTCTATGTGTAAAAGCTAATTAGGTGTGTTATATGCACTTGTGCTTTCAAGGAGTAGACAGCAGACTTAGCAGAGGGATGTTGTCATCAGTCTGCTGCTACCCCTTCACTATCCAGTCATAGACTGAGGGCAGGTAAGTAAAAATGCTGTATTCCTTGACTGCAGGTGGTAAGATTCAGGTCCCAACCTGGCACCTATCTCTGAAAGGGCTGTGTAAATCTCGGACTGGCTATACAGAAAAAAATTGTTTTCCAAATAAAGGAACTTCTACATATGTATTTTAACATTTGTTAGGTGAACTAAAGCATTTTCAATGTGTGTGTTAATGACCCTGGAACCAAACAGTGAACAGCGAAATCTGTCAGGTCTGATTCTTAAAATGATTCTGGTGGTTTAACTAACCCTTGCAGCGCCCAGTAAGAGCAAGAAGATCAGGCAGAGCCAGGAACCCAACAGAGGAAGCCAATTGCACAGACACTCTGAATAAAGCCATCAAATTGAATAATTAACACTAATGTGTTTTAATGGCTCTTTTTATGCATTTCTTTCCAATCCTCTTCACAGACTATTATGTGCCTGAACAGAGAGGCAACACCGGCAAGGCATGCTGGGTACATTAATTAATCCTTCATGGTCTAGGATTTTAACTGTATCTTTGCCAGAATCACTACATGAACATTCCTTCTATGTTAAGGGTTTTTGTGTCCTGCGGTTGGCAAAAAAATTTAGGAAAACTTAGTCAGTGGTGACAGTTCAAATGTATCATAGGCTGCTTTACCCATTCAATCCCCTTTAACAAGGAAGTGAGATTTCTTCCGTTATTCATTTTGACCAATATTAAACATTTTAGTTTGTTACCTTGTATTACTGCACTTTGCACATCTCCAGTAGTATTTATAAAAAGACCATGACATGTTACAGAGGTCTTAAAGTTTATGTGAACCCTCACCTTGTAAAACAACCCATTCAGTGTAAAATATAAATTAAATGCAAAACATTTGTATGTGTGTGTAATAAATATATATATATATATATATATATATATATATATATATATATATATATATATATATACACACACACACACACACACACACACACACACAGTATCTCACAAAAGTGAGTACACCCCTCACATTTTTTTAAATATTTTATTATATCTTTTCATGTGACAACACTGAAGAAATTACGCTTCGCTACAATGTAAAGTAGTGAGTGTACAGCTTGTTTAACAGTGTAGATTTGCTATCCCCTCAAAATTACTCAACACACAGCCATTAATGTCTAAACCGCTGGCAACAAAAGTGAGTACACCCCTAAATGAAAATGTCCAAACTGGGCCCAAAGTGTCAATATTTTGTGTTGCCACCATTATTTTCTAGCACTGCCTTAACCCTCTTGGGCATGGAGTTCACCAGAGCTTCACAGGTTGCTACTGGAGTCCTCTTCCATTCCTCCATGTCGACATCACGGAGCTGGTGGATGTTAGAGACCTTGCGCTCCTCCACCTTCCGTTTGAGGATGCCCCACAGATGCTCAATAGTTTAGGTCTGGAGACAGGCTTGGCCAGTTCATCACCTTTACCCTCAGCTTCTTTAGCAAGGCAGTAATCGTCTTGGAGGTATGTTTGGGGTTGTTATCATATTGGAATACTACCCTGGGGCCCAGTTTCTGAAGGGAGGGAATCATGCTCTGTTTCAATATGTTACAGTACATGTTGGCATTCATGGTTCCCTCAATGAACTGTAGCTCCCCAGTGCCGGCAGCACTCATGCAGCCCCAGACCATGACACTCCCACCACCATGCTTGACTGTAGGCAAGACATACTTGTCTTTGTACTCCTCCCCTGGTTGCCGCCACACATGCATGACACCATCTGAACTAAATAAGTTTATCTTTGTCTGATCAGAACACAGGACATGGTTCCAGTAACCCATGTCCTTAGTCTGCTTGTCTTCAGCAAACTGTTTGTGGGCTTTCTTGTGCATCATCTTTAGAAGAGGCTTTCTTCTGGGTCCACAGTCATGCAGACCAATTTTATGCAATGTGCGGCGTATGGCCTGAGCACTGACAGGCTGACCCCACACCCCTTCAACCTCTTCAGCAATGCTGGCAGCACTTATACGTCTATTTCCCAAAGACAACCTCTGGATATGACGCTGAGCACGTGCACTCAACTGCTTTGGTCGACCATGGCGAGATCTGTTCTAAATGGAACCTGCCCTTTTAAACCGCTGTGTGGTCTTGGCCACCATGCTGCAGCTCAGTTTCAGGGTCTTGGCAATCTTCTTATAGCCTAGGTCATCTTTATGTAGAGCAACAATTCTTTTTTTCAGATCCTCAGAGAGTTCTTTGCCATGAGGTACCATGTTGAACTTCCAGTGACCAGTATGAGAGAGTGAGAGCAATTACACCATATTTAACACACATGCCCCCCATTCACCCCTGAGACCTTGTAACACTAACAAGACACATGACAACAGGGAGGGAAAATGGCTAATTGGGCCCAATATGGACATTATAACTTAGGGGTGTACTCACTTTTGCTGCCAGCGGTTTAGACAATAATGGCTGTGCGTTGAGTCATTTTGAGGGGACAGCAAATTTACACTGTTATACAAGCTGTACACTCACCACTTTACATTATAATTTTTTGTGAAGAATCAACAAGTGGGACACAATCATGAAGTGGAACGAAATTTATTGGATATTTCAAACTTTTTTAACAAATAAAGAACTGGAAAATTGGGCGTGCAAAATTATTCAGCCCCCTTAAGTTAATACTTTGTAGTGCCACCTTTTGCTGTGATTACAGCTGTAAGTTGCTTGGGGTATGTCTCTATCAGTTTTGCACAACGAGAGACTGAAATTTTTGCCCATTCCTCCTTGCAAAACAGCTTGAGCTCAGTGAGGTTGGATGGAGAGCGTTCGAGAATCTGTGGAAAGAACTGAAAACTGCTGTTCACAATTGGATTCAGGTCTGGACTTTGACTTGGCCATTCTAACACCTGGATATGTTTATTTGTGAACCATTCCATTGTAGATTTTGCTTTAGGTTTTGCATCATTGTCTTGTTGGAAAACAAATCTCCGTCCCAGTCTTAGGTCTTTTGCAGACTCCATCAGGTTTTCTTCCAGAATGGTCCTGTATTTGGCTCCATCCATCTTCCCAGTCCCTGCTGAAGAAAAGCAGGCCCAAACCATGATACTGCCACCACCATGTTTGACAGTGGGGATGGTGTGTTCAGAGTGATGAGCTGTGTTGCTTTTACGCCAAACATAATGTTTTGCATTGTTGCCAAAAAGTTTGATTTTGGTTTCATCTGACCAGAGCACCTTCTTCCACATGTTTGGTGTGTCTCCCAGGTGGCTTGTGGCAAACTTTAAACAACACTTTTTATGGATATCTTTAAGAAATGTCTTTCTTCTTGCCACTCTTCCATAAAGGCCAGATTTGTGCAGTATACGACTGATTGTTGTCTTATGGACAGAGTCTCCCACCTCAGCTGTAGATCTCTGCAGTTCATCCAGAGTGATCATGGACCTCTTGGCTGCATCTCTGATCAGTCTTCTCCTTGTATGAGCTGAAAGTTTAGAGGGACGGCCAGGTCTTCGTAGATTTGCAGTGGTCTGATACTCCTTCCATTTCAATATTATCGCTTGCACAGTGCTCCTTGGGATGTTTAAAGCTTGGGAAATCTTTTTGTACCCAAATCTGGCTTTAAAAAACCCAAATCCCCACAACAGTATCTCGGACCTGCCTGGTGTGTTCCTTGTTCTTCATGATGCTCTCTGCGCTTTAAACGGACCTCTGAGACTATCACAGTGCAGGTGTATTTATACGGAGACTTGATTACACACAGGTGTATTCTATTTATCATCATTAGTCATTTAGGTCAACATTGGATCATTCCGAGATCCTCACTGAACTTCTGGAGAGAGTTTGTTGCACTGAAAGGGGGCTGAATAATTTTGCACGCCCAATTTTTCAGTTTTTTTATTTGTTAACAAAGTTTGAAATATCCAATAAATTTCGTTCCACTTCATGATTGTGTCCCACTTGTTGTTGATTTTTCACAAAAAATTACAGTTTTATATTTTTATGTTTGAAGCCTGAAATGTGGCAAAAGGTCGCAAAGTTCAAGGGGGCCGAATACTTTCGCAAGGCACTGTATATATATAAAAATATAGTGACAGAGAGAGGCTCTGTCACAGTAAGAATTTAAGAAAATCCTGTGTCTGGGTTTTGCTAGACGCCTGCAACCTGGCAGCTGACTACACTGGTGTGCAGGGTCATTATATACTCAGGTCTGAGAATAGCTCAGTGCTCCCAGTTTGGAGATCGCTTCCAATTTGGAGTCCACTCCAAGTGTGGGAGATGGAAGTAGGGTTACCACCTCATCCCTTTAATCCAGGACACACATTAATTACACAGGTTCTGAGGCTGATATAATGCACATAAGGCCCCTTTCACACATAGGAGTCCGTCAGCAGTTTTTCTCAGCAGGGGAACGATCCGCTGTGTGCGGAGAGGGAGCTGTCAGGTCCCTGCTGTTCTCTATGGGGGAATCGGATAAGAACAGACCACCTGTACGTTCTCATCCAATCCCATCCGATCCGATCCGCTGGACGGATGGAAAATAGGGTTTCCATCCGTCCAGATTTGACAGATCAGATGTCAGTGGACATGGGGCATCTGTTCAGTTCCACCTGAAAAACTGACAGGCGGATCTGAACGGTCCGCTAGTGTGAAAGGGGCTTAAGGCACTAAGTAAGTTTAATTGCCACCTTGATCAGCCACAGGACCTGTGTAATTAATATGTCCTGGTTTAAAGGGATGAAGTGGTAACCCTAGATGGAAGGTCTCACCAGGGGTCAGGGGACCCCAGCCAGAAGCCAAGTGTCAAACCTAGCTTTTTCATTTCTATATAATATTAAAATGTTACTAAACCCATGAGCCTGCATTCACTATATTTGGTCTCCCACAGTACACAGAACATGGAAATGCAATCATTTTAGTAAATATAAACTGCTAAATAACTTTTCTCATCAGCAGTATATAGCAGTCTTGTGACTTCTATCAGTTTCCGGCCGAGCACTGGTTAAAGTTTGTAGAAGGAGTTTTCATCCTCCTTTTACTGTTCTATGAGGCTGCATGAGCCCTGACCCTCTGTCTGGACAGTGCTGATTTGCCCTGTGCTGATCACATGCACCCTCCAAAAGAAAATTTGAAAAAAAAAATTGAAAAAAAAAAGAAACTCTAGCAATACACACCAAACTGAGCATGTGCAGAGCGCCCTCAAGGGTCTGTTCTATCAGGAGATGGATTGGGGATGGTGGAAGGCAAGATCAAATAGACTTTTTACATGTTTTACAATGCGGGGGATTATACAGTGAGTATAACAAACATGCTTTACTGCATATACTGTACAGACTGATTTTACTGCTGTGGGTTTAGTAACACTTTAAGGAGGGGACCGAAGGGCTATATTTACTTAAATAACCCTGTCTGCGCTGTGCTGGCAGATCTTATTTATCAAGTCTCCACCGTTATTTCTTCTGGGGATAAAGTCATCTACAATAAAAAATATTAAAAAAAAAAAAAAAAAAGTCATCCAGGGGAAATTTTTGCTTTGCACAGATTATATTCCCTATATTCTTTTTTAAAATCGGTAAATTCCCTTCCCTCTCTTGGTGTTACTTTTTACCATATGGTTTGGGAATGTCCACTTATACATATCTTCTGGTCTGAAGTCACAAACTTTATAAGTTCGGTCCTCCAATTGCCTAATATATGTAACCATTTACGATGCTTATTGGGGAGAAGGATAATCTTCCTAATGGCACAAAACTCCTTTTTACAATTGGTTTTCTGGTAGCAATTCAGTGGAAATCCACGTCCCTTCCACTCTAACTCATTGGGGTTGATTAACTAAAGGCAATAAGACTGTTCACTTTCCAAATCGCAGTTGCACTCTACAAGAGCAGTTTCTCCAGACCTAGTAAATGAGCAGAAGCTCTGGTGACTTCCATCATCCAATCATGTTCAAGCAAAAATGCTTTTTTTTGTAATCTTTACATGTTTTTTTGTCATCTTCTTTACGTCTTTTTTGTAATCTTCTTTACATGTTTTTTTGTCATCTGCTTTACATGTTGTTTGTAATCTTCTTTACGTGTTTTTTGTCATCTTCTTTACAGGTTTTTTGTAATCTTCTTTACATGTTTTTTGTCATCTTCTTTACATGTTTTTTGTCATCTTCTTTACATGTTTTTGTGTCATCTTCTTTACATGTTTTTGTGTCATCTTCTTTACAGGTTTTTGTGTCATCTTCTTTACAGGTTTTTTGTCATCTTCTTTACATGTTTTTTGTAATCTTCTTTACAGGTTTTTTGTCATCTTCTTTACATGTTTTTGTGTCATCTTCTTTACATGTTTTTGTGTCATCTTCTTTACATGTTTTTGTGTCATCTTCTTTACAGGTTTTTTGTCATCTTCTTTACATGTTTTTTGTAATCTTCTTTACAGGTTTTTTGTCATCTTCTTTACAGGTTTTTTGTCATCTTCTTTACATGTTTTTTGTAATCTTCTTTACATGTTTTTTGTAATCTTCTTTACATGTTTTTTGTCATCTACTTTACATGTTTTTTTGTCATCTTCTTTACATGTTTTTTTGTCATCTTCTTTACATGTTGTTTGTAATCTTCTTTGCATGTTTTTGTCATCTTCTTTACAGGTTTTTTGTCATCTTCTTTACATGTTTTTTGTCATCTGCTTTACATGTTTTTTGTAATCTTCTTTACATGTTTTATGTAATCTCCTTGACATGTTCTTTGTAATCTTCTTTACATGTTTTTTTTTGTAATCTTCTTTACATGTGATTGGGTTTTCTTTGCAAAGTGAAACTTTACCTCATTTGTGCGACCTAAATGTCGTGCGATGTTGCAGCAATTTTGACTGGACTGAAGCAATTTAAATAACTATATGCTGCGCCCCGTATTAACATGAAACCTTATATGCTAAAATACAAAATCAGCTGACACAAAATCATGAGTTATGCAAAAGATTAATCATAAAAAGAAAAAGAAGGTGCAGCGCTAATCAATTCTCAAAGAGTCCACATCCAAGGAGAGAACATAAATTAAATCTTCGATCAATATTGGTAGGAGCCAATGATGTACGACGCTGTTACACACTGGGACATGGCGGCCATCTTGTTGAACTGTTATATGTGGAGATGCTGGATGCTTTTAACTTTCATCTAAGTGATTCTTACTTGTAATACAACGGTCTGCGACATCTACGCAATGAGAAGTGTCCTGTTTATCTTCACTTGACACACCATGATTATGGACACTACGGAGAGGAGTATTGAGGAGGAACGCTGAAAGGATTCTATTATCACCTGTACCTATTATACTATTCACCGCTTCCATAGTGAAAGGGAAAAGGACCTTAGTAAACTCTGGAGCAAATGCCCTTGCAAAGTGTAACTTCACATTGCAAAGTGCACAGTCTGTTTGCCTTTAGTAAATCAACCCTATTGGATCAGTCTTTTTAACCAAGTAATTCATGTACATAAACTAGAATTGCATGATTAATCATATAGGAATCGCGATCTCGATTCATCCCCCCCCCCCACACACACACACACACGATCTCAATCCAGAATGTTTACAATTCTTAGTGTTATTTGTGTCTATGTCACAGACAGCTGCAGCCCGCATGCCAGAGACTCGGGATGTCTGGCTGAGACACGGGCGATATCGTGGCTTTCTGTGTCAGAGCTGAACTTACAGAACGGAGCTGATGCTTCCTTTGTAGTTCCGGCTACGTTCTGTCACAGGCGGAGTGATATCAAATGCACTCTGCCTGTGAGAGGAGACCGAGGAGGGCTGAACTACAGGAAGCATCGGCTCTGTGCCGCTCCTCACACTTCGCCAACAGTACCCACAGCAGTACCCACCATCAAAAGAAACCACAGCAGTACCCACCACCAACAGTAACCACAGCAGTACCCACAGCAGTACCTACCACCAACAGTACCAACAACAGTACCCACCAGCCAGCAGTACCCACAGCAGTACCCACAGCAGTACCCACCAGCCAGGCAGCAGTATCCACCAACCAGCAATACCCACAGCAGTACCCGCCAGCCAGCAGTACCCACCAGCCAGCAGTACCGGCCAGCCAACAGTACCCATAGCATTATCCGCCATCCAGCAGTACCCACCATCCAGCAGTACCCACAACAGTACCCACCAGCCAGCCAGCAGTACCCACCAACCAACATTACCCACAGCAGTACCCACCAGTCAGCAGTACCTGCCAACCAGCAGTAACCACAACAGTACCCGCCAGCCAGCAGTACCCACAGCAGTACCCGCCAGCAGTACCCGCCAGCAGTACCAGCCAGCAGTACCCACCAGCCAGCAGTAACCCACAGCCGTACCAAGGGGTAATCTATGATGGGGGGGGGGGGTAATCATAGTCACAGCTTTATTGTAAATGGTTAATAAAAATAATATATATATCTTTAAAATAAAAAAGATTTTGAGAATCGTGGTCTTGATTCTAAGCAAAAAAAATGTGATTCTCATTTTTGCCAGAATTGTGCAGCTCTAATATAAACTAACATACAAGGCTAGAGGATGCCCAAAGAAGTTTGAAAAACTTTGGTCCCCCTGGCTGGACTCACAAGCTATGATACCACCAGATTAATGTTTTGTTTATATATATTTACAAAGGTATGGTGGTGTAGGCTACTAGTTCTTATTGCTGTCTAACTTACATGATAGCAAGATAGGTATTGCTCTAGGTATGTAACTACTGATGATTTTCTTTTGTACTGAGGCGCTGTTGTGTATGGACATACTGTAAGTCCATTTTTTATGTGCTATGTATATGTCTGAGTTGTACAATTGCTCAATTTCTTCTCTATATGTTAGGACAATAAAAATTACCTTTAAAAAATGCATCAAATCTCTGCTCTTCTCCATCTTCTTTCTGCAGGGCTTCTTGAATGGTTCAAAGCGATGCCCTGTGCTGGTGCTGACCAATCAGATTTGTTCTGACCCTTCCCAGAAGCGATGCAGAAAGAATAGAGAACAGAGGGAATTTCAAATCACAGGACCGCTACACCAGCTTCATGAGCTCTGACAGCTCATCACCCACAGAGTTAAGTAGGGCAGAGACAGGGATGGGGGGGGGGGGGGGGTTTACAGTGTTAGTTCACCTTTTCATTTTTTCTGAAAAGAGGTCACCATAGGCACTGTCACTGAATTATTCACACTATCAAAAGGATATGGATCCATGAGGTGTATGTATAAGGCATATCTGACATGAAACACTTACAGGCAATAAAAACATGGCCATACTTATGTATTAACCACTTGCCGACCAGCCGCCGCAGTTATACGATGGCAGGTTCCCACGAATCGCCGTACGGTGGTCCACGCAAGCGATTATTGGTGTGCACGCGCGCCCACTCGCCAGTGGGGAAGCCAATCCACAGAGCTTGGTAGTCACGATTGCCACTGGGCACCAGCGATCGTTCGCTGTGAAGAGAGAACGGCGGACTGATGGTGTAAACACAGCAGACCATTTTTCTCTCTGGCATCAATACAGAGCTCCTGTGTTTCTCCTATTTAGGAACATATGTCTCTGTATTGATTTCACAAGCCCATCCCCCCACAGTTAGAAAACACCCCCTAGGCTCACACTTAACCCTTTGATTGCCCCTGGATTAACCCCTTCCCTGCCAGTGTCAATTATTACAGTAACAGTGCTTATTTTTAGCACTGATTACTGTAGTAATGTCACTGGTCCCCCAAAAGTGTCAAAAAAGTCAGGGGTCCAATTTGAATGCCTCAGTCTCGCTAAAAATCGCTCATCGCTGCCAGTACTAGTAAGAATAAATAAATAAATAAATAAAAATCTTTCCCCTAGTTTGTAGACGCGATAACTTTTGCGCAAACCAATAAAAATATGCTTATTGGAAAATTCGTTCTCTGGTCCTCAATGAAACAGGGCGAGAGACTCACATTAGGATAGCCCACAAAGCTTACTTCCCCTGCCACCATGACAAACTGAACCCCTCCTCGGCCCCCTGCAATTGGTTCAAGGCTCCACGCCCTACTCTCTTCCACAGACAATGGGAATACCATGCCATCTCTACCTTCTGGGACCAAGTGATTCGATATGTCTTTGAAGTCACAACAATCCTTCTCCCGAAAGAACCATTACTGTGCCTCTTTGACTCTGATACATCGATGGCCATTTCTCCATCAGGAACTCCTACTTCAACTCCAATCCCACAGAGGGCTCATATATGTCTCCTAACTGCACGTAGAACTATAATGCTCGCTTGGATCCATCCTACTCCTCCTCAGTTAGCTTTGGTGAAACAGACCCTCATGAAACTCTTCTTACTGGAAAAATTGGACTCCATCGGTCAGCACTCCAGGAATATGAAGAAATTTATAGACAGATGGCATCAATTTATGGCATACTCCCTCCCTTCAGAGGAAATCCCCCTCCACGTGATGCCTTTTCTGTTTAACAACTGTTATATCCAAACAGACCCCTCAAATACCCTGGAGGTGCTCGGGATAGAACCCTTAAAAAAGAATGCCTCTCCAGTAAAGAGCCACAAATGGTGGTAACTGCGGGGAGTATGGCTACGTTTAAAGACTCTTGGACATACATCTCAAGGATCAAAACATTCAGGGGTATGAGAAATGATTCACACCTATACAGGTTAAACTGGATGGACTATTGTCTTTATTCAACCTCAACTACTATGTAACTATGTAACACTGCCTCACAGATCCCCTGATGCATTCCAGTGACACCTTCTTTTTCATCCCTTAACTTGTTTCTCCATTTCTTTACACTAACTGTTTCATTTCTGATTGCTCAACCAAGCCCAATCTGTACCCTCCCAGGCTTCCGCATTTCGAACTCTCCTATATGTGAATGAAGTGCCTTTGGTATTACACCCCATCCTAGATATTATATTCACTACTCACAAGTTTCCTATGATGCATTGCTCGTACTGATGTATGTTTACCTCAGTATACTGACAGGCCTTTGGCCCTCAGGTTCAACTTACTGTACTGTTAGTATTAACCTTGATGTTATCAGTTTTTCTACTTACATGAAATATTTTTTATTGCCTGCTCATGTTTTGTATGTTTTCCTACACAATTCTCAATAAACATATTGAAAAAAAAAAAAATACGCTTATTGGGATTTTTTTTCACCAAAAATATTTAGCAGAATACAAATTGGCCTAAAATGATGAAAACATTTGATTTTTATTTATTTATTTTTTTTTGGGGGGGGGGGGGATGTTATATAGCAGAAGGTGAAAAATATTGTTTTTTTTTTTCAGAATTGTCGCTTTTTTTTTTTATAGCGCAAAAAAAAAAAAAAAATCGCAAAGGTGATCAAATACCACCAAAAGAAAGCTCTATTTGTGGGGAAAAAATGACTTTTATTTGGGTACAGCGTCGCATGACTGCGTAATTGCCCGTTAAAGTAAGGCAGTTCCAAATCTCAAAAAATAGCCTGTTCATTAAGGGGGGGGAAATCCAGTCCAGAAGTGGTTAAAAAAAAAAAAAAAACAGAACAAACCCCTGTAATAACATGCTTTTGATTTGAGAATATAAAACGATATTCCTTATAGAGCAGCTCAGCAAAAACCATAACCTGTTTAAACATACTGACCTTTACATACATGTATAGTAATTAGATTTCATTATGGCAATTAAACTATTAATTAAGGTTAATTGGGTCTACATAGTGATACTAAGACATAATTCAGTGTCTAAATAGGAAAGCATAGTAAAACAAAAGAGAATGTATGTAGGAAAATGGTAATATTTGAATTAATTCACAGGTGTATATAAATGTTTTTAGTCCATAGGCGTGCACACTGCGTGCCTTGGCACACCCTAATCACTCTGTGTAGCAAATGTTTTTAGTCCATAGGCGTGCACACTGCGTGCCTTGGCACACCCTAATCACTCTGTGTAGCAAATGTTTTTAGTCCATAGGCGTGCACACTGCGTGCCTTGGCACACCTTAATCACTCTGTGTAGCCAATGTTTTTAGTCCATTGGCGTGCACACTGAGTGCCTTGGCACACCCTAATCACTCTGTGTAGCAAATGTTTTTAGTCCATAGCTGTGCACACTGCGTGCCTTGGCACACCCTAATCACTCTGTGTGGCAAATGTTTTTAGTCCATAGGCGTGCACACTGCGTGCCTTGGCACACCCTAATCACTCTGTGTAGCAAATGTTTTTAGTCCATAGGCGTGCACACTGCGTGCCTTGGCACACCCTAATCACTCTGTGTAGCAAATGTTTTTAGTCCATAGGCGTGCACACGGCGTGCCTTGGCACACCCTAATCACTCTGTGTAGCAAATGTTTTTAGTCCATAGGCGTGCACACGGCGTGCCTTGGCACACCCTAATCACTCTGTGTAGCAAATGTTTTTAGTCCATAGGCGTGCACACGGCTTGCCTTGGCACACCCTAATCACTCTGTGTAGCAAATGTTTTTAGTCCATAGGCGTGCACACTGCGTGCCTTGGCACACCCTAATCACTCTGTGTAGCAAATGTTTTTAGTCCATAGGCGTGCACACTGCGTGCCTTGGCACACCCTAATCACTCTGTGTAGCAAATGTCTTTAGTCCATAGGTGTGCACACGGCGTGCCTTGGCACACCCTAATCACTATGTGTAGCCAATGTTTTTAGTCCATAGGCGTGCACACTGAGTGCCTTGGCACACCCTAATCACTCTGTGTAGCAAATGTTTTTAGTCCATAGGCGTGCACACTGCGTGCCTTGGCACACCCACCCTAATCACTCTGTGTGGCAAATGTTTTTAGTCCATTGGCGTGCACACGGCATGCCTTGGCACACCCTAATCACTCTGTGTAGCAAATGTTTTTAGTCCATAGGCGTGCACACTGCGTGCCTTGGCACACCCTAATCACTCTGTGTAGCAAATGTTTTTAGTCCATAGGTGTGCACACGGCGTGCCTTGGCACACCCTAATCACTCTGTGTAGCAAATGTTTTTAGTCCATAGGCGTGCACACTGAGTGCCTTGGCACACCCTAATCACTCTGTGTAGCAAATGTTTTTAGTCCATAGGCGTGCACACTGCGTGCCTTGGCACACCCACCCTAATCACTCTGTGTGGCAAATGTTTTTAGTCCATTGGCGTGCACACGGCATGCCTTGGCACACCCTAATCACTCTGTGTAGCAAATGTTTTTAGTCCATAGGCGTGCACATGGCGTGCCTTGGCACACCCTAATCACTCTGTGTAGCAAATGTTTTTAGTCCATAGGCGTGCACACGGCTTGCCTTGGCACACCCTAATCACTGTGTAGCAAATGTCTTTAGTCCATAGGTGTGCACACGGCGTGCCTTGGCACACCCTAATCACTGTGTAGCAAATGTTTTTAGTCCATAGGCGTGCATACTGCGTGCCTTGGCACACCCACCCTAATCACTCTGTGTGGCAAATGTTTTTAGTCCATAGGCGTGCACACTGCGTGCCTTGGCACACCCTAATCACTCTGTGTAGCAAATGTTTTTAGTCCATAGGCGTGCACATGGCTTGCCTTGGCACACCCTAATCACTCTGTGTAGCAAATGTCTTTAGTCCATAGGTGTGCACACTGCGTGCCTTGGCACACCCTAATCACTCTGTGTAGCCAATGTTTTTAGTCCATAGGCGTGCACACTGAGTGCCTTGGCACACCCTAATCACTCTGTGTAGCCAATGTTTTTAGTCCATAGGCGTGCACACTGCGTGCCTTGGCACACCCTAATCACTCTGTGTAGCCAATGTTTTTAGTCCATAGGCGTGCACACTGAGTGCCTTGGCACACCCTAATCACTCTGTGTAGCAAATGTTTTTAGTCCATAGGCGTGCACACTGCGTGCCTTGGCACACCCTAATCACTCTGTGTAGCAAATGTTTTTAGTCCATAGGCGTGCACATGGCGTGCCTTGGCACACCCTAATCACTCTGTGTAGCAAATGTTTTTAGTCAATAGGCATGCACACGGCGTGCCTTGGCACACACTAATCACTCTGTGTAGCCAATGTTTTTAGTCCATAGGCGTGCACACTGAGTGCCTTGGCACACCCTAATCACTCTGTGTAGCAAATGTTTTTAGTCCATAGGCGTGCACACTGCGTGCCTTGGCACACCCTAATCACTCTGTGTGGCAAATGTTTTTAGTCCATTGGCGTGCACATGGCATGCCTTGGCACACCCTAATCACTCTGTGTAGCAAATGTTTTTAGTCCATAGGCGTGCACACTGCGTGCCTTGGTACACCCTAATCACTCTGTGTAGCAAATGTTTTTAGTCCATGGGTGTGCACATGGCGTGCCTTGGCACACCCTAATCACTCTGTGTAGCAAATGTTTTTAGTCAATAGGCGTGCACACGGCGTGCCTTGGCACACCCTAATCACTCTGTGTAGCAAATGTTTTTAGTCCATGGGCTTGCACATGGCGTGCCTTGGCACACCCTAATCACTCTGTGTAGCAAATGTTTTTAGTCAATAGGCGTGCACACGGCGTGCCTTGGCACACCCTAATCACTCTGTGTAGCAAATGTTTTTAGTCCATAGGCGTGCACATTGCGTGCCTTGGCACACCATAATCACACTGTGTAGCACAGATTCTACCTGTTTAAACCCCTGATATTTCACCAAACTCGCCTCCCAAAAAAATAGTAAAAAATAAATAAATAAATATTACAAATAAAAACTACTGACACCACCCACTACCCTACTGACACCTTCAGTATAAACACACATGCACACCAACACATGTGTTTGAGCTTTGGGTTGCACACCCTAACACAATAGGCCAGGCACACCTATATTTTAGTCAATGTATATAATGGTTTTGTTTGTAAGTCTCCCAACTCTTTGAAAAAGTGCAACGCATGTCAGTGGTGACCCCTGCTGCTATTCAATAAATAATAAAAGTTGCTGCAGCCTGGAGTGCAGAAATTCATTTCCCCGATTTGCCGGAGTGCAACGAGCAAGACCAACCCCTGGGGATTTTGCAGTGGAGCCTGTGATGAGCCGCTCACTTCAAGTGGTATGCATTTCTAGCAAACGCTGTATCTGTAGAAAAGTATGAAAAGTTACACCTCTTGCTGCATGCATTGCCAAATGCCTCTCTGGTAAAGAGCAATTGTCTTTTCAAAATCTAAAGGAAAATTCACCCAAAGGTAGGTTGGGTCTCCTGTGTCACCTGCAGTATGAGGTATGTCCCAGGTCCTTAACTAGGAAATGAACCCTGATATGGAAACATGAAGGCTGCCATTGTGGAGCCATTCTTCTAGAAAAGTTAGCTGCCTGGTTGTCATAGTGAAAGTGATGAACAAGTTTCAGAGAACTTAGCAATTAATAAGATCTCTTCTGTCTTCATTTTAAACCAGCCTTAACTAAAATGACTACTGGATGGTTGTTATGGTTGTCATTTTGCAGTCTTCTCCATGTCCTAATAAACAAACCTAAAATGCTCCATAAGCAATGAAATTAAAAATGTAACATTTACTTACTGCAGGTATTCTATTAAAATGCAATTTTTAGGTGACGGGAATACTTAATATTTCCAGAGCTCTGTAATACCTGCTCTAAAAATAAAAAAAATAAAACATCTGATTATCACCTTAATCTACATTTTCTAACACCTCAGGGCAACATTTTATTGCAAATGTAGCTTATTTTTTTTTTTTTTTTATTAATGTGAAAATGGACAGATGTAAAAATAAAATGTGGAAATAAACAGATAGGTAATCTTGGAGTTAGACTATGATCAAAAGTTAGACCACATCTCCCCTTAGTGGTACTTTCTGTGTAGTACAATTTCTACAGCAATTTTACATTTTCAACGTTCAACAAAAATAGATGCTGTTTGCTGCCTAGCCCAATAAGAGTTTTTTAATTCTTATGTGCTAATAATCCTCAGAAACCAAAAGAAACTAATTTGTATTGATCTGATTTCTATTAGGTGGCAATATAGATGGCATTCTTACTAGTTTGACATGTGGGGTAAAACAAATTATATAGGCATATTTACACATTGGTGCCTGATTTCTGTGGCATGCTGGCCTCTTTAAATGATAAATATAAGGGCTGGTTCACTCTGCAGCAGAAAACCTACAGGTCTCTGCAAGACACACAGGTTACGTTGGTTTCCTATGGGCTCGTTCACACCAAAACAGAAATATAATGTCCTAGGCGGAGCTGTGTGGGATTATGCAGCATGTCTGGAGGTTCCCTTACAGCTCCGTACTGGAAAACAGACAAAATTGAATGCAGAGCCACGTTCTGTAAGTGTATAGCCCACTCTCTCCCCCTGTGGCTGAAATGCTGCCGCTCGTGTAAGTTTCTGGAATGGCACTAGCGGGGAACAGATTGGAAGTATGCTGTGAGGAGAATACAGATGCTGGGCACAGATGCAGCTGACCCAATAGTGATATGTGAAGGACAGAACAGAGCAGTGGTATGTGATCAGGGGGACGTGGATGGCAGACAATGATGGTGGGGACATGGATGGCGGACAGTAATGGTGAGGACATCGATGGCGGACAGTGATGATGGGCACAGAAAGGCGGACAATGATGGTGGGGACATGGATGGTGGAGAGTGATGGGCACAGAATGGTGGGGACATAAATGGCGGAGAGTGATGGTGGGGACAGAATGTTGGACAGTGATGGTGGGGTCAGAATGATGCGCAGTGATAGCGGGGACAGAATGATGGGCAGTGATGGTGGGGACAGACTGAAGGACAGTGATGGTGGGGACAGACTGAAGGACAGTGATGGTAGGGACATGGATGGCGGACAGTAATAGAGGGGACAGAATGATGGGCAATGATGGTGGGGACAAAATTAAGGACAGTAATGATGGAGACAGAATGTTGGACAAGGATGATGGGGACAGAATGATGGACACTGATGGTGGGAGACAGAATGGTGGACAGTATTGGTGGGAACAGAATGAAGGACAGTGATGGTGGGGACAGAATAAAGGACAGTGATGGTGGTGACAGAATAAAGGACAAGGATGATGGGGACAGAATGTTGGACAAGGATGATGGGGACAGAATGATAGACACTGATGGTGGGAGACAGAATGGTGGACAGTAATGGTGGGAACAGAATGTGGGACAGTGATGGTGGGGACATAGATGGTGGACAGTTATAGTGGGGACAGAATGAAGGACTGTGATGGTGGGGACATGAATGGCAGATAGTGATGGTGGGGACAGAATAAAACACAATGATGGTGGGGACAGAATGAAGAGCAGTGATGGTGGGGACAGAATGAAGGACAATGATGGTGGGGACAGAATAAAAGGACAGTAATGATGGGGACAGAATGTTGGACACTGATGGTGGGGGACAGAATGGCGGACAGTGATGGTGGGCACAGATGCGGCAAACTCAATGGTGGTATGTGAAGGAAAGAAAAGAGCGGCAATTTGTGTTTATGGATGGTGGACATGGATGGCGGACTGTGATGGTGGGGACATGGATGGTGGACAGTGATGGTGGGGACATGGATGGCGGAGTGATGGTGAGGACATGGATGGTGGACAGTGATGATGGGCACAGAATGGCGGACCGTGTTGATGGGGACATGAATGGCACATAGTGATGATGAGCAAAGAATGGTGGACAGTGATGGTGGGGACATGGATGGCGAACAGTGATATTGGAAACAGAATGTTGGACAGTGATGATGGGGACAGAATGTTGGACAGTAATGATAGGGACAGAATGTTGGACAGTGATGGTGGGGACAGAATGATGGACAGTGATGGTGGGGACAGAATGGTGGGCAGTAATGGTGGGAACAGAATGGCAGACAGGGATGATGGGGACAGACTGGTGGACAGTGATGGTGGGGACATGGATGGCGGACAGTGATGGTGGGGACATGGATGGCGGACAGTGATGGTGGGAATCAGTAGTAGTTCAAATTTCATGAATGGGTTTTACAACCACTTTAAAGTGCTTGTAAATCCTTACATATACCCAGTGAAGTGACTGGCCTCAGGAGATGCAGAGATTAAACAAATCCTCCTGCATAGGTAATACCTGTTTAACTGCAGCCCTCTATACTCTGCAGTATTCTAAAACACACTGATAAAAGGCTTTTTCTCAGCTCAAGAATGTGGAAGGAGAGCTCAATGTAATCTTCAGCTGCCACTGTGCTCTTGCTGGGCATCCAATGTGTCCTTGTGATATTAAGGAGAAGTAGGTTCCCTCCAGGCAAACCTGTCCTTAGTTTATCCACTGCTACAGTATATATTCTCCAACTTGAAGATTCTCAAAAAAATAAAGTTAGGACCACAGTATACAGAGGACAATTTGTTTTGTTTTGTTCAGGCTAGCTGGTAAGTGTGCTGGGGAATTTTTTTGTTTGTTTGTGATGTGCATTGCCCTTCCATGTGCACCATACTGCAAAGGCTAGTTATAGATTGAGGTGGTTGCCATCTTTTTAGTTTGTTCACTGTAATTCTGAGACCTGAGTGGAGGGAATAGACACACCCCTTCTACACAATCTCATAAGGAAATTTGCATAGCTGAAGCTATAAATCACAGGCTGTGTGCTTGAACTCCCTTCCCCTGTCCCCTTCGATATTTTGGAGTTGGGAAAACCTTTCTGAAGTGACTCAGAGCAGAGGAACTAGATGGTAACGAGAAATGACACAATGCTTTGAATTGAGGTAAGTATACACTAATTAAGTCAGAGATTTACAACCAATTTTAAGTAGAACTGAAGCAAAACATTTTTCATTTTGATTAGAGTGGGGTAGGGTTATATCTCTGTCAGTTTTTTTTTCTTTTCTGTCCATCTGTGTCAGTGATCTATGGCCAAAAGAGAGCGTTAGAGGAAAACCCGCCAAAGTAATTGAAATCTCTAGTAGTCACCAGAAGTAACATCCCCATTGGCAGATTTTCCATACATTCCAGTTCTGATGACCACTTAAAATTTAGGATTTTTTATTTTACTTTAACTTTGGTGATAATGGTAAAGAGGATAAATAGAGAGGTTGAATCTCCCTAACTAATACACAGACAGTGATTAAAACCATGTTCTAATTGCTCTCCACTCTATCTAAAACTAGAAAAAAGTTTGGGCTTCAGCTATACTTTAAGGTCTGTTTTAGGAGCTTGATCTTCTCTCATTATTTGTCCTTTTTTTCCCCCTCCTCTCCAATACACAATTGTATAGTAAAATATAACTAAAGACAAAACTTTTTTTGGGAATGTCACATGAGAAGATGGTGGCAATGGACCCAGAGATCTTAGACAGAGCTTCGGCAGCCCTGGATTCGCTGGGTGGGTGAGTGGGTCTTTTGTGGACAATCCAGTGGCACAGATAAAAGGGTAAAAAACATGAAAAGGTTAGTGTGAAGTTCCTCTTTAAGGACCCATTCAAATTATTGTGTTGCGGTAATGTTCAGCATCCCAATGCACCATGCCAATAGACATGCATGCAAAGCATTGCAATTATTGTGCATTGTGGTGTAGTGAGCTGAGAGAAAAGGTATAGGCTCCTCTCTTGGTGCATTCTGCTGCATTAGGTAGCCTTTTTTAAATGAATAGCTCGGTTCTGGGACCAATTTTGTTCAATTTATTCATAAATAGCATTGAGGACGGGATCATTAGCTCAATCTCAGTTTTTGCAGATGACACACAATAAGAAGGGCAATAACTTCAAATTGTGAGGCAGAAAAATTACAGAATGACCTGAACATAACAGGGTGGGCAACTACATGGCAAATGAGGTTTAATGTGGAGAAGTGTAAGGTATTGCACTTGGGGACTAAAAATATAAATGCCCAATACACTTTGGGGCAGGAATGCCTGGGGGAATCAAAAATGGAGAAAAATCTGGGGGTCTTAGTAGAAGATAGACTAAGCAATAGCATGCAATATCAAGCTGCAGCTGCCAAAGCCGGCAGAATATTACCATGCATAAGGAAGGGGATATATTCCAGAGATAAATCTATAATCCTACCACTTTATTAAATTCTGGTCCGACCGCAGCTGGAGTATTCTGTCCAGTTCTGGTCACCAAGGAGCTGGAGAGAGTCCAGAGAAGAGCAACTAAACTGATTAGGGGATTGGAGGACCATAATTATGAAGAGCGCTTAAAGAGCTTGATTTATTCTCCCTGGAAAGGAGACTCCTGAGAGGGGACATGATAGCAATTTGCAAATACCTCACCGGTGATCTCAACATAGAAAAGAAAACTGTTCAGTGGAAATGAATGCATGAGGACACGAGGCCATACAATGTGATTAGAGGAGAAGAGATTTAACCTCAGGCAACGCAGGGTTTTTTTTACAGTAAGGGCTACAAGATTGTGGAATTCTCTACCACAAGTGGTAGTAACTGCGGGGAGTATAGCTACTTTTAAAAGACTCTTGGACATACATCTCAAGGATCAAAATATTCAGGAGCATGGGAAATAATTATGTCCACACACACCTACACAGGTTGAACTGGATGGACTATGGTCTTTATTCAACCTTAACTACTATGTAACTATGTAATGGTGTGACAAAGCCTTTGAGGTTGCTTAGGCCAATTGCAGTACAGTCTGCATTTCCTGTAGTAAACACTGAAAGAATTCTATCTTTTAAGCCCGATTCACACTCTGCATAACTTGAGCTCCTACTTCTTTTTGAGTGACAAGCTTTGCGTGATTTTTAAAGTCACATTATGCTGCAACTGCAGCTTGATTCTCTCATGGATATCATGGTGAAATCGCACCACTTTTGGGATGCCATTTCGAAAGAATGGCACCCAAAAGCATGTTGCATGCTGTGCACCGATTTCTTGGCAGTATCCCAGTGATTCTGCCCTCGATTCCAAACTGCTAAGTGTAAATGGGACCTCATAGATATATCTGCAAATGTAAAGTGGAGGGAAGGAATTTTGTTCTGTGTGGTTCTGTAACTCTGTTCTGGTATTTATTCTTCCTTTTTAAGCAATAGAAGGCCTGTTATTTGATTGTGTGGTTCAATACATCTCTCCTCCACATACACATAGCTGCAGCTAGGCATGCTTTTTGCTCAAAAGAGAATAAAAAGAAACATATCCGTTTCAATTATCTGTACAGACATAAGGGGGTGGGGGGGAGGAATTTGCTGTGTTTTCACTAATTGCTGTACTTGATAGGCTGGTAGGCCTTGATTATTGTAGTCCTCCTGTCCTTTTATAAGTCATCCTACCCTATTACACTCTGATGCCTTTTATTGATCTGATCCTTAGACAAAAATTGATGTGACATGCTGCCACAAAAAGTGTTGTTGTTCATACAGACGGCTGCACACACTGTTCAAATGATGTACTTTATCAGTAACTATGGCAGTTAGTTGCTTGTAATTGTTCATGTGAATTAAATAAAAAAAATGCTTCCAGAAATTCTGCAAAGAATTCCGTTTGCAATATAAAAGGGCAAGCTGTCCTGTAGCAGCTATACTGCTTCAGAGCTGTGGCATAACGAAATGTATTATTTTCTACTGTTTGCTCTAAAAACCACAGGCTCTTACTTATTCTTCCAACACAACTGATATGGCTCATAGGAAGAACATTGGTGCGTTATCATATTTCTTCTAAAAATGCCCAATGTATGTATCCATTTATACTTTACAATAGTAATGCAAAACCTCTTAGGGTGGTATTTGTACCAGGCAAGTACATACCTCCCAACTTTTTGACATGGGAATGAGGGACACCCATTAGCAAAAGTATTTAGGCATAGGCCACACACCCCCTGTCACGCCCCCTTGAAGGAGAATTATACAAAAAAATGATTAGTTAAATCCACAATTGCCATATTTATTTTACCACTACTATTCCTTTATACTAGCTTTTGAAATTTACAAATGCAGCAATTTAGAAATTGGATAAAAGATTTAGCACTGGGAAAAAAAACTTTTGAAAGATAAAAAGTGCATTTTGTATACAACTATATAGATCACACCAAAATGAGGGACAGATGAAGAGGAAAGAACAGTGGCGGCTGGTGTATGCAGGGCGCAGGGGTGCCGCCCCCCCATCCATGCGTCAGGCCCCCTAATCTGCATGCAGGGCGCCGGACGCATGGAGTACAATAGGATTTTTTTTTACTTGGCATCACCTGATTAGAGCCAGAGGCTCTAATAGGGCTATGCAAAGGGTGGACCTGGGGCGCAGAGCAGTGTGTCCCAAGCCCACCCATTGTGTGACAATAGTGAATGAAAATTCGCTATTGTCACACCGATCCTCCTCCTGGCCAATCAGGAAGTGCGTCCGATATGCGCTTCCTGATTGGCCGCAAGGCAAACCCCTTGCCATTGGCCGAGGAGGAGGCGGGACCGGAAGGACTCGCGGAGTCGCTCCGCCGGTCACCCCTGACTAAAAAGAAGCCGCCCGCCTCCGCTACTGGAAGGACTCGCGCTGCCTGTCGCCCGCCGCCGCTGCTGGAAGGACTCATGGAGACCCGCCGCCGCTGCTGCTCCAGGTAGGTAAGGGGGCACACACGCTGATCTATGCATTGGGGGCATGTACTCTGCATTGGGGACATGTATGCTGGTCACTACATTGGGGGCACGCACGCTGATCTCTGCATTGGGGCATGTACTCTGCATTGGAGGCATGTACTCTGCATTGGGGGCATTCACTCTGCATTGGGGGCATGTACTCTGCATTGGGGGCATTCACTCTGCATTGGGGGCATGTACTCTGCATTGGGGGCATGTACTCTGCATTGGGGGCATGTACTCTGCATTGGGGGCATGCACTCTGCATTGGGGGCATGCACTCTGCATTGGGGGCATGTACTCTGCATTGGGGGCATGTATGCTGGTCACTGCATTTGGGGCATGTGCACTGGTCACTGCATTGGGGGCATGTATGCTGGTCACTGCATTGGGGGCATGTACGCTGATCTCTGCATTGGGGGAATGGTATGCTGTTTACTGCATTGAAGGGGGCATGTATGCTGGTCTCTGCATTGGGGGCATGTACGCTGATCTCTGCATTGAAGGGGGCATGTACGCTGGTCACTGCATTGAAGGGGGCATGTACACTGGTCACTGCATTGAAAGGGGGTACGCTGGTCACTGTGCATTAATTGGGGGCACGCTGGTCACTGTGCATTAATTGGGGGCACGCTGGTCACTGTGCATTGAAAGGGGGCACGCTGGTCACTGTGCATTGAAAGGGGGCACGCTGGTCACTGTTCATTGAAAGGGGGCACGCTGGTCACTGTTCATTGAAAGGGGGCACGCTGGTCTCTCTGCATTGAAAGGGGGCACACTATACCTTAATTATTGAAGGCCCCTTTCACACTTTTGCGACCTCAAAGTCATGCAACTTTTTACAGCGTTTTTTGCCGCAAAGCAATGCCTATTACATTTTTCTGTTTGCGCCCCCCCCCCCCCCCCCAAAAAAAATTTTGAGCACCAGCCGCCACTGGGAAAGAAGGACAGTGGGACTTTGTTCCAAATCAGGGACAGTTCCTCAAAATCAGGGGCAGTTCATTTCAAGTGCAGTCTTATAAATATTTTACTCAAAGACTCTTTAGGCCATAGCTCTGTGCACTGTCTGCTTAGCTTCATGGAACAACTTTTTGGAAACAGTTTAGAAGCAGTAAACCTTTTAGAAGGAAGAGAGCCAGAAAAGCTTTTTAGGCAAGCAGCTGCGGCACTTGTTTGAATTTTTTTTTTTTGTATAATCTTTTTTATTAAAGAAGAAAAATAATAATTTGTGTACAAATGTAAGGCAAGGGTATTCACTCAGTGCAGTTGATAATTCAAATAGTCTGAAGTTTTTTTCTATATTGCAGATATACGACACAGTCAGAGATCAACTATTAGGCCTCTTTCACAAGGGCAGATGGGGCCAGAGGAGGGTGCTCAATTTTACGTGCCATGCCAAGTTAACAGGAGGCACTGCCTGTCAAACTTGGCCATTCAAGTCAAAAGGGCCATTGAGCAGCAGCGAGCCAAATGCTTGGTGCATATTTTCAGCGCATTAGCCCCATTGTAAATTGTTTGCAAAAAAAGACAGGGGGCAAACACAATCACCTCTTGAACATCTTACAGTGGTTGCTTAGCCGCAGTCTTAAAAATTATTCACCACAGATTGCTTTTTAGAGCATGAGCTAGTGTCAACTTAGCCTAACACGACTACAGTAAATTGCGGCTAATCGCTAAGGTATGAGATATGTATGTTTACATTGGTTCAAGATGTAGATCATAACTGGCGTAAGGCCTTAACTCAAATTTGTTTTTTTACACTGTTTTTGTGCAGGTTAATTAGTGTGCTAAGGATTTGTTTTGCTGTATCACCCTATGCTACACATGGACTACTGCAACATTTTTGACTGGGTGGAAATCAGCTCAGACTGATTTGTGCATGTTCTTTTCCAAAGCTCAGTGGGGTTGTGATATCTCACTGCTGGCAGTGGGTGTTTCTGGCACCACTGGCATTAGTATGAGGTTTTATAACAAGAAGAGTTATGAATATTTATATTTCCTTCAGCCAACCCAGTAGGAGGTTTATGGTCACTGATGCATGCTGGGGGATGGTATAAATTTTTGGGGCAGGCATTGTGCGTGCTCTTCTCCCCCAGCCTGTTGCCTGGAGAGGGGCTGCTGAATTTAACCGGTTTGGGGCCTGCCATATGCTCTGGATATGCCTAAGGTGGTTCTGAAGGCTGTTCTGAAGGTCGATGGAGAAAGTTGTACCAAAAAAAGAGACCCAGGGAAGAACTTTGTTGTCACAGGGCCTGGTGACTCACTTGGAGATAGATACACTGAAGCCTAGAGAGCACTGGAACTGACAAGAGATCTGCACTATTAGAGCTATTGAAAAAAGCAGCAACAATTTATCACTAGTATGGAAGGCTATATGTGTTTCAAGAGGAGAACATCCAGATTTGTCCATAATCTATACTCCACATTTAATCAAATTTCTGGTGTGCAGTCATGTTGAAACAGGAAGCGGCCATCCCCAAACTGTTCCCACAAAGTTGAGAGCATGAAATTATCCCAAATGCCTTAGTATGCTGACGCCTTAAGAGTTCCCTTCACTGAAACTAAGGGGTCAAGCCCAACCCCTGAAAAGCAACCCCACACCACAATCCCCCCTTCACTAAATGATTTGGACCAATGCACAAAGCAAGGTCTAAAAAGACTTGGATTAAGGAGTTTGGGGTGGAGGAACTTGACTGGCCTGCACAGAGTCCTGACATCAACCCGATAGAAAACCTTTGGGATGACTTAGAGCAGAGACTGTGAGCCAGGCCTTTCTCATCCACATCAGTGCCTCACCTCACAAATGTGCTTCTGGAAGAATGGACAAACATTCCCTTGGACACACTCCTATTCCTTGTGGATAGCATATATACATATATATATACACAGTATCTCACAAAGGTGAGTACACCCCTCACACACATTTTTGGAAATATTTTATTATATCTTTTCATGTGACAACACTGAAGAAATTACACTTTTCTACAATGTAAAGTAGTGAGTGTACAGCTTGTATAACAGTGTACATTTGCTGTCCCCTCAAAATAACTCAACACACAGCCATTCATGTCTAAACCGCTGCCAAAAACGTGAGTACACCCCTATTTGAAAATGTCCAAACTGGGACCAAAGTGTCAATATTTTGTGGGGCCACCATTATTTTCCAGCACTGCCTTAACCCTCTTGGGCATGGAGTTCACCAGAGCTTCATAAGTTGCCACTGGAGTCCTCTTCCACTCCTCCATGACTACATCACGAAGCTGGTGGATGTTAGAGACCTTGCACTCCTCCACCTTCCATTTGAGGATGCCCAACAGATGCTCAATAGGGTTTAGGTCTGGAGACATGCTTGGCCTGCACACTATCTAAAGGAACTCTATTGCTGCTTGGGAAACCTACACCCAGGTTGTGGGATATACATCTAAGTGCTCTGAAACTGCATTTGGGCCCCAATGCACTGACCAGTGGGAGAGGGTTTGCCAGAGACTGCCTGACCATTATTTTGCATTACCCCTTAGTCAGGACCCCTATAGTATAGAATTGGGGGTCAGTCATTGGTCTGCTTGTTAATTCATTCACACAAGCATTTTTTTTTCCTGACACCAAGAGAAAAATGGGGACTGAGAAGGTATCTCCAGAAGATTGACAGCCTCAGCTCTGTTTTTGTGAGCTGTGTGAAGGAGATGTGTCTCTTCCCTCCAATCAGACAAAGCAAACACTGTTTATCACCCTGAACACACCATCCCCACAGTGAAACATGGTGGTGGCAGCATCATGTTGTGGGGATGCTTTTCTTCAACAGGGACAGGGAAGCTGATCAGAGTTCATGGGAAGATTGATGGAGCCAAATACATGGCAATCTTAGATGAAAACCTGTTAGTCTGCAAAAGACTTAAGACTGGGGCAGAGGTTCACCTACCAGCAGGACAATGACCCTAAACATACAGCCAGAGCTACAATGGAATGGTTTAGATCAAAGCATATTTATGTGTTAGAATGGCCCATTCACACATAGTTACATAGTAGGTGAGGTTGAATAAAGGCAATAGTCCATCTAGTTCAACCTGTGTAGGTGTGTATGGCCGTAATCATTTCGCATACCCCTGAATGTTCTGATTCTTGAGATTCGAAGTCCAGACCTAAATGCAATTGAGAATCTGTGGCATGACTTTAAAATTTGCTGTTAACAGACGCTCTCCATCCAATCTGACAGAGCTTGAGCTATTTTGCAAAGAAGAATAAGCAAAAATTTCACTCTCTAGATGTGCAAAGCTGGTAGAGACATCCCCAAAAAGACTTGCAGCTGAAATTGCAGGGAAAGGTGGTTCTACATAGTATTGACTCAGGGGGGCTGAATACAAATACACGCCACACTTTTCACATATTTATTTGTAAATAATTTTGAAAACTATTTATCATTTCCATTCTACTTCATAATCATTTGCCACTTTGTGTTGGTCTATTCTATAAAGTCCCAATAAAATACATTTATGTTTTTGGTTGTAACATGACAAAAATGTGGAAAATGTCAAGGGGTATGAATACTTTTACTTTAAGGCACTGTATATGTAAGGGTTTACAACCCCTTTGATATACATTGTGTGGCCTATTTTACAAACGTCAATATATGGGGAATTCATAAAGATTATCTTAGACATTCTTTAGAATTCTGTCAAAACATGGCAACAAAAGTGTCAGTGCTTGTGCTGGATCCATGTACTCATCAGAGACTGGTAGCTGAATCTGTCAGTGCCTGCAGTGAGGTCAAAGTGTTCATACTGTCCATTGGTTCCCAGCCACTGCAGCTGTCACAATGACAGGCACGTGATCGAGGAGTTTTGTACTAGGACAGGCAGAACCTGATGGGGAACAATGCAGACTAGTTCCCTATCCAGTCTGCTTTACCTTTGACTGACAGTACATGAAAGTAGGCAGAATCAAAGCCGCTATTCAATCCAATAGCAGTTTCAAAATCCAACCACTGCTGTACACTGTTAATCAAATGACCTGATGGAGAACTAGTCTTTTAGTTCAAAATGAAGCTCCGCCCACCCAATTTTCCAAATATGGGCATATTTGGGTAAAGACATCAATAGTATCTCCAGTCTTTTTTTTTTACATTTTTTTTTTTATGTGATAGAGCCCTGTGAGGGAAGCTGTCACATACTTGACAGCTTTCCAGCACAGACATGCCCCACTCTGAGTACTGGGGTACCTCAATACACCAGCATAGAACTGATCCTAATTACCACCAGCTTCCCTATCTGAGAACCAGTTTAAGAATCTGTTTCGTCACTGCTATAGCATCAGGTTCTTAAAGCAGAACTAAAGTCCTAAATAAGAAAGACAGGAAGCAGGAGAGACATGCAAGGACTTTTTTGTAATAAACCCTGCCCGTTTGCAGTTATCTGTAGAATGTACATTGAGCTGCACATGTACAGCTCAGTTTCCATTCTGGCACAGGGTCTGGGTTCTGGGATGGCTGTACTTCTGAGAATGCGTGTGAGTGATTTCATTCCGCACCAGTCAATCAAGATGGCTGAAGACCAACACCTAAAAACAGCCAAGGAGAAGATGCTCCTTGAACCTCAGAACCTCAGACTATGGCTAAACGCACATAGTTTGTGAGGCAACTTCTGTCCAAAAAGTGTTGTTAGGACTTTTTTGAATTCCAAATTCTGCTGTTTTTATATATTACAAATATATATGTTACAAATATGGCTTCTTAACCACTTAAGCCCCAGCCCTATTTCGGACACTTTTTGTTTACAAGTTAAATCAGAATTTTTTCCTAGAAAACATTATATATATTTTTTTAGAAAAGACTCTGGAGAATAAAATGTCGGTCATTGCTATATTTTTTGTCTCGAGGTATTTGTGCAGCGGTCTTTAAAACACCATTTTTTTAAAAAAAATTACAAAAAAATCACAATTCACTGCATTTAAAAAATACTAAACAGTAAAGTTTTTTGTAGATTGTGAAAGATGATGTCACGCCGAGTAAATAGATACCCAACATGTTATGGTTTAAAATTGCGCACACCCGTGGAATGGCGACAAACTACGGTCAATAGAAATCTCAATAGGCGACGCTTTAAAATTTTTTAAAGGTTACCAGTTTAGAGTTAGATTGTAGCTCTTTTTTTAAATTATTGCTCACTGTTAAATATTTATTCCAAATTCATAATTCGGCACTTATTGGAATTATATTATATTCACAGCAAGCTTGCAAAATATATGTGATTTTATGATTAATCATAGTATTATGTGTGAATGACCTTGATCCAGTGATTAACAATGGAGTTCTTCTTCTGAGCTGAGACAGTAAAATGTCAGATAATTCTGGAGTATGTAGCTAGTTGGAAGATGACATATAAGGTATCTGCCGGGATAGTATGTCATGGGAGTCAAGAATAGGATTCATGTGTAATACTAGGAATAGCATATATTAGTTTAAATAATGTTAGTTAAGGACTAAAGTAATCCCAGTCATAATTAATCGTATTTGTATCTATTTACTTAAAGTTATACAAGTCGTATAAGTTGGTTATATATGTTACTTATTGTGTAAGATAAATGATGGTTATTTAACATGACATCAGCCACATTAGACGTACAAGAATAGAGCGTTACATGTGGGCTTGTCAATCAAAGTAGTTCAAGACTAATCAGCTTTTTGGTCATATACATATTAGGAATTATGACTTTATGGGCTTAGTACCTCCTCTTGTATAGAATACTGACGTTAGCAGAAGTTATGATGCCATACAAGGCTTGGAGTATTGGAAGTTCATGACGTCTACATGTAAGATAAATTGTCACACAGACTAGAGCACACAGACACTCAGACTAGCGAAGATCACACACATTACTTCTGCTCTACACAAATCTATTCATAGACTCTTATTTTTCAACCTAAGCAGGTGTTTTGCTCTCTGAAACCTAGCAACGTCATTTCCTGCTTCAAAACTAGACATTTGACACGGAAGAAGGACACACACAGAGGAACACACATGGCTATATTGCCATGAATTCACGCTGAACACATCTTTTCCATGAATTATTGTTTTTATTCTTCATATTTTTTGACCTACACTGAACTGAACTGTTATACCTTTTACATTGTATTGTTGATGCCAAGTGTGTTTGAATAAACTCACACTTTGTTTTTAAAGTCAGTCTGGCTATCAATGCTAATCGTCCAGAAACGCCTTAAGAGATTAAAATATAGAGATATATTCTATATTTTACATTTGGCAAGCCAGCCATAGTCGTAATTGATCCCCAATACCTGCCAAAAGGGGGGAGACTTACACGATTTCATGATTGCCAAGTCTCGGGGAATCAACGATCAAAGAACCTAGACAGAAAAAAGGCGTTTGATTCATCAGATGTGGACAAGACGTCCAGTGATTGAGCCGACTGAAGACGAGAAAATCTTCTGATCACGGTGAGTAAACAATTATGGAATTTATTGATGACTTAGCTAGAGAAAGCAAGCTAGCATTTAAAGATGTGTCTTTTTATCCAAATGACAGTCACTTATGGGAATATATGTACAATGAATGTTTACAGGCCAATACAAAGATTGACAAATCCAGGTTTATTATGAACAAGTTACGAAAAAAGATAAATAATGTGTTACAGTTAGTAAGAGTATTTAATAAGATGGTTATTACTATACCTGCCAAAAATGTTTGCACATTAAATCAGACAGAGACTAACAATGTACAGAACACAGGAATACATGGAAATGTGTCCCAATATTCCCTTAACTGTCCAAACTGTGAGATTCTTTGTAATTGCATAGAGGATCTTGAAAAACAAATAGAATCTAAAAATCTTTTGTTAAGGTTACAGAATGACAGTAGACAGATTGCTGTAATAACAACAGGTGACAAAAAGACTGAATGCAAGTCAAAGGCTCAACCTTATATTCCTCAAAGTATGGAAATTGAGAAAGTTGATGCTGATGACGAAACAGAGATTAAACATAAAAACTTATTATGTAGAACTGCAATACTAAAGTTGCAAATACATGACCAACTAATGAAAGTTTTAAATGATATCCCACCATATAATTTGAATTTGAATGCGTTTCACAACGCAGATGTATTTGAGTCGTACACTGACAGATACAATTTGAAAGATGAGCAACGTAATCATATATTTTACCTTTGGTTACCGGCACAGTATGCTCGACGGTTAACAAAGTCTCCTGTTACTGATGACCAAGGTCAGGAGAGACATAGTGACGCAATGGACAGATTGCAACAATTGTTGCTATGTACGACTGGTGAAGAAGTACCGTCCATAGAAATGTTAGAATTATTACAAACTACTATAGACGAAGACCCGTTTGAATTTAAGATTAAATTTTGCAAAGCATATAAAATGATTTTGGGTGTAGACGATGACAACGACACTGGATTGATACATTCATTTGTGAAAAAGTTCAATTACCTTGACCCAACTTCATTAGCCATAGCACAGGAACGACAAAATTTGAACACTATAGTAAGCTTCATTGATAAAGTTAGGAGACAATTGAAACAGAGCAATCTCACATATGAGGTAGCTATGATTCAATGTGACGACAATAGTCTGACTGGAGACATGTCAGATACTACAGATCTCAGCGAGAATGACGACGACAGCTGTAGGCAAGTGAGACAAGGAGAGTCTATCATGTGTTTTTATTGTCATAAAGTTGGCCATATGAAAAAACATTGTTGTAAGCTTAAGAGAGACTCACAAGACACGGAGAATGAAAAAGCAGCTTTTGAACAGCCCGCTTTATTATGTCAAGATATATTTTTGACTGAATTGCCTTATGCCACCGAAGTCAAACAGATCAGTAATTTAACTGTTCACAGCAGTTCAGACAACATGGCAAAAGGAGCTGTCACTGACAGAGATGGTTTATTGCCATTGCCAAAATTAGAATCACATCGATCTTCAATTTCTCTACCATTAGAATATGTTGCACCAATTATATTGGATGAGAATGGTAGACCACATATACAAGCTTTTCTGAATGGTAAAAGAATGAATTTTCTCATTGATGGCGGAGCTGAGATTAGCCTAACCAGAGAAAACATACCTGTGAAACCAAATACCCCTATATGTCATATTATGGGTTTTA
Organism: Pelophylax lessonae; assembly: GCF_965119305.1. Classification (NCBI taxonomy): domain Eukaryota; kingdom Metazoa; phylum Chordata; class Amphibia; order Anura; family Ranidae; genus Pelophylax; species Pelophylax lessonae. The sequence goes on along the minus strand of NC_138769.1, from coordinate 359,850,616 downwards.
ATAATACAAGTAATTCCACTGCTAGACAAATGTCTAATGTAACATTTGAAGTGCCCGGACAAGTTAAAACTAACATTGACATTTGGTTTTGTCACGGTGCAGAGAATATACTTGGCAGTGATGTAATCAACAAACAAAAGTGGGTGATTGATTTGGCTAATAAAAGTATTTGGAAAGATCCATCTAGGCCCAAATCAGTGCTAATTGATCCCTCTGTGTACAGTAATGTTGGTTCCATTACTGATATGTCCTCAGAACAAAAATGGCCTAATACTGATGGCAATTGTGCTTTAACGGAAGTGGTACAAAGTTTTCCATGTTTGTGGTCAAAGTTCAAAAATGATATAGGAACTTTGAAAAATACTGAACTTAATATTGAAGGAAAAGATCCAGAACTTCATAATCAGTATGAGTTACCACTAGAATCAATTGGTCCACTTTCTGCCATTATTCAAGAGTTTGAACAACTAGGAATTGTAAAGAAAGCACAATCAGTGGTAAATAATAGTATTTGGCCTATCAAAAAAACTGACAATTCATATTCTTTATCAGTTGACCTAGCGACATTGAACAAACATGTCACAAATAATGTGGTCATTCCTGATAAATCCAACCTAAAGCTAAATTTGAATATCAAAGCTAAAGTGTTTTCGGTATTAGAAATCTCTAACAGTCATTTTTCAATCCCTTTAACTAAAAGTTGTCAATATAAACTTGCGTTCACATTCAACAAAGAGAGTTATACGTTCACTCGATTAATACCTGGCCTAGGTATTGGTGATGGTGTAGTTCACGAAACTATAGCAAAAATATTGTTAAAATTTTCAAGGCCAGAATGTATTTTTCAGCATGTGGATACGATTCTGCTGAGTACTGAAAAAATTGATGAACATATTGCTCTTTTGTCTGAGTTGTTTACGTTGTTACAACTTGCAGGTCTAAAATTAGACACGGCAAAAGTTCAGCTGATGAAAAGTCAGGTGAAATACTTTCACATGCAAATTAGTCAAGGAAAGAGACAGTTGTTGCAAGAAACAATTAGAGATATTACTTCTATCCCAACTCCAACAACCCAAAAGGCATTGCATCAATTTTTGAATAAAATAAATAATTGTAGAGAATTTGTAAACAGTTTCGCAGAGAAAGCTAACCCACTATATAATCTTTTGAGGAATAAAGTTAATGTAGTTGACCAATGGGGTCCAAATGAGAAATATGCTTTTGAGGTGTTGATAAAAGACTTTCAAAATGCTCCAATGTTAAGTACAATTGAGGTTTGTTCTGAAGTACCTTTTGTTTTGAAAACTCATGTATCTGAAAATGCAATCTCAGTAAAGTTGTCTCAACTAAAAGATGGTAAGGAGAAAATAATTGCCTATTTCTCCAGAGTTTTATCATTTTTGGAAAAAACTTTTGAGTCAGATGTAAAGCAACTGCTAAGTGTTTACTATGCAATTAAAGCTACAGAGAGCATAGTGAAATCAAACAAGATAATTTTAGAGACATCTGATTGCTCACTAAAAGATATTTTTGAGAAAGATGGAGTATATCGAGAAATGTATCCTCAATGGATTAGAACATTTTCATCTAAAAACATTCAGATAGGTGTAACAAGACATTTTAAGGTAAACACACAAGCACATGTTTACACAGCTGTATCTGGGAAGTCTTTACCTCGTGTTTCCAGCATAAGAGCTGAGAAAAATATTGAGCCAGTACTTGTTACTGCAGAACAGTCCAACACTAGCATAAGTGCTTCAACACAGAAAACAGTTACGCATATTTCTAAATTTATAGAGATGAGAACAAAGGCATAGTCCATTGTCATCTCTGGGGTGATACAAAACCTTTCTTTGTTTGTGAAAACAAGATTTTGTGTCATGACCAAAAGGAGATGTTGCGTTCTGTCACACCTAAAAACTTCATAGGATATTTGTATTATAGTTTAGGACATGAGTACAGTACATTTCATACAGAAGTTTTTCTTGAAGAAACATATAAAGTATTATTTCACATATTGTTTTACAAATTTATGAAACTTTTGTCCCATACTGTTTTAACATTTGTTGGAAAAAGAAAAAAAAAAGGGTAAAAGAATAATGTAAATTGTTTATGCCAAAGCAATGATACTGCATTTCTTTTACAGAATGGCATTTAAAACCAAATAAATATGGAGGATAATAAGCTCCTAAGAAGCGCAAAAATGATATCAAGAAATTCAAAGTTGAAGAAGAGATCTTTTCGAGAAGAAGATTGGACGAACGATTTATACTTCATATTTATGACTGTTTTATCTTAAACACAAGGTTTTCCTAACAGAACTTTAAGAAGAACATATTTCATAAACATTACATGAAGAAAGGATTCATCAGAAGAAACTTTATCTATTACAGATAAAAATAAGGACTGAAACATTATTTTTTCACATATACATTTTTTGATTATCCAATTATTTTGAAACTAATGTTCATATTAAGTTAAGAGTATCATTATTATTATTTTTATTTTATTTTTCCTTATTCATATATTGAATATTTTTAGGTTAAAACTTCACTATCATTCTAGTAAATAGAACATCCTTTGTTAATAAGTTAAGAAAATATATCACTCTTAAAAAAGAAGAAAATTAGGAAGTTATGACAAGTATATTTCCAAAGAGCTAAAATATTATTTAAGCACAAATATGGAAATATAATATTACATAGCGTAATTATTATTATTATTACCATTATTATTCATTATTTGATATCGGTTATCATTATGTTATACAGATTTAAAAATCTACATAATTATTTTAGAAATTTGAATAGTTAGATCCAAGAGTAGCTAAAGTAAGGAGAAAAGAGTTTAGGAGAGTTATTTCTGGCTGGTTCAGTTCTGAAGAATATTGTGTTTGATCATTTGATACAAGGTTGTGTAAATGAGATACGAATGTTTTGTGTGGATTTATTATTTTAGTATGATTAATCATAATTCAGGGGGAATTGTTAAATATTTATTCCAAATTCATAATTCGGCACTTATTGGACTTATATTATATTCACAGCAAGCTTGCAAAATATATGTGATTTTATGATTAATCATAGTATTATGTGTGAATGACCTTGATCCAGTGATTAACAATGGAGTTCTTCTTCTGAGCTGAGACAGTAAAATGTCAGATAATTCTGGAGTATGTAGCTAGTTGGAAGATGACATATAAGGTATCTGCCGGGATAGTATGTCATGGGAGTCAAGAATAGGATTCATGTGTAATACTAGGAATAGCATATATTAGTTTAAATAATGTTAGTTAAGGACTAAAGTAATCCCAGTCATAATTAATCGTATTTGTATGTATTTACTTAAAGTTATACAAGTCGTATAAGTTGGTTATATATGTTACTTATTGTGTAAGATAAATGATGGTTATTTAACATGACATCAGCCACATTAGACGTACAAGAATAGAGCGTTACATGTGGGCTTGTCAATCAAAGTAGTTCAAGACTAATCAGCTTTTTGGTCATATACATATTAGGAATTATGACTTTATGGGCTTAGTACCTCCTCTTGTATAGAATACTGACGTTAGCAGAAGTTATGATGCCATACAAGGCTTGGAGTATTGGAAGTTCATGACGTCTACATGTAAGATAAATTGTCACACAGACTAGAGCACACAGACACTCAGACTAGCGAAGATCACACACATTACTTCTGCTCTACACAAATCTATTCATAGACTCTTATTTTTCAACCTAAGCAGGTGTTTTGCTCTCTGAAACCTAGCAACGTCATTTCCTGCTTCAAAACTAGACATTTGACACGGAAGAAGGACACACACAGAGGAACACACATGGCTATATTGCCATGAATTCACGCTGAACACATCTTTTCCATGAATTATTGTTTTTATTCTTCATATTTTTTGACCTACACTGAACTGAACTGTTATACCTTTTACATTGTATTGTTGATGCCAAGTGTGTTTTTAAAGTCAGTCTGGCTATCAATGCTAATCGTCCAGAAACGCCTTAAGAGATTAAAATATAGAGATATATTCTATATTTTACACTCACGCTCTGGCGATCGCGGCAATACCTCACATGTGTGGTTTGAACAGTGATTTCATTTGCGGCTCGACTTCCGTATACGTTTTCTTTCGTGCGCGAGCTAACGGTGACGGAGGTGGCTAAAATTTTTTTTTTTCCTATTTATTTTTTTTTTTTAACTTTATTACAGGTTTTTTAAAAAAAAAATAAAAAATCTGATCACTTTTATTGCTGTCACAAGCAATGTAAACATCCCTTGTGACACCAATATGCAGTGACAGGTACTCTTTATGGAGGGATCGAGGGTCTAAAAGACCCTAGACCCCTCTACTACACTTCCATGTGTGCAAAACGCAGAAAACGGCATTTTTGCATACAGCCGTTTTTTAAATCTGCCGCCTTTTGCAGCAGAGTAACCCGGAAGTGACGGGTTACATCATCGGAGACCCAATCAAAGCCACTTCCAGGTTAGATCGGGACTCCATCCAGCCGGCGGACGCACGGGCTGGGTGCTCGGGTCTCCCAGTGGGACGGGAGGCCCCGGCAAAGTCAAGGAAGGGGGCGGGAGAGGGGGGGACGTCCCCTCCCGCTCACCTGGGTAATGATCGAGCGGCTCCCGAGCCGCATCGGTCGTTACCGACGGAAAGCCGACCGTTGGCTCTAAACCACGGTACCATCCCGGTATAACCCCGCAAAATTTGCCGACGTAGCCCTACGTCACTCTGCGGTAAGTGGTTAAAATAAAAAATAGGTATTTTTAAAGGCTAGTTCACACTATAAGAAAATCAGGTGAACATTTTCTTCCAAAGAATGTTCGTACAATTTTCGCATAGTGTGTACAAAACTTTCGAAGGCCGATTCCAAATTTTCAAAGGGACAAACTTCAAAATTTTTCTTGTACTGGTTTTGTGTGAGTTTTGTACAAGAAAAATCAAGAAAGAAAGCCTACACATGATCAGAATCAATAAACAACAACAACTAAAAAAAAGCCTTTGTCGTACGAGAATTTTTGTACAAATGAGGAACATAGGACGATCGTTCGCCCGATTTTCTTATAGTGTGTACCCCACTTAACGTTCAAAGATCAAATCACACTAATAATCACAAAAACCAGCAATGTACTTAAAGGGCTTTTTAAAAGGATACATGCCTCAACAATCTGTCTCTGCAAGTCAGAAACAGTTTGTATATAAAATGTGTCAGAACGTGCATGAAAAAATGTCCCAAGTATGCTGAAGAGCTATCTGCATGACATATTAAGCACAGAGATCTCTAGGGGATGAGAGCTAAATGTAAAATGCCAGGTAAACAACACTTGCCAAAAAGCACAGAAAACAAGCATCATAGCACTTGGTACAGAAAACTCTGGAAGTTCTTTTTAATAAAAGATTATAGTAGTTGCAATTTTTTTAGAACATTTTTACACAAATATCATAAGACGCCGGTACAAAACAGGTAAAAAAAAAATCCAGAAATCTTGTTGCTTAGAGATACAACTTGCTTTTTAGGGAAATGTTGTTAGAGGATCAATTTTCGTTTCATGTGTAAAAACTGACCTTCTTCAGTAACTGACCAACTCACACTGAAGACTGTTTCTTTTTATCTATTTTCCCTTGTGTTACAGGAACAGATGCAAATGCCAGGTATAGGGTGTAACCCAACCATAAAAAGGTTTTAGACAGCCTTTCATTTTGGATTGAAAGGATTACAATAAAGGATTCATATTCTCATCAAATTGTTGCTATGGGGTCCAATAACTTGTAGCTCTGTCCTTACTGCATACAGTGTGAGAGATCAGCATCAAATAGCAGAGTGAGTTGCTTTATATTTTAATAGGAATTGTAATACAATTGAGAAACTTTTTCTAATAAATATATTTTTTTGTTTAAGGGTTTATTTTATTAATTGTGTTGTAGACTGGCAGTAGAACATTGTAAGAATTCTCTGTGCTAGTCTTAGCAGTGCCATTTTGCTAAATCCACATTACTGTCATTGTGCAAGCAGCCTGTACGTTGTTGTTCATAACAGAGTGACAGTGCAAGCATGCACTAGAGTGGTGTCATGCTGCAACAACAGTGAGTGCCGGTGTTCCGTGAAAGAACCATAAACCGTGAAAATTCCCTACCCTCGTCACTACCGGTGCACCTACGTCATTGAACAGCTGAGGAGCTTACTAGTGCGCATGCTCGGAGGGTAGGGAATTTTCACGGTAGTGTTGTAACGCTACACCGGATCAGCTGTTGCGGCGGTTACATTAAAACATCTCGACTGCAACATGAATCATCTCCGCTCCTATCCCTGTCACTTCCCTGATCTCGGTTAGTAAATGTAAAAGCGGCGGCGGGTCTATGAAAATATGTATCATGGAGCCGAGATCTCCATGATTTAGATTTCATACACCCGCCGCTTTTACATTTAGTAGCCAAGATCAGGGAAGTGACAGGGGTAGGAGCGGAGATGACTCATGTTGCAGCCGAGATGTTTTAATGTAACCGCCGCAACAGCTGAGGCGGTGTAGCGTTACAACACTACCGTGAAAATTCCCTACCCTCCGAGCCTGCGCACTAGTAAGCTCCTCAGCTGTTCAATGACGTATCCGGAGCTGTGAGCATGCGCACTGCTAAGCTGTTCAGCTGTTCAGCTGTTCCATTACGTTTATGACAGAAAGGTATGGTTTTTTAACGTTACACCGGTTCACACATATGCGATGACAGACATTGCATGTGATTCGCAGCGCACTGCTCTGGAAATCACATGCTATGTCTGTGCGATGCAAATTCAGCTATACAGATTGTATGGCTGAATTCGCATTGCATTCGGACCAAACTCGCACATGATCCTTTTTTTGGTCCGCACCAGAATCGGATTGCATTGGGCGTTCAAACCTATGTGATCCGATTCATGTCCGAACTGACAGATTGCACTGCGATATGCGAACTGATCTGGGGGTGTCGTTAATTTTGTTTTGACACCCCCAGTGATTCGCATATGGCAGTGTGAATTGCCTGCGAGTTGAGTGCGATGCGAGAATCAGCAGTGGATATGCAAGGTTCCCGCATAGCATATGTGTGAACCAGGACTGATGCTGTATTGGAGTGGTTCTTTAACCACTTAAGCCCCGGAGGATTTGGCTGCTAAAAGACCAGGGTTTTTTTTGCGATTTTTTACTGCGTGACTTTAACGGACAATTGCGCGGTCGTGCGATGCTGTACCTAAACGAATTTGACATCCGTTTTTTCCCCACAAACAGAGCTTTCTTTTGGTGGTATTTGATCACCTGTGCGATTTTTTGATCATGCGCTATAAACAAAAAAAGAGCGTCAATTTTGCAAAAATAACAATATTTTTCACATTTTTTTATATGAAATTCCCAAAAAAAATGTAAAAATCAAAATTTTTTAACATTTTCGGCCAATTTGTTTTATGCTACATATGTTTGGTAAAAAAAAAACGCAAAAAGCGTATTTTGATTGGTTTGCGCAAACGTTATCGCGTTTACTAACAAAGGGAAAGATTTTTGTAATTTTTGGTGTTTTTTTTTAAACGCGTAATGGCGGCGATCTGCGATTTTTTTTCGGTACTGCGACATTGCGGAGGACAGATCGGACCCTTGACTGACATTTTTGACACTTTTGGGGTTACCAGTGACATTACTGCAGTAATCAGTGCTATACATATGCACTGTTACTGCAAAAATGACACTGGCAGGGAAGGGGTTAACTGTATTGGAGAGGGAGGGGTTAAGTGTGTCCTAGGGGCGTGATTCTAACTGTATAGGGACATGACTATTGGTGTAAAAACAAAGATCAACGGTCCTACATAGTAGAACCGTCTGATCTTCATTTTTACACCAGGGAGAATGACGGCGGCTTGTTTACATAAGCCGCTCCGCCTTTCTCCCTTCACCGGAGCGATCGTAGTGTGACCGGCGGACATCGGGTCCGTCGGTCACACGCACTGACTTGTCAGTGAACGAGCCGCGGCGGGCACGCGCCCCAAGTCAGTGACAGGCGAGTGACGTACCCATACGTCACTCTGCCTGGCCGGGGCTGACCGCCGCAGTATATAGTCGTGCGGCGGTCGGCAATCGGTTAAATGCTACAAGGGTGATGTGGGTGGACAACAGCACTAGGTTCATTCATTTTCCATAGGGCATCACTCACAATACTGCCATAAAGAATCATTTAGCATAAAAATGTTGTTAAAACTGTATCATGTTATATTAGTTTTCCACAAACATCTCTCGCTGTTTACCTTTATGAACCAAAGCAATTTTTACACCTCTTTTATGGGCCTAATGATTTGGCAATAACTTTGTCCCTACTTAAAGTGTTTGTTACCCCAACATTTCCTATTCCTGATATGTGCCTGCTGTACCATGTGATTATATGAGAAAGTATCCTGTTTTCTTTGTATTGCTTCTTTTGTGTGAAATCCCTGGTGTTCCTGCCAGCTTCTCTGCTTTCCTAATAAAAACTAACCACACTAAGCAGGAGAGCGCATCGTGGTCAGTTATCTAGCTGTGCTGGGAACTCAACCTGCTCTTCTCCAATGATCAGACTTGTCCTGTCCACCCCCTCCCCTTGCACAGCCTTTCACTGGCAAGCTCTGCGTACTGTTGCTTCTCCTCCCCCCAGCTCTTATGCTGTTGGGAACAGAGGGATTGTGATCGCTTATAAAAAAGGGGAAAAAAAGGTATATATGTAGCACACCCCATGTAAGAGCTGCAGATGAACAGGGATCCCCCCCACTCCTGCACAGCCAGGCACACCAAATCTTCACAGGCACGCAAAGTCATAGAGCAGTCCATAGCTTTTTTTTTGTTGTTTATTAGGGGGTTAACAACTTGGATGGGGATAGGAGGGATGAGATGCCCACTTGATTGCAACATTAACTTCAGGGACATTTTCCTATGTACAACCTTAAGTGCTTCAGGCAGTGGCATGGCCCATGTCTTTTTATGGGGTTGTCTCTGCCCTTGGCAGCCCACCACTGGGGATTGGCCAAGGATCCATATATATTCATGGCAGTTTCTTCTAACCCCGTCCACAAATTCAAGAAGGTTCTCCAACCTTCCAGACCAGACATCGGGGAGGCACCAGAAAGCTGTCAGGATGAGTCACCCAGCTCTGAACTCTAGTGAACCCTGACCCAATTAAGACTCATAGACTGTAACATTACTACTCTGCAATTACTAGTACCAACACTGGAGGGTGCTACATTTATAATGTTTGCCTTTCACTTCTATTTTAGCCTGAATGGGTTTTACAATGTGATCATTTACAATCACTTTGAACTCTGGGATTTTTGTAAAAAAATGACCTTCCTCACACTGAAAGGGTTAATTGCTTACCATGTCCAGGGATAGAGGAATAAGCTGTAATACTTATGTTATTCCTCCCTCCAGCAAGCTTCTGGAGCTCACCTTTTTTTCTCCAACACTCCTGGTTGTGAGTGGACTTCTCATGTACAATGCAGGACTTTATTGTATGAGATAAAGTCATAGTGTGGCTGCTAGGCAGTGGTGATGAGCTGAAATGCCTTGGGTTGGGTTGGGTTCGAGTAGGTTTATGCGAACTTCAAAGAAATTTAGATGCCAAAAAAATATATATTGAAATCAATTAGAGCTGAATATTTTAAATTAAAAAATGCCCATTTTCGTGGCTAATAGGCAAAAAGACTTCAAAAACAGCATGGGAGAGGGTGGACAATGCCCTGGGAAACATGTACCAGTGCAAAAAAAATTAAAAAATGTTCCATTCTACCAGGAGCAGTGATTTTTGACCACTTGCCAACCAGCAGCCGTAGTTTTAAGGAGGCAGGTCGGCTCTGCCCTGTGAAACAACATACCTGTACGTCACTTCGCGGGACTACTAGTGGGGGCACACGCACACCACCTGGCTACAGAGGAAGCAAATCAGTGGGTCCGGCAGCCGCGATCGCTCCCCGTGGAGACAGAGCGGTGGTCTGCCGTTGTAAACACGGCAGACCGCTGTTCTGTCAGTTATGAACACAAGAATCCTGTGTTCCTCCTATTTAGGAACACAAGTCTCTGTGTTCATTCAGCAAGCCCATCCCCCGCACAGTTAGAAAGCACCCCCTAGGGACACATTTAACCCTTTGATCGCCCCTGGTGTTAACCCCTTCCCTGCCAGTGTCATTAGTACAGTAACAGTACATATTTTTAGCATTGATTACTGTAGTAATGTCACTGGTCCTCCTAAAATTTCAAAAATGTCAGTTAGGTATCCGCCGCAATGTCACAGTCCTGCTAAAAATCACTGATCACTGCCATTACTAGTAAAAAATAAATAAATAAAAATGACATACATTTTTCCCCTAGTTCGTAGATGCAAAAACGTTTGCACAAATCAATCAATATACACTTATTGTTTTTTTGTTTTTTTAACAAAAAATATGTAGCAGAATACATATTGGCCTAAAATAATGAAAACATTTGACATTTATTTTTTTAATTGGGAATGTTTTAGCAGAAAGTAAAAAAATATATATTTTTTTTTTCAAAATTGTCACATTTCTCTGGTTATAGCGCAAAAAAAAAAAAAAAAAAAAAAAAAAAAATCGCAGAATGTGATCAAATACCACCAAAAGAAAGCTCTATTTGTGGGGAAAAAAGGACATCAATTTTATTTGGGTACAGGGGCGCACGACCACGCAATTGTCAGTTAAAATAATGCAGTGCTGTATCGCAAAAAATGGCCTGGTCTTTAAGGGGGTAAAACCTTCTGGTCCAGAAGTGGATAAAGTAAAACATTAAATATTCTATTAAAGCATAAGTTCACTTTAAAAAAAAATAAATAAATGAATGCACATTTTATTGCTGGTAAAGAAATGTGCATTTACTATTTTTTTTTTTTTCTTAGAAGTTTGCAGAGCATTGCACCAGTAATAAGCAGATTGTGGGTGTAATGCCAGGCTCCTGCAAACTCTTAGTAAAGCTGTCTGCCCGTACCTCCCATATGGGCAGACCGTTACTGGAGAGCAGGAAGAATTATTGAACCACAAGAGAGATCATCAGCACCTTCGCAGTCAATTGAAAACTTTAAGCTGTCAGGCGGTACTTTAGTTCATTCATTCACAGAACTTTGGGAATGAGAGACGCGGCTGTATTGGTGGAGCCCCGCACAGCTGCACAGTTTTCAAATTGTGACAGCTAGTGTCGAGAGAGGATTCCCACCCATTGTCACAATGAGGGGGGATCAGCGGTGTAGGGGAGGTTGCTGAATATGTTATTTGTCATACCCTAAGTATGGGTGTAACATGTTCAGAAAGGTGAATTTATTCTTTAACCACTAGCGTGGACCACCCACCACCTTTTTACTGTGTCCCTGCTGCGCTGGATCATGTACATGAAATTATTATTATTAATAATTTTTTTTCACTTATGTTTTATAGCAGAAATTATAAAATGTTTTTTTTTTTTTTTTTCCAAAATGAGTCTTTTTTGGTGTAAAAAAATAAATAAAAAAACAATAGTGATCAAATACTATGAAAACAAAGCTCTATTTGTGTGAAAGAAATGATATAAAGTTAATTTGCATACAGTGTGGCATGGCCCCCACTATGACCAGTTAAAACAGGATGGTGCCGAATATCAGAAAATGCCCTGGCCATGAAGGGGATAAAACTTATGGAGCTTAAGTGATAAAATAACATGTCTGAGTGGTGTCCTAATCCTGCCAGTGAAGGGGCGCATCCTCTGTGATATACAGAAAGTGCTGCACATTTTCACAGGATAAAAGTTTTAAAACCGCCCACAAATGACGTCATTGGTAGCTTCTTTGGTTTATAAAAAAAAAAAAGCAGATGGCAAAAAAATGGTCCCCCAGAAAACCCATACCAGACCCGAAGGGCTTAGGGGGGCTCCACATGAAAAAAATCAGACCTTTAATCACCCCTAGCCTGGCAGGCCAGAAAAGGTGGGGGGGGGCAGTCCACATGCCCTCAACATGGGGGGGGGGCATATTGATGAGAACAAGGACCTCTTTCTCCACAACCATGGCCAGTGATTTTGGGGGGGGGGGGTCTGTGGGTGTAAGGGCTTATCATAATCCTAAAAAAAAAGGGGACCCCTAGATAAATCTGCCCCCTAGTGAATATGAATGAAGTACATAGTATACCCCTACCAATTGAAAAAAAAAACTGTATCCTAGGGAAAAAAACACTCAAATGTTTGACAAGTGCTTTATTAAAAAAAACAAAAATCCCCCAAAAATGTCCCTCATCCTATCCATCGACAATGACAATGCTAACCACTAGCCGATTGGCCAAAAAAAAAAAACAACCCAGCACACATGACCAATTCTAATGGTACACGTAGCTTAATGACAGCTTCCTGAGCTGTCGTTAGCTATATTAAGGAAGGGACAGAAATATTGGTGAAAGTAGGAAAAGTAAGTTCACACCTAGCATTTATTGAACATGCATTTGTGCCCATTTTTGTGCATGTTTTGACTTGCCCTGTTTGGGGTGCCATTAAGAATGAATGCCACTGAAGGCAGGAAACGCATTTTGTGAGCACGTGCAAAAATGAAATGCCAATTTTGTGCATATTCATTAAAATGCTCAGTTGTGAACCTAGCCTTAAAGTTAAGTTGAGATATGCTTCCATGAAGATGTGGGCAACAAAGAATGGTTAGATGAGGCATGGTTCCATGCGGATTTCCCAATGGAGTGGATAGAACTGGAAGATATACCAGTAGTTGACAACGTGACTAGCAAATACCTTACTGGTACCATATAGCTTACTGGCATCAGCCATAACTGATAATCCAGGGGCACAAGACAGAACTGGAAGATACTCAGGGGAGTAGGAATAGGCTATGCAGCCTCCAGTGGTTCCAGACCTGTTTTGCCATAAAGATTCTAGCACCTGAAGGTAGGATTAGATTATGCATCAGCTGCTACCATGACTGGCAAGAGCACAGGGACAAACAAAGAAAGTTGGACCGCACTCGGGAAAATATGAAATCAAAGATTTCTTTTATTCCTCATAAACGAATCCATGCAGACAGTGCATTGAGAGACATGCCAGGTTGACGCGTTTCACGATATAGATAATCGCTTACTCATAACCACAGTGGTTATGAGTAAGCGATTATCTATATTGTGAAACGCGTCAACCTGGCATGTCTCTCAATGCACCGTCTGTATGGATTTGTTTATGAGTAATAAAAGAAATCTTTGATTTCATATTTTCCCGAGTGCGGTCCAACTTTCTTCGTTTGTGCTAGTTCTGGATGGCGGATCTGACCAGCACCGGTCTACTTAGCCTCACCTGAGCAGCTTCCCTCTCCTATTCCTACATTTCTCCAAGAGCAAAGGGACACTGGTCTAGTAACAGGTAGTTTCAAGCACCCAGTGCTCTAACACGGGGAAGAGACAGAATCCTCAATCCTCTGTCATTACACAGTTTCCTTTCCTTGCTCCATGTGCACTCAGAAAGGGGCAGAAGTTAAGTGAACCTGTTGCTTTACCTTGTTCAGGCAAAACTCAGGTTTATTTCCAGTCCATTGTTAAATAATAGTAAACACGGTATGAAATGTATACTATTTTTATATAATGGCCATTTTCCCCTGCATTTATTTACATAAGCCTTCCTACACCTGCTTACATAAATGATAGGCTGATATACTTGACAAACATTTGGTCTAGTGCGCTTTTTGTGGCTGTATCATAGGAAAGATATTACTAGAGTTTTTACTAAGATTAATGTAAAAAAAAAGTTTTTTTTCTCAGTTTACAACTGAATCATAAAAGATCTTGTCAAGTTAGAACCTGAACTTTGAAAAAAGAAACCCCATTAGAGCAATATTATGTCAATAAATGCTATCATTTGCACAGGAAGTACCTGGGGTGACTCATTGCGTACTTTATGAAAATGCTGTTATGTCAGAGAAATTGGCATAAAAATTACATCCTCTGAAGTATGCATGAATCACTTAATTCTTAATGTATTCATCTGCTTTATCCTTGAATTTCATATACATAAAAATCATAACATGAAGAAATTGTATTTGCCTCCAATTTGCACAAATTAAGCCAGAGACCTCGTACACACGCATCGATAGTTGGCCATGAATTTTCAGCCAACGTCCGATCGGCCGATTTTCGGCTTGTTAGTATGATGCTTTCGACAACTGACTCTGACTTTTCGGCCGAATAAAATCTGGTGTGCAGGCTATAAAATTTGTGTTGGCCGTCAACACAACGGCCGATTTTCCGTCAGTCAGTACAGATTTCGGCAGAGAAAAATGTGATGAGCAAGACTGGGCATGCTCAGAGAAGAAAAAACACACGGAAAGTAAACCAGCACATGACATCACTTCTGAAGTTGATTTTTGTTGGCCAAGAAAATTCGTGTGCAGTCTGGGCACATTCCAAGCAACAAAACACAACTCTGGACAAAAGTCGGACGATCGGTCGGCCGATAATCATTGCGTGTGTACGAGGCTTAAAACTCTCTAGTTCAGCTCAAGATGAATTGCAAGTCCCCAAAATGTGGTCTCTGCCGGGTAGGCAAGAAAGCACCTGTATAGTAAACTGGTCATTGGTTAAGCAAGGAGCTTTGAGATTAGCTGTGACCATCTTGTCTAGGTGCATTAAAGAACTGATTGCTTTCTAGAGAATGTCACAAGTGAGTTTTACCAAGAAAGAACAGAAAGCCATGTCATGATGAAACTTTACGAAGGAAAGAACTCATTCCCAGAATAGATCACAAAGTGGGTCATACCAATTTTTTTTTTTTCAACAAATAATTGTGGATAAGATTCACTTTCACTTCCTGTCCTGCTGACAACAGTTTCACTAGACAGGAAGTGAAGAAGAATCGGCAACATGGACACTAATAGAAGTAGAAATCTGTCATGGGATAGTCTTACCCTACTTTACTAAAAAAGAGAAAAAAATATTTCTGTCTTTTTTGCTGTCGGAAAGTTCCCCTTGATGTTAGTTCTAACCCTTCCCTAATACAGTACTGTATATCCAAACTAAGAAAAAATGTTTGGCTTAACAAAGAACTAAACCAGTGGAACAAAATATGCAGCCAAATACATGCAGCCATAGATATAATATGCAGCCAGACTTATGGAAGCATAGCTCTTGTATTCCATAGCTCTCATAGTACTAGAGAGGGGTGCCAGGTGTTCCAATCCACAATATCCAGTGGCACTGAATGTTTTTGCTGTACCTTTTCCATCCTTTAAAAGCTTCCAGTGCTGCACCATCTTCTTCCTTTAAAATGCCTCATGCTTGACATTTTTTCTCTGAGTATTTTTTTAAAATTGAAGGAATTTGAAGCTTCAACTTACCTATCACC
This sequence comes from Pelophylax lessonae, assembly GCF_965119305.1. Taxonomy (NCBI): domain Eukaryota; kingdom Metazoa; phylum Chordata; class Amphibia; order Anura; family Ranidae; genus Pelophylax; species Pelophylax lessonae. The sequence continues at coordinate 359,835,244 of NC_138769.1, read as the reverse complement.
CACAGCTGTCCGTTCTCATGTTTTATCTTCTTCTGGCAAGGAGTGCTGTTTCTAGGTCTGACCCTATGTCACCTGCTGAAAAAATGACAAAATGCAGTAGAAGTTGTCCAAGTGTTCCAGTGAGGTCACCTAATGGCAACTATAAAACCAGTATCTTGGAGGAGAGTCGTATGTGTATACTCTTTCTTGTCAGATAGATACCAACAACTCTAATTGTTTACATAGAACATATACCAATGATGGCAAACCTTGGCACCCCAGATGTTTTGGAACTACATTTCCTATGATGCACTCTGCAGTGTACTTGAGCATCATGGGAAATTTAGTTCCAAAACATCTGCGGTGCCAAGGTTCGCCATCACTGACATACTGTATACAATATAACAACCACTACAGGACTTTTAAGGTACCAGTATGTCATGATCCAGTGTCAATTGTTAAAAGCGTATAAAAAAAAAAACGTTTAAATACAAAAAATCTAATAAAAAAATCCTTTATATTGTTGCTTATTTCCTCCATGTCTGTCCAACCCAGATGTATATGTAGTGTAACCCCCCGAAGGAGCCACTTGATAAGCTGGGTTCTATGCTCTGCCCTCAACCCCAAGAACAGTCTCAGCCCCTCTGGCACATGTGGTACACAAATTTCACTACAGACACAAAATAATTCATTGTAAACCAGTTAGATTTGTTTACTGGATGCTTAGTGGTAAAATATAAAATCCATAGCAATAGAATTACAGTATGCATCCCTGGAAGAAGCTGCGTGAGTACGCAGCGTAACGCGTAGGATCGAGCACCGGAAGTGACGTAGCGGCATACAGACATGCAATTGCATACATGCAATTGCAAAAGAAAGATACATGTGAGTGTTACTCTGTTTTTATTAATTAATAACCTGGCAATACTTCACTATATTGGCCCGTTCATTTTTTGGAGATTGAGAGGTCCCTTCCATGACCCTGCTATACCGATCCCCAATATAAGGAGAAAGCGATATCCAGCATTCCTAGCGGACCCCAGAGGCAGAGAGGAGTAAGGAATACACCCTTGAGACACAATATGAGGCTTTATATTGAAGAAATTGAGGTGAGCGCATAGGACACCTAGTGGTCACGAACACCGAAGAGCACCTGCATGCATTTGTATTTAGGAGAAAGATTTTTGAGCACCGTTAACACTATTTGGGACACTTGAGCACTTTAAATATAAAAGCAGTATTGAACCACCTGTGAATCTATACAGAGACTTGAAAAATTGGTTTAATACAGTGTAATAATATAAGCACAGAACACCTTTTGGAATTTATTTTACCACTATTAAGATTGCTTATTGAATATATATTTATATGGTTTTATACACTATCATAATCAAGGCATTATTTATATGAATTGTTCACAGCAAACATATATTTAATATTTATTTATTTATTTGACACTGAGATACTTTAGACATTTTATATATATATTTGCACTATTATATATGCTGAAGTTTTACATAGTTATTGTAAGAGCATGGATGCACCTTTGAAGCGCGGTACTCCTCCCCTTTTATATGCAAAGCGTTACGGTAAGGTTAAACTTTGTTGCTAACAATGCAACAAACAGACAACTGAACCTCATAAGGAGAATGTAATTAATAAAGTTCAGACCAATTCAGGGTCTATGAGTGCAGGCCGGAAAGGGTAGAAGAATGACTAGCTTGAATTGGGCTCCTCCCTTAGCACCCTGACGCCATAGTCTCAGAAGTAGTGTGAGAATTTAAATGAAAGCAAATAATTTCTAAAGTATTTAGACACTTGTTTAGTAGATAGAGTCCTTGGTGAAAGTATGGGCCCTTTTAGCACCAATGGCTTTAATCTCTTGTGAGAAGAATATGTTGTAGTCTCTCAGAAGAAAGGAAAGCCTTGCGTTTTTAGCTAGCTCTTTGGTGGTGCACTTTAGGTGTTCTGACAAGCAGGGTGGAATAAAGTGTGTTTAAGGTAGGTTGGTGTATAGTATACTTGTGGAGTTCTTACAAGCAGAAGGAACCCTGATGCTGCTTAGCAAAGAGTAAGTGTAGCACAAGGTCTCTCTCAAGCTTGGTTAGAGTGACAAGACATTGATGCCTGCAATCAGTGTCCTCTGTTATGAGAAGATGGCCAAGTGCCCATTCACCAATCCTGTGACAAGAACGCCAAATGGAAAGATGTCCTAGAACAGGCTTTAGGAGATGCCCGACTGGCTACCCCACGACTGGAAGGCCTGGAACGTTTGTAAAGATGCGTCTGGAGATGACCCAGGGTCACGCAACTTTCAAGATGCGGCGAACCATCTGGGGACCTGTGGCTGGCACTATAAGCTGATTTCTTTTAGAGATTGAAAGATATCATAGGATCTCCTGGAGATGGCTTCTATATAGACCCTTCATTAATTACATTTAACCTACGTGCCTATTTGACTTTGTAATTGGTGATTTCTATTCCGTTTAATTTCCTAAATATGGCCATCATTAAAGTGCTCATTGAAGTAATGATTGGAGAAAAGAACACTTTGTAAGTGCTACAAGTTGTATACTTGGATACAGAACTACCAAATACACAGAATCTGGATTCTAAGATTATTCTTTTAAAAAAAAACTACTATTGATAAAACTTTTTTGTTATGCTTTGTGCTTGATTGTGCGTGGTTGAAATAATTTTACCTCAATTGTTCGCATTACTTAAAGATTCACATTCATCTACATTCAAGCACAGGCAGGAGATATGCGAGACTAGTGAGATGAACTGATTTTAGAACACAGTGTAGCTTTACACTGCACAGTTGTCATTTTCTGAATGCACCATTTCTCCAGGCCAAAAAATAAGAGATCAGGCGACTTAGGAGGCAACATTGGCTCCCTAAGCTCATCATTTTTTATATTAAAAAAACGAGAAACCAAGTAACCAGAGAACACTGACTTGCAAGAATCAATAATCCCCCCAAACACATGAAAAAAAATGTGCGGTCACGCAACACAGTATTAAAGACCAGCAAGCTTAAACTAAAAGCTGATTTTTATAAAACGCATACATACTTGAAAATATAGTATATTTGTGAAAGTCTCAACAGTCTCAGGAACTTATCAGACCTGAGGATATTTTACATAATTTTGTGATATGTTTCACTGCACCATGCTTTTTTACTCTACATTCATTTAATAGAAGGACGCAATATTCAGCCTCTTATCAGCCTAAAAATGGCTGAATATATATATATATATATATATATATATATATATATATATATATATATATAACTATATATAATATAATTGTAGCACCCTCCTAGGCAGGTACTAGGAAAAGCATATTGGGGTCCTGTCTGCTTATTAGGGGGGCCTGATCATTCAGCTAGGCTGTCATATGTTTCCAGGTGTGTCTGTTGAGTCTGGGGAGTCTCCCCACTGTGTCCAATGAGGGCTCTTATTGGACAGTGGAGGAAGCCTGTTCAATAGCACACCAGGGCTTATATTTAGACCAGAGGGCAGAGTCTGCCGCAGTGCACCCTGGGATGGGGTATACGTCTGAGGGGAGCACTGACAGAGCGTCTATGGCGGGAAGCAGAGTCCCAGGAGGAGGCTGACGGCTGTCACTTCTCCTGTCAGAGGAAGCAAATGTGTCCTGGGTGGTCGTCCTAGAGGACCAGAGGTTGAGTTGGGCTTCAGGAAGGGATTCAGAGTTCTGTGGACCGAGTGGAGCTGCTGGGCAGAAGTTTCCAGGAAAAACAGTGTTGTGAGTACTCAAAAACTGCCCATGGGTCTGCCTAGGATAGGGGACCACTCCAGAAGGTCAAAGGAATCCAGGAGCCAGCTAACCAGTAGAGAGGTTTAGAGAAAGGGGGTGCCTGTGTCCAAACCCTGAAGAGAAGTGAGAGAAAGGGGGTGCCCTGAAGTGTTCAGCAGTGCTGCAGTGTATACAAATAGCTACCTCAGCAAGGAGTGCTTGAGGGAGCTTAAAGAGGACTTCTTTATTCAGAAAAGCAGTCACAAGTCAGTTCAGCGTTAACAGGCATCAGGCCAGCGTTAACCGGCATTGACCGGCATCCCGCCAGCATCAAGTCATCGCCAATAGGCAATTTTCAAGTGTCTCTGCCAAGTTGTGCAGAGTTGAGCCAAAGGAGTATCCCATTTATCCCTTCTCCTATCCCAGTTACAAAATAAATACAAAAACCCAAAGATACTGGACTGGTCATTGTATCAGTGCTCACACTTGGAGAACATGCTTAAATGTGCTGTTGTTGCTAGCGGTAACCCAGGGGGATCCATATCCAGCAAAATGGCTGGGAATCTTGCTACATAATATAATATAATATAATGTAATATAATATAATATAATATAACACATATATATATATATATATATATATATATATATATATATTTATTATGTGGGATTGATTAGCTCGGTGGCGGGCGTGGATGACCCCTTGGGGGGATTCGTTACACAGGGAGATAGCCGAGAAGTGGTTGCAAACAACAGTATGGTTTATTCATGCAATTTTTCTTCACCAGACTGCAAGCTTCAACAGCATAATTCAAAATAAACATAAATAAAATAAATTCTTGCCACTGTGGGCGGCTACCTTCTCACATACAGGAACCTACCTACGGAGTCTGTCTCCAACCTACTGTTGGGCAAACGTTGCTGATCCTACAGCAGACACTCAATAGTCCATGTTTGTTCTCTTCGCACAACAAATGTCCATTTAACATGTCCCTTTTCTCTTCACATAGAACACATTCCTTTGTTTGTCTCTGCACATAGCAACCATTCCTTTGCTTGTCTCTTCACATAGCAAACAGTGCATTTATTTCTTTCCACATAGAAATAGTCCAAGACCTCACCTTGAGTAGTCTTCAGTCTTAATTAATTTCCCCTTCACACAGGAAATGTCCCTTGGTTTCTTTCCACATAGAAATGATCCTTGAGTAGTCTTCACACTTGTTACCCTCCTCAGCGCACATCGCTCCAGGAGGTCTTCCCCTCCTATGCTCACACAGCTTCAGGGGGCACCCATCTGATTGTCCTCCGCTACCCACATGGCGTCAGGAGGCAGCAATCCTTCTCCCAGGCTCTCACAGCGTCGGGAGGCACACATCTGACTGTCCTCCTCTCCCCAGCCCATACGGCGTCAGGAGGCAGCAATCAATCGACTTCCTTTGGACAAATTAAAGAGGCCTTAACTTCCTCATTCCGAACAGCTGAAGTCTGTTCCACGTCCTTAGACAGTTCTGGCTACCTTTGCAGCCGACACCCTATAGTAATTGGTGAATTTTCTAAACCAGGTGGAAATGTATCTCCTGTCTGTGACTACATCCACAGATTTACCTAAATTCCTGTCACAATATATATATATATATATATATATATATATATATATATATATATATATATATATATATATATATATATATATATATATATACAGTATCTCACAAAAGTGAATACACCCCTCAGATTTTTGTAAATATTTTATTCTATCTTTTCACGTGGCAACACTGAAAAATGACACTTTGCTACAAGTAGTGAGTGTACAGCTTGTATAACTGTAAATTTGCTGTCCTCTCAAAATAACTCAACACACAGCCATTAATGCCTAAACCGCTGGAAACAAAAGTGAGTACACCCCTAAGTGAAAATGTCCAAATTGGGCCCAATTAGCCATTTTCCCTCCCCTTTGTCATGTGTCTTGTTAGTGTTACAAGGTCTCAGGTGTGAATGGGGGGCACAGAGAAAACACACATTACCAGTCCCTGCGCAGATCCTGGAGATTGATTCTCAAGCTGGGGAATCTTGTAATATGGCCTGTGGTGAAATACATGTCCTTAGCAACCCCATGCAAGTCATGCTCTGGGTCCCGATCGTGGAGTCTCCCTCTGCTTAACCGCATTGTCAGTTTCTCTGAGCGGCTATAGCATCCGGCTCTTGGAGGGTGTGCGGCGGCGGCTGGACCGTGCGCAGGCTCACCACATCGAGTCTCCTTGAGTAATCCGAGGCGGTTGGCTTAGCCGTACGATACTCACTGACTAGTGCAGGACGAACAGCTGAGCCGCCGAGGCTAGGAGGAGAGAGCCCTGTAAACATCATCGGGGGATATTTATTTCCATGCATGACTTCCTATCTGTTTGTGAGTACCTGTTTTTATGGCTTCTATTAACTTCAAATAAATGGTGTTACACTAGGGCGGTGTGCGCTCTGTTCCTTTATTTTTTGTGAATGGGGGGCAGGTGTGTTAAATATGGTGTTATTGCTCTCACACTCTCATACTGGTCACTGGAAGTTCAACATGGTACCTCATGGCAAAGAACTTTCTCAGGATCTGAAAAAAAGAATTATTCAGAGAAAGAACTCTACATTAAGATGGCTTATGCTATAAGAAGATTGCCAAGACCCTGAAACTGAGCTGCAGCGTGGTGGCCAAGACCGCACAGCGGTTTAACAGGGCAGGTTCCCCTCCAGACCTGTCATGGTTCTCGCCATGGTTTACAGACAGCCAGGCGTGGTCGCCGTTAAGTACCTGACATGGGATTTGAAGTTGAACCTGTGTACTTTACCATTCTGTCCTGTTATCCTACCTTCAGCTCATATGGATACAGTCTTGTTAATCTGGTATTTCCTGCAGCACTAGGAGGCTGGACTTCACCTGAGTATGCTCTTGTCTCTCATTGTCCACCTGAAACTAATTGCTCAATTAATCAAGCTATAAAACACTCTCGGTTAGAGCAGTGTCAGTTCATTGCTGATCTTTGTTCCTGTTTGACAGACTTTGTACCTGTGTTCCTAATCATTGTTCCTGTGTGACAGACTTTGTTCCTATTTCCTGAGCGTCTGTTCCAGACTGACTCTGGCTTCCATCCTTACCTTCGCTCCTTGTTGTTCCTGCGACCTTATCCGGACTCGTGTCATCCAGTGACTTCTGTTATTCCTGGACTTCCCTTCCCATTGTATACCTGCCGGTCCTGCTTATTGGAGCACCTTCCTTGCCAAGCCCCCGTGCACAAATTCACAGCCCAGGTGGCTTTCTTACCTGGTCACCTTGGACTGTGGATATATGCAAGGGTGAGCGTACATCTCTGCGTTACAGACTCCAACAAAGGTAAGCCCCGTGACATAATCAACTGACCATATGGAGTCCGTAGAGATGTGCAAGCAGCTCACCCAGCAGGTGTCCAGCCTGGCCCAGACTGTGGCTGAATTGCAGCAAGAAGTGCTGATACTTAAAGGCACAGTACGCCCAGCCCTGGAACCTGCACATCCAGAACCCTATGTCCTGTTACCTGACAGATTTGATGGTTCCCGTTCCTCATTTACAAACTTCAGGTTAGATTGTGAGCTCCTGTTTGTCCTTAAGCCCAGGACCTATTACAGTGACTTTATCAAGATTCATTCCGCTATTAATCTGCTTTCAAGAAGGATGAAGACATGGGCATACCAGATGCTGCAGGAGAAAAGTCCTATCTTGGACAATTGGGAGTCCTTTATAACTGCCATGGACTCTCAGTGCCTTCCCTCCCAGAAAGCTACTTCCAAGCCTGCTCCCGGTTCCCGCAGACCTCGAGTACCTAGAGAAAAAGCAAACCCATAGGAATATGACTCTGTCTGGTCACAGTACAAGCCTGCCTGCACCAGCCGGCCTTGTCACCTTGACACTACTCCAATATGCCTTGATCCTCCAGAGTCTAAAGAGGAGCCCATGGAGATCGGCGCCGTGCGCACCAGGCTGTCTTCCAAAGAAAGAGACCGTAGGAGAAACAGTGGCCTTTGTTTCTATTGTGGAGAGAGGGGACATTTAATCACATTCTGCCCAACTCGTCCATCCAGGCCTAAGGCTCTCCCAGTGGATACCATGCAGATCTGTCCTTTCTTCCCAGAAACACAGCCTGGAAACTGCCAAGGTTGCTGCCAGCCCTGTCCCCGTTCTGTGTCTGAAAAGGGCACCCAGACTATGGCAATCATTGAAACCAATACCCCTGTGGAAGTCCCTCCTCCAGCTCCAGTAATGTCTGTACCTCTTTCCAAAGAAACTCCTGTTCTAGCAAGCACCTTCATTACTTCCTGCCCTGACTACAAAGTTCTTCCACCTGACTGCACATATGCTTCTAATGGCACTGTGGTATGTAAGGAGAATCTGAAGTTGTTTGAGGAAGTATTAAAAGCTGCGAATGCCTATGCTGTAAAAGACCTCTGCAAAGAACCTGTTCCTGTCCGGAGGGTGTCTTTAAAGGGGGGGTACTGTCACGGTTCTCGCCATGGTTTACAGACAGCCAGGCATGGTCACCGTTAAGTACCTGACATGGGATTTGAACCTGTGTACTTTGACATTCTGTCCTGTTATCCTACCTCTGAGCCACACTTCAGCTCATATGGATCCAGTCTTGTTAATCTGGTATTGCCTGCAGCACTAGGGGGCTGGACTTCACCTGAGTATGCTCTTGTCTCTCATTGTCCACCTGAAGCTAATTGCTCAATTAAGCAAGCTATAAAACACTGTCTCTCGGTTAGAGCAGTGTCAGTTCATTGCTGATCTTTGTTCCTGTTTGACAGAATTTCTACCTGTGTTCCCGATCATTGTTCCTGTTTGACAGACTTTGTTCCTATTTCCTGAGCGTGTCTTCCAGACTGACTCTGGCTTCTATCCTTCCCTTTGCTCCTTGTTGTTCCTGCGACCTTATCCGGACTCATGTCATCCAGTGACTTCTGTTATTCCTGGACTTCCCTTCCCATTGTATTCCTGTCGGTCCTGCTTATTGGAGCACCTTCCCCGCCAAGCCCCCGTGCACAAATTCACAGCCCAGGTGGATTTCTAACCTGGTCACCTTGGACTGTGGATATATGCAAGGGTGAGTGTACATCTCTGTGTTACAGACTCCAAGAAAGGTAAGCCCCGTGACAAGACCTTGCCATGGTCGACCAAAAAGGTTGAGTGCACGTGCGACGTATGAGTGCTGCCAGTATTGCTGCAGTGCAGAGTTGAAGGGGTGGGGGGGTCAGCCTGTCAGTGCTCAGACCATACGCTGCACACTGCATCAAATTGTTCTGGATGGCTGTCATCCCAGAAGGAAGCCTATTCTAAAGATGATGCACAAGAAAACCCGCACACAGTTTGCTTAAAGCGGAGTTCCACCCTGGATTTGTTTTTTTTTTTTTTTAATACCCCCGGGACAGTCAGGGCTAGTGCATTCCACAATGGCTAGCCTCTGATCTGTCCCGGGTTGCACTTACCTGCAAGACGAAATACTTACCTTGCAAACGTCTTGTCCAGCGCTGCCATCTCAGATGTGGGCAGCTTGAAGCCAGCGCGTCCTCTTCGGCGTCTTCTTCCGCCTTCTGTGGTCCCACGATGCTCTGCGCCGGCCCCGACGTCACTTCCGGGTCGCGCGCGTCACCCCTCCACAGCTTCTGGGCATGCCCAGAAGCTGTTTAGAAGGGGATGACGCGCGCGACCCGGAACTGACGTCGGGGCCGGTGCAGGCGCAATGATTCCTGGGAGCTATGACGTCCAGCTCCCAGGAATCATTGCAGAGCCAGGAAGTGACGACGGGCCACGGCCGAGGAAGGAGGAAGAAGGAAGTAAGGTAAGTATATTTTCTTCGCTACGAGGTAAGTAAAAAAAAAAAAAAAATATGCGATTATCCATTTCTTTTTCAGGTGACCCGGAGCGAGAAGATGGAGGTAAGTATAAAAATAGGGTGGAACTCCACTTTAAGACAAGCAGACTAAGGACATGGATTATTGGAACCATGTCCTGTGGTCTGACGAGACCAGGATAAATCTATTTGGTTCAGATGGTGTCAAGCGTGCGTGGTGGCAACCAGGTGAGGAGTACAAAGACAAGTGTGTCTTGCCTACATTTAAGCATGGTGGTGGGAGTGTCATTGTCTGGGGCTCCATGAGCACTGGGGAGCTACAGTTCATTGAGGGAACCATGAATGCCAACATGTACTGTGACATACTGAACCAGAGCATGATCCCCTCTCTTTGGAGAC